>NW_008795495.1:1041112-1061879 GCF_000699145.1 Aptenodytes forsteri | reverse complement strand
CCTGGAGCCTGGAGGTATTTAAAAGACGTGTAGATGTGGTGCTTAGGGACATGGTTTATGGGGGGGGAGGTTTAGATTGGACGTGAGGAAAAACTTTACTGAATTTCTATGATTCTATGATTCTATGATACCAATATAAATTTTCTAATCTACAAAGAATTCCCAGAATCAAATCATCATAAAAGTGATCACACTTTGACAGTCTTCTTCCATTTAGATAGACAGAAGAGTCTAAATCCTTTCTTTATAAGGACATTTCAATCTAGAGCCTTAGAGATGACTTGGGTACCACAGCTTAAATTACTTTTTATCAGCTGTACTTGGCAACAGACAGCTCTTTTTTCCATTTAGGTGAAAAATTAAAACTAATAGCTTGAGCTAGCTTTCATCAGTTATACAGAAACTAAGAATCTGAATTTGTACAGAAACAGACTCAAAGCAATGGCCGTTTCCTATATTCAAATTTGGTCATAAAGGCCATTGACTTTCAAATGTCATTTTAGACTTCTTGCTTAAGATGTGATTTTTGCCTATAACAATGTGGATGAATGGAGCAAATGCATCAAGTGTAGTTGCAGAATCTTGATTGAATGTTTTGATTTTTCTTTGAAACACAGAAAAAAACACTCATAAATAACTCCTTCTTGGCCAAATGAGACAGAATATTCCCAGCTAGTCCAGTATAGTCCTATGTAGTTGCAATTGTTTAGGTATGCCCAAAAGAAACAAAAGAAAAGATTTTGCAAAAGAATTACCAAGTGTTGCTTTCCAGTAAGTAATCCACTTCTAATAAACAAGACTGAGAACTTTTTTTTTAAATAAAGGTATAATTTGTCAATTGCAGTTATGTAGGAACATATAGAATCAGCCTATTCCTAGCCTTATGTGGTTCTTTATTCAGCCTTAAGTATTGATTTGGACATAAGAGCATATAGCCAAAAATCTTATAGAGAAATCATTGCATTTAGTCCTGGACCAAAGTGCTGTCTAGGTAAGACTTCACTGGTAGATTCAGCCATTCCATTGGTCCTGCAGTGAGGATTTGGACTCTCTGACTAACATTTTACTTAATATCAACATATTAAAATTCAGCTTCAGGTGGATACAAGAGTTTTCCATCAAATATGACTAGAATAAAAGCTTCAGTGTTGGCCTACGAAAAAAAGAAGTGTTCTTTTTTAAAAAAAAAATCTGGGTTTTCTCCTTTATAGGCATATTTTAAATGTTGTTTTCTGTGCTAGCCAAGTATAAGAAAAATTGAAAAAATATAATTTAGCATAAATAAAAATGTTTTTCAGCGTACGTAGATTAGGTAGATTATATTTTGAATTTGTTAACTTCACAAGTTGAATTAACCTAGAATTCGCTATGGGAAAAAAAAAATTAAAAAACCAATTGTAACTCTGGTAAAGCGAAGATAACTTAGATTCCACTAATGGGTTGCACTAGAACTTTTAAAAAGAAATCCAAAGGTAGTGTACTGAGTATTTATGCATGTGTGTTTGTATGATTTGAGAGATGCCAAAAATACATATTCTTAAAAAAACTGTTTAAGATACGAAACTAAATCAAAAAATATAGTAAATTTGTAGGAAAACTTCTATTTAAGTAAAACTAACAAAGTAATGAAGTATGTAATGTCTTAAAGCTAGAGGCAACATAGTAGGTAGTATTAATGCATTAAAAAATTAATAAATGGGGGGGGGGGGGGAATAAATCCAGTATTAAAATCAATTTTTCTACATAATAAGAGTTCTGTAAATAAAATATTGTCATGAAGAAAATATTTTTAATTCTTCTGCTTTCACTTGATGAAATAAAGAAAAAAGTCATATTTTTAACAATAAATGTCTAAAATTTCAGCAGATTTTTAAAATAGGCATTCAGTGCAAATACCAGAAAATGTTTCAGATACTAGAGACCTTGACAGATCCATAATAGCAAAGCAATACCTGATCACATTGAAACCAAAGGTAACAAATATGTTGATACCACAAAGTTATAATGAACAGGTCATTACAATAGAAGTTATACAGATTAAAGATGCAGTTTATGAGGTTGATACGGAGAGTGATCACCTTACTGCTTTTTATGCCAAATAAACTTTGTTTGGAAACAAACCCTTTAAAGAATGGGTGTTGCTAACACATTTTTTAAACACTTTGACCAGGAAAACACAGGCTAGAGAATTCATGAGCAGAGTAGATCAGATACATAGCAAAGTAGCAAAAAACATTACTGTACAGGCTGTCTGAGTTTTACCTTTTTCATAAAACATTATGAAACATAGGTTATTGCTTGTTCAACATGAAAATCTAATGATGAGTGATACCATTCCTTAGACCTAGATTGAAGGATAACTTTCAAGTCAGTGAGAATTTAACTTTCATCTTTTATTTTAAAAACTTTTGCCATGGCAGTTAAGCAATGATGTTATTTTAGATAGTGCTTAACCCCCGATAAATACTTGTTTGTCTATGGAGTTATAGTCTATCAACATTCAATTCAAGGCAAAGCAGAAACCATTAAAGTAGAACAGAAATAAAAATATAAATAAAAGCTTGATACAGCCTTAACATTCACATCCATGGGTATGGATGTGATAGTAAAATAAACTAAAAATGAAGAGAATAACGTGGATCCTTTTTCTTCTTTCTCCACTAGCTTGCAGGATAGCATCTTCTTTTTATGTACCACCATTGCTGGGCTACAGAGGAGGCAAAAATGGAAAATTCACGTCTTCTATTAAGAGACAAACAAAAATAAGTAGGGGTTTGTTTTGTTGTTTTGTGGTTTTGGGTTTTTTTTTTAAGTTTTATAGCAAAATAATTCCAAATTTTATGTATGTTGTATGTATGTAGAAGAAACCACTATGAGGAGAGAAAAAAGTACAGAGGTGAATAAACAGATGCATGAGAATCTGAGATTCCATTATAGATATGAGGGCAGATACGAACTGCAGTGTCCTTATGGACAGGAGGCTGGAGATGAAAGACTGGGAGAAATAAATGTCAGTAAAATGAGAATTAATTAGCATTTGAAACCAGCAGACTGATCTTATAGTAGTTTATAACCTATTGGTATGATAAACTTGCGATTATTTATGATTAATTCATTTTCCCAAAAGTGCTATAACCACACCAACTATTTGTAAAGAAAAGAATTCTTGAAAAACATAGTCATATTTTTTGCAGAATGTTTGCTATAGTGTCAAAAGCTAGAACACTTGGTAAAGGAAACTTTTCCAGATTATTAGTTTGAGCATATTGATATCTGTGATTTGCTCATTGCACATTGTTTATTTTAAAATAAGCAACCAATCAACCTCAATAATCAGCCTGAAAATAATACAGCCCTTCATACAAACACACATGTATAGTACCAACCAAATTCTACTGCATTGGGCAATGACATTCCATATTTCCAGGTGTATGCAGCTCAGTTGTTGGATATTTAGATACTCTGAACAAATGACCATGATGTCTGTTCAGATCAAGCTTAAGGCAACAGAGCTGTGAGTTTGATGCATTCTATACATGTCAAATCTGCAGTATATTCTGCTCGTGCAGGAAATCTGAGATGCTTTTGGACCTTGACATGTCGGCAATCATAAACAATACTTTCAGTCATGAAGAACACATTCGTATATCGTATACATGCTTCATGAGTACAAAGAAAAATGTCCACCGCTTTGCTATTTGTGTAATATGAAGAAACAGTTTCCACCTTTAATCTGTCCCATCTTCATTTACATTCTTGTACAAATTAATTTAACAGTATGACTGGAATGGAAAACAGAACAGCTCAAGGAGAAAGACTCGTGTCATGTGTCCCAGAAAGGTTCTTTGAGTCAAGATCTTGTTGGAAATATCTTGATTTTCGGCAATGGTAAATCTTTCTGGGTACATCAGCATCCCACAAGGCAGTACTATGCCAGAGATGTGTGTTCTCCCTCTCTATGTGGTGATACCTGTGCACAGCCACAGATAAAAAAAAAAACCCAAACAACAAACCACCAAAACCCAAAAACACCAAACAAAACCCCCAAACCTATAACCACCTAAGCATTAAGTAGAGTGGAATAGTTCTTCAGCATGCTAGCTTACCAGAACACAGCAATGCTCTGACATAGCTGTGTTGTTTACCCTTTCAGAAGCAGCTGTTTAGAGATTAGTTTGAGAATCTTTCTTTTATGCAATATTGACTAGTACTATGTACCTCTATGTAGTTAAATTATTGTTATTTTTTAATGTTGAAATCTCAGGGGAAATATGTCATTCTAGCTTTCACTGTTTGTTGACAGAAGACCTGAGCCTTTTAAAGTGTTTTCTCTGCAATATTGATTTGCATGTATATTAGATTTTTGCTTTGGATTTTTCTCCTAATCATCGGGAACATTACAGGGATATTTTTTTCTGAATTATTAAGTACCTTGTCATTGTACTTTGCACCCTTAGTAAGTAGTAGATCATGACCCAATTCACTAAAGAGCTACAAATCATAATGGCAACACTTATAATAATTTCTGAGTCAGGTTCTCAGGATAATAGTGTGGCAGAGTTGAGAATCTGGTGTCTCATCTACAAAACTGAATGTAAATAAAGAGGCGGCAGGCAGATCTTTACTTCTATAAATTTGCATTATATTAACATGTCAGTATAATATCTTCTGGCCCAAGAGGGCAGGTTTTTTTTTTATAATTCTCTTAATCAGCCTTGATACCTGCCTGTGAATAAACATAGGAAGAGGTATTTTCAACAGTGTGTCACTGAATATTCACTAAGGAAGGTAGGTCAGGTCTAATTCTCCAATTTATCACATACTAAATTCCCAGCTTGGCTTATGGCAGTCCAATATGCAGCATCCAAAGAACTACACTTGTATTTCACACCCAGTTAAGATTATGGTTGTGAAAATTAAATACCAGGTTTAATTAATTGATGCATAATTTAAAACAAATTGGACATTATCATCATTACTTTTCTTTATGTTGACACCAGTAGTATGGAAGAAAAGTGGTTTAAGACTTAAAGAGGGCAAGAACAGAGTAAGGAAAAGCAGCAATATGAGTTACAATTAATACAGAATTGTCAAAGTATGATCCTGTGGATGTGGATGAGAAAGGAGATTGTTAGAAATTTACAGCTACCTGGAGACTAAATAAATGTAGAGCTTAAAATGGTGGAGTAAAGTCTGGGTGTTACTTAATCAAGTTTAATACTTGGATAAAAAGTCACCGATTTATTTGTCTCCTCACCTTCAATGTCATGATACAGCATATATATTCCCTCTTCTTAAAAGGTAATTTCCTTATTTAAAAAAGTAGTTGTTGGATACAAGTTTATCCTTCCCAGTCAAAGTTCTGTCTCTACAAATATCAAAATGCAGAGACTACGGTAAAGCTAACACCATAGATAATTTTTTCTTTGTCGTTTCGTATCCAAAAGTGTCAGTGTGAAACTATATTTCCTGTTATTTTATAAAAACTGAAACTTTTTAAAATTTCACTGTGTGAAATTAGGTCTATCATGCAGATAAGGAAAGGCAGAGTTAGAAATATGATAGGCAGTGTTCCATTATTCTGTAACATCACAGAAAAGCAATTTAAAAATCCCATTCCAATCTCCAAGTATAAATAATTGAAACTGTACAGATCTCAGCACCTAATTAGACATAATAGGTTTTTGCTACATAGCTTTATGAAGGCAATCAAAAGGAAAATGCCTGCCATTGCACACTGGACAATACTCATTTTTAGATCTCATTTAGCTAAAAAATAACACTGTTTGCTTTCATAAATCTCTAAGTCTAAATGCTTAGAAGAATTATTTTCCAGGTAGAAAAAATGGTTCTTCCCAGTATACGGTAACTAACATAGTATTGCAACTTATTATCCTTCTTTCTTGTACTTTTTTCTTTTTTTTTTTTGTCTGTATGTACAAGTTGACTGCAAAATTTATTTTAGTATTTTCAAATTTTTTTTTAGTTCAGGAATCTGCTAGTTTCAGATTGTACTGATGAACAGCAATATGTTGAGACACAATTTAGCTAAGACACTTTTTAATCAGGACTACACATATTCCCCAAAAAGCATCTTTATTACAGGAAATAAAGTTTAATAGGTACTGACTTCTGTATGACTGAATAAATAACAAACATTGAGTTATTAAGTTTTTCATCATTTTCAGGGAAATATTAAGATTTCTGTCTCCTGTACTTACTGCACCTGACTGCTCGATATATTACTGAAAACGTATCTCCTCCTAAGAAAAAAAGTTGTTTCCTTTCCTAAAAGAAATCCTTATAGTTGGTTTTCTAGTCTCAGCTGTCCAGTAACTGTATGTGAACTAACAAAGCCAAACTGTTCAGAATGTCATGAAAATGAACGTAATTCATCAAAAGATGGATAGGATAAATTCGTACTTCAATGCCAGAATTATTATTTTCTACAAATTAAAGAAATGTAAGATCTGATTCCACCAATTTCCAGTTTATTTATTCAGATAAATAATAACCTTGGTTACTTTAAATGTAATTCTCTTACAATAAACAATTCCCTTTCTGGATGTGTGATTGCTTTTCTCAGCAAACAATAACAGAGCAGACGTTAAGTCCAAGAGGATCTCTTCTTTTTTTGTGCCTTAAACTGATTTTGTCAAATTTTTGAAGGTGAGATGCAGGAAGAAAATCTGTGAGGGCCTCGTGTCCTTTCTCTTCTCTTAGAAAAAAGTCCTGAAAGAGATGATAATACTATTTTTATGCGCATTTTGCTTAATGGCAGTAAGACTTCAAGTGTCAGGTGGAAATTGTTATTTTCTCATTTAGGAACAGGAAAAGCCCATTCAACATAATATATTTTAATAAAAATATTATCTACATTCTCAGTGTAAATCTAGATGGATGTTTATTATCTAGTGGGCATAGAACACAGAAAACAACAAAATTGTGTACTCTGATGTCACTTTAGTGTAAGACACATAGTAAACATGAAAACCTGTTTCATGAAGTCAAGATGAACTCTGATCTTCTAACACACTGTTCGGTATCTTGACTACAGAAAGATGAAAAATCTTATCTCAAGATACCATGCAGAAATTGGCTGCACCATTTAGAAAAAATAAAATGTATATAGAGTTCAGTACCTTTGCTCTTTAAGGAGGAGGAATTCTACAGTGTCCTAATAGGATCGGAATTCTGACATATCAACACAGACTACTTAAAATGAATTTAATTTTTTTTCTATTAAAACAAATGACCTGGAATATTCAGAAAAGAGAATAGTCTTGTTTCACCCATTTTACTGGAAAATATTTCACTTTGTGATCTTGGTAGAATGTATCCCTTAAGATTTCGACTGTGGTATTGCCATTCGCGGTTATCATGGACTGTTCAGTAACTTCAGTACAGGTTTTGATACAGAGGTGGGATGTACTGCACTCTGTTCTGTGTGATGGGGAAGCTAAAAGCAACACCTTTGGGACTACCTTTTAATCCATATGTGTGATATAAAAATCATATAGGAGTTCTGGCATCTGAGCTCTGAGGGCAAAACATAAGAACTAGTAATGCTTGAATATAGAATTCCTCATATATGACAGAATCTGCTCTGGAATTCTTCATATATGACAGAGTCTGCTGTAATGTAAAGGGTATATTTATTTATTTATTTGTTTGGGGGTGGGTTATTACCTTATCACTACTACTCATTATAATTTTTTGAAACATGGTGAAAGCACTGCCTAATGGTGAAAGTAAATACTTCTGCATTGCTTGGAACTTTTCCAACTTGGCTTCTTAGAAAACATAATGCAAGAATCAGACTGTGGGGTTTCATAGATAGCTGGGTCTGAGCACAGGTTTTAGAGGCAGCCAACAAATGCAACAGTTTGTGCAGCAGCTTCCGCAAAGGCCAGCCAGAAGGTCTACTGAGGACAGTATATGTGTGTTCTGCAATAGTGGCTCCAGGGAATATGGCCCTGGAGAAAAGAGGGGCCCAGGAGAGCTGATAGATTTTTCAAGGATCACCTCCTTTAAGCTCAAAAAAGTTCCATCCTGATGTGCAGGAGATCAAGCAAAGGCAGTAGGAGGCCTGCACGGATGGATTGAGAGCTCCTGATTAAACTCAAACTAAAAGAGGAAGCATGCAAGAGGTGGAAAAATGGACAAGCGACCCAGGAGAAATACAGAGGCGCTATCTGAGCATGTAGGGCTCGGGTTAGGAAAACCAAAGCTCATTTTGAGTTGAATCTGATGGGTGACTTGAAGGGCAACAAGAAAGGCTTCCTCAGGTCTTTCAACAGCAAAAGGAAGACTAGGGAAAATGTGGGCTCGCTGCTGACTGGGACAGGGGACTTGGTGAGAAAGACCACAAAAAAGGCTGAGGTATAATGCCTTCTTTGCCTCAGTCTTTAAGACTGGCTTCAGGAGTCCCAGGTCCCTGAAACCAGGGGGGGAAGTCTCGAACAAGGAAGACTTACCCTCGGTGGGGGAGGATCAAGTTAAGGAACATTTAACAAAGCTGGACATGTACAAGTCCATGGAACCTGACAGCGTGCACCTATGAGTGCTTAGGGAGATGGCTGATGTCATTGTGAGGCTCTCAATTATCTTTGAAAGGTCATGGTGATCAGGAGAGGTTCCTGAGGACTGGAAGAAAGAAAATGCCACTTGTATCTTCAAAAAGGGCAAGAAGATGGGTCTGGGAGGATACAGGCCAGTCAGCCTCACCATGATCCCTGAGAAGGTGATGGAGCAAATAATAGTGGAACCAGTTTCAGTCCATATTAAGGACAAGAAGTTGACTGGGAATAGTCAGCATGAATTTATGAAAAAGAAATCATTCCTGACCAACCTGACTAACTGAACTGCCAGGGTCAGAGGGTTGTAATCAGAAGCACAAAGTCCAGCTGGAAGCCATTAGTGATGTTTCCCAGGGGCCAGTGTGTTCATCATTAATGATTAATTTCATTAATGACCTGGATGATGGGACAGAGTGCACTCTCAACAAAAACAGCGAGGAGTGGTTGATGCTTATGCTGCCATCAGAGAAACCTCAACAGGCTGGAAGATGAGCTGGTGGAAATCTCATGAGGTTCAACAAAGGCAAATGACATGTCCTGCAATTGGAAAGGAATAGCGCCATGCACCAGTACAGGCTGGGGGCTGTTTAGCAGGAAAGCAGTCTGTAGAAAAGGTCCTGGGGGTCCTGGTGGACAACAGGTTGGACAAGAGCCAGTAATGTGTGCTTGCAGCAAGGTGGCCAACAGTATCCTGTGTTGCATTAGGAAGAGTGTTGCCAGCAGGATGAGGGAGACAATCTTCCCCGCTGCTCAGCCCTGGTGAGACACACCTGGAGTACCGAGTCAAGTTCTGGGCTCTCCAGTACAAGAGAGACATTGACTTGCTGGATTGAGTCCAGTGAAGGGCCACAAAGAAGATTAAGGGACTGGAGAATCTCACACTCTTTGCCTCAGTCTTTAAGACTGGCTTCAGGAGTCCCAGGTCCCTGAAACCAGGGGGGGAAGTCTCGAACAAGGAAGACTTACCCTCGGTGGGGGAGGATCAAGTTAAGGAACATTTAACAAAGCTGGACATGTACAAGTCCATGGAACCTGACAGCGTGCACCTATGAGTGCTTAGGGAGATGGCTGATGTCATTGTGAGGCTCTCAATTATCTTTGAAAGGTCATGGTGATCAGGAGAGGTTCCTGAGGACTGGAAGAAAGAAAATGCCACTTGTATCTTCAAAAAGGGCAAGAAGATGGGTCTGGGAGGATACAGGCCAGTCAGCCTCACCATGATCCCTGAGAAGGTGATGGAGCAAATAATAGTGGAACCAGTTTCAGTCCATATTAAGGACAAGAAGTTGACTGGGAATAGTCAGCATGAATTTATGAAAAAGAAATCATTCCTGACCAACCTGACTAACTGAACTGCCAGGGTCAGAGGGTTGTAATCAGAAGCACAAAGTCCAGCTGGAAGCCATTAGTGATGTTTCCCAGGGGCCAGTGTGTTCATCATTAATGATTAATTTCATTAATGACCTGGATGATGGGACAGAGTGCACTCTCAACAAAAACAGCGAGGAGTGGTTGATGCTTATGCTGCCATCAGAGAAACCTCAACAGGCTGGAAGATGAGCTGGTGGAAATCTCATGAGGTTCAACAAAGGAAAATGACATGTCCTGCAATTGGAAAGGAATAGCGCCATGCACCAGTACAGGCTGGGGGCTGTTTAGCAGGAAAGCAGTCTGTAGAAAAGGTCCTGGGGGTCCTGGTGGACAACAGGTTGGACAAGAGCCAGTAATGTGTGCTTGCAGCAAGGTGGCCAACAGTATCCTGTGTTGCATTAGGAAGAGTGTTGCCAGCAGGATGAGGGAGACAATCTTCCCCGCTGCTCAGCCCTGGTGAGACACACCTGGAGTACCGAGTCAAGTTCTGGGCTCTCCAGTACAAGAGAGACATTGACTTGCTGGATTGAGTCCAGTGAAGGGCCACAAAGAAGATTAAGGGACTGGAGAATCTCACACATGAGGAGAGTCTGAGAGAGCTGGGACTGTTTAGCCTGGAGTAGAGAAGTCTCAGGGGGCTCAATGTGTATAAATACCTAATGGGAGGGAGTAAAGAAAATGGAGCCATGGTGTTCTCACTCGTATTGAGTGAAATACAGACTGAAATACAGGAAATACCATCTAAATGTAAAGAAACCCAACTTTTTTACTGTGAGATTGGTACACTGGCACAGATTTCCCAGAGAGGCTGTGGAGTCTCTATTCTAGGAGTTATTTAAAACCCATCTGGACGTGGTCCTGGGCAACTGGCTCCAGGTGACCCTGCTTTGAGCAGTGGGGTTGGTGAGACAATTTCCAAAGATGCCTGCCATCCTCAACCACTCTGTGACAGATCTACTGTAAGTGATTCTGGGAGTCTGAAACTACAATAGGACAATGGGAACAGAATTACAGCCCATTGAACACCTTGGTTTTCAAGTTTCAATCAGTTTTCTTTTAAGCCTGACACAAGATCAGATGACAATAATGCACAGAACATTGCCAAGTTATTATTTTTTTTGTCAGTTTTAACACTGTATTTAAATAACTTCATCCATTGCTTGATGAAGACAATTGGTTAATACATTTTATAAATCCTTAGTGGCTGTAACTTATGCTTATCAGTCGTGCTTAAATAACTATTCAATTTCTAAGTATACTATTGAATCTACAGTTAGTTGCTGATGATGCAATGAACCAATTTGTTTTCTTAAGTGAATGTCATCAGTAATATGAGGATTTTCATTTCTGCATTGCTTCATTTCGCTGTTATGGTTTTATTTAAGCAGTTCTATACTGAAATTAAAAAGGCTCATCTCATTTAGCAGTTTTTAATATGTATTTATTTATAATTTGCATTTTGGTATACTTACTATAAAGTATTAAACACAAAACCAAAACCATATGTCTCACTAAATCTGTGAAGCTGACTTTGTAAAATTTGAATGGCTTGTTGGTCTAATTTCATCATTTTAAATCAAAACTGATTCATCAATTTAAACAAAGGTTAGATGTTTATTTTTTTAGTCTCCCAGACTGAATTTTGGATCTTGTCAAGTAATGTGTCATTATCTAAAAAATGTGTAAAATCTCTTAGCTGATACGGATGAGAGAAAGATGATAGAAGAGAGGTGAAATAAAAGGAGTGGAGAGGATGGTGGTGGTAACAGAACAGGCAGAGAGATTTAGAGAGAAAATACAGATTTCTTTCAGCAGCCTTTAATGGTCTTTTCATTTTCAGCACACTCTTTCTTTTTAAGACTAAATTGGTATTCTCTTAGTATTCCTATATGATATTTGTATTGAAAAGTAAGCTGAAAGTGGTTGATAGTAAACAAGCTGCTGCTGCATATAGGAAAAAGGAAAATTGGTCTAGTTAGTCCAGTCTTTCAAAATGTAACA
The DNA here is from genome assembly GCF_000699145.1 of Aptenodytes forsteri. NCBI lineage: Eukaryota > Metazoa > Chordata > Aves > Sphenisciformes > Spheniscidae > Aptenodytes > Aptenodytes forsteri. Next base: position 1,049,928 of record NW_008795495.1, on the reverse strand, counting down.
GCCTAATCTGGAGATGTTTTACTTTCTTAACCAGAAAGCTGAATGTATTAAGGGTTTACAGTCAGTATTTCTCCTTCCTATCACTATCATGCCAGGCAAGAGGATAAATGTCATAGCTGGTCTCTTTCTGGGCATTCTTCCCTTTAGGAGAAATCATCAGCAAAACAGAATCAGCATCATCAACTTCACATTAAGGAAGGGTGAAAGTCAAGGAGACTGTTGTGTCCTATAAGACAATATATAGTCTTATAAGTAAAAAGTAGCTGAAGAAATTAACGATGCTTCATAGCATGACTTACAAAGAATACAAATTTTTATATTTTGCAAAACTAGCCTTCCGTGTCTCCACTTTTCAATACGTGTGTGATTAATGTTTTCATACTATTTTTAATAATTGTAAAAAAACCCAAAATAAAATAAAACTATATAGTATGAATACCTAGAAAAAGAATAGAAAAAAAACCCAACATTACTAAAAAATCAAGTCACTGGTTGATGGGAATTTGCTTATATTTGCCTTGGGTTTTTGCTTTGGGCTTGTTCTCGTTGGCTGCCTTTTCTGTCACACAGACATAGATGTCTCAAATACGTATGAAGTGATTTTTTTTTCCACCTCTAAAACTATATATTCATCATTGCGTATTGTTATTAACAAATATTGAATATCAGTTTAATAGTGAAGAGGGAATGAAAGCTTTTTATTGGCATTGCATCACAGAAGTAACAGCCTTTATCGGTTTGATTTGATTAAAACAATCATCAAGTTATTTCATAAAATTATTATTACTGTGGTTGAAGCCATGTATTTTATACATGCTTCATAAAGCAAATTATTGGTTCTTTAAAGGAATGAAGGCATATATTAGGGAAGTAACGCTTTTCTTGAACACTCAACTCTACTTTCATAAGTTCTAATTATACCTGTATATGCCTATACCATTAATAACCAAAATCTGTACACATTCAGCAAATGTGTAGAACCTGAGAAGGCAATATTTTGAGAGTGATTATTCACAGTTTGCATGATCAAAAGGAACTATTCGCAAAAAAGCATCTTAAAAATTAATGGAAAATTTATTGAAAACATTATTTTGGCAGCTGCCAGAATGTTACAAACTCTAATAAAGTGTACTTACTTGATTGACCAGTATTGCAAGGTGCATATTTATTTGTTTATTTGACTCACATAAAGATGTCTGGGATTTAAGTAAAATTTTCTTTTTGAAGCATTAGGGCTGCCTCTATGAGTCACTAAATTGTCCTATATTAGTTATTGGGTTCATTACCTGGACAGTGGGATATCTAGGTTCCAAAGATTGACCTAGTCATGAAAGGACTACACTGAAAATGTGATCCCCTCCCTTTCAGGGTAGCCATGAAGCTCTGGGGTAGATCTCCTCAGATCCTTCTGCGGGAGCTATTCTTATTATATGTCATATTAATACAAAATGGAATAGAGGAAAAGTGAGAGTAAGGATAGGGCACTGATAGTTGTGATAACTGAGTGCCAGATCCCACTCCTTGAATATTTTTAATTTCAAACAATACAGAGCTATGGAAGCAAGAAAAAGGAAGAGCACTCTTCCCAGACTGGTAAGTGAGACTCTCCATTGCGAGCAGAGTCCAGCAAATTAATTTCATTATTAATCTTGTGTTAGTCTTGTGCTTTGTATTAGTAAACTGCATATTATTCTATTATTTTAATATTGAGTTCATCCAGTTTTGGATGAACTTTTTAATGGCTTTTTTCCAGCCCAAGGAGCTTGAAATAATGTAAGGAAAATGTCACGGAGTTGTAGAAAAGTGTTTAATGGTGTAGTATTGAAGATAGCTTCTGTAAGTTCTGGTGACTGACATAAAGTTATATTGGCAGTGAGAATGCTGAGACTACCAGAATCATCTTTGGAGGACTGACAGTGCAAATCTGGCATAGTCCTATCCATATGTAATAGAGAACTGTTTCTGGAGCAAATTATTCTCAAAATAACATCCAGGTTTTTCTGCAGAGGAAACTATTTGTTTGCCATGGCTCTCTGGAAAGAGGTATGATTGGGAAACCAAGAATGAATATTCAACCAGTTTGCTCTTATTTGACAGTGCTATTTGACAGACCAAATCACCAAAAGGTCTCTGATATACCATAAAAGAGTGGTGAGTTTTCAGTAGGTGACTTTCTGTCACCCCTACACCATAATACCTATGTTATGCAATCTGTGTTAAGCAATAGATGAAGAATGGATGGAAGATAAGGAGACTCAACTGGAGTGGGAAGGATAGTGCAGGAATGAAAAGTAGAAGAGAAACAATGGATTTACTGTTAAATGACAAGAAAGAAAAAACATTATGCAATTAGATTCACTACAGAGGCCTAGCTGTTGTTTCCACAGAGATGTCTGTCCCATAAAGTATCTCACTCTCTATGTCACAATATGTTAAATTATGTGCTAAACCTTACATTTCTGTCATTTCAACCTGTCATCAGTAGACCTCCTGCAATTATCAGTTTGACAGGTTTGTCTAGCCAAGCCTTCAGAGCTGTTAACTTGGGAAGAGAAGACAGATTCTATCCAGAACAACTACTGAAAGAGACAGACTCTATACCAAAGTCAAAAAGACTGTGATATCCATGCCCAAATTTAGCAAATTTATATAGACTCATAGATTTTATGGCCTAATGTTACTGCTGTGATCATGTAGACTGACTTTCTGCAAGAGGAACACAGAATTTCTCTCTGTCATTTCTGCCTTGAGGACATGCCATCTGAAGGAGTTTGAGCATGTCTGTTTAAAAATGTAGCAGTATAGATATGAAAACTTCAAGCAACACAGAAATTAGCACATTCCTAAATTCATAATTCCAGTAAATCCTTACCATCATTGGTTAAAATATGGAATATTATTCTTACGCTTAATTTAACAGGTTACTAGTTCCAGTCATTAGATCTTATTATTCCTCTAACAGATTCTTAATCGTACAATCTTTTCTTTATTCAGGTACTTATACACTATGATTGGATTACCTGTTGGAAAAAATATCTTGATAAACCCTACATCTCTTATGGAATTTCCAACAGATTTTCCAGATTTTTAATGGTTCTTTTGTAATTCTTTCTGAAGTTCCTCCATACTATTTACATTTTTTAAATGTACAACATCTGCATCCATTAGTTTTCATGGTATACCGTTAGACGAAGTCACTACCAGCTGTGACTACGGGTTTCTCAGTCTGTTTCACTTTGCATTTATGCTTCTTGGATATCTACAAGTATGAAAGCAAAATTTTAAAAAAAGGAGACAAAATACTTAAAATAGACATAATACTATTTTCATGGAATACAGCACCTTGTTTGGTTTTTTTAATTTACTTATTAGAAAACTGGATTTTGAACATTAATATATTGAATTTACGTGGTCCAAAATGATGATTTGCCCTCACATTTACAGCCATAACTATACCAAAACAGAATGAAATTCAATATTGAAGAATGTATTTGTATAGTATTTTAAAACATAGTGGGCCAGAACTGGACGAGCTTTTAAGGAGCAAATGTAAGGATGTCAATGCATTTGGTATTCTGTATAGAAGAGACTTTAAATGTGTAAACCCATAGCAAGTTAGTATATGCTATGGTCAGCATCATGGAAGATTACATTTGTACAGAACCCCTTCTGTCTTTGTCCTGTATAGAAAGAATAATTTTCTTATAGCTTTGCCAGTAAATTTTCCTATTATACAAGCAATGCAAACTGGCAAACTCAAACAGGCAATCTTCTATTGAATCCCTTAAAGTTCTCCAAGCAAAATAAACTTCCAGATTTCTTCATTGGTGTAGCTGTAATTACATTCACACCTTTCGACAGAGGAGCATGACATGAATCTCGCATCAAACCAACATTTTTATTTTGGCAGTTTTCTAACTGCAACATTTCCCTGTGTCAATGTAAGATTAATTTATGTGGAAATAGAATTGAACATCATGATAGCAAAGTATGTAGAAGTTATTCAGTAAGGTCAGACAAGATCAGAGAACACCCAGATGAACTTTAAAAGCCAGCTGAATTCACAACACAACAGCAAGTGTTAAATGCAAAGTAAAAGACATTGGGGAAAAAATCTGAAGGAATTGTGCATCTCACAGGGTTCTACGTGCATTGTATAAACCCAGTAAAGTTCTCATTATAGAGAAGTCAGTGAAGACTGTTTTCTGTATGAAGCCCAGTTAAAAGAGTACAAGAGGAAATGTGGAGAGAAAATCCATTACATTAATGCAAGGAGCTTATCAGTGTTTGTTGTCATTAAAAAAAAAAAAAAAAGGCTAAAAATCCATGAAAATGCAGGAAGAACAGTATTTTGATTAAGAGGAAAGCAAATTTTCTACAAAAAGTGACTGAAATAATTGGGATGGCTTAATTTACAGTGGGAAAAAACCCAAGAATAAAAATCAAATATGAAAGGACATGACAAAAAGTATGAAATAGTGAATGAGACAAAAAGAGTAAATTGAGGACAACTTTTTATGTTCTAATGAAAGAGGAAATAAGCTATTTGAGGGAGTAAAAGGTGGAAATTTCAAAACTGATGAGATGTGTTTTGACATACATCATACTTTCACTGTGAAGTTCACTGCATAATAATACAACTCTGCTTATGTGTGAAGGTGAGAGAGGGTTTGTGTGTTTACCTAGACAGCAATTATATATGCATGCATGTGTATAGGAACATTCGCACACTTAAACTTTCTTTGAATACGATTAATTTTTTATCCCAACAAGAATTTGATTTTCTATTTAACTTTGCATTAAGTGCAGAGTATAAACATGAAAAGCTAAAGAGTACAGTGTTGTTATAACAAATTATAGCAAATACTTTTTTGACAATGTAAGCCTGTTTGTTCAGGATTTAAGAATATTTATAGCTATTAGATATTAGGGTAAAAAAACAAAACACAAACCAAAACAAAACAAGGAGTCCCCACAACTACAGCATATTTTCTCCTGATTTTCTATGCGACCACTGGCACATCTTCCCACGTTTGCTACTGGTTGTGTTCTGAGATAAGATATTGAGCTATAGGAATCAAGAGTTCAATTTAATATCCACTTTAATATTCTGGAAAAATTATGGCTGAAACATATGATTAAATAAAAAACATTTATAAGCAAGACTTTTAATTTCTTTTTTAGTTTAAGGAAAAAAAAAAACAAAACCAAAACCAACATCCAAAGTGCAGGAACACTTTCTGTGAACACTGAGATGAAACTTGTTCAAACTCATTGATAAATATAGTTTTTAATGTCAAATTAATCTTTGAATGAATGACTTTTCTGAAATAGAACAAAACACAGTTCCACACAGAAAGTGGAAACTTTACATTGTTTTAAATGAAAGAGAGATTTTTCTGCAAGAAAAAAATAAACCCATTCTCTGAAACTTTAATGATCTACTGTTTTCTGACTTCTTGATGAGTTCAAATCATGTGAAGTGGAGTGGAAAAAAAGGACACTGATTTAGGAATAGGATTGGATTTAACCTGAGATTTTCAGAATGATGCTCATTTGGGATCATGGATTCATAGAATGGAATTACTGAGCTCACTGTTTTGTAACAAATGGTATTTAGCTATAACTTATCTTCCAGAGCCTTCTAAGCTTAACTGAAGATACTGTGAGATAGAGAATTCATCAGTTCCTTTGAATGGGTGATTAAAACCCCTCATAGTTAAAAATTTGTTTCTTATTTAAATTTTTCCTACTTCAACTTCCATGCTTTACATTTTGTTTTACTTTTCTTCACTAGATAAAAGAATCCTTATATATCCAACATTATTTTCCTGTGAAGGTACCCTTTCTCTTGCTATTTCATTTTTTGATAAGGTAAATCGATGAAGCAGCTTAAGTTTCTCACTGTAAGTTACTTGCTCGAGCCTTTGAATATGTTTTCTGATTCTGTGCGAGTCCACCAAGCTTCCCGCTAGTGAAAAATTGTATATTTTTTTCTACATAATTGACAAAAATACTGAAAACATCAGACTTCTTTCCCTTCCCTATGGAACCCTGGTAGAAGCAATTCCATTCAATGAAATCCCCCTTAGGCTGATAATAATTTGAGATCTATCAGGTATCCAGTCCATCGTTTATTTATCATGTGCTTTACTGATATTCTAAAGAGCTAATTCATGATCAGAATGTTAGGAGATACTAAGTTAAGCAGTATACAGAAATCTAAGACTGTCACATCATTGACAGGTTATTCTATGAAGCAAACAATCTTCTCAAGGAATGAAATTAGGCTTGTTTGACAAGACCTAGTTTTCATAAAGCCATGTGGAGTGGCATTAATTTTATTTCTGGTTGTTAATCCTTAATTAATCAAATCTCAAACTGGTATTTCCATTTTCACTTTGAATATGCAAGTTCATGTTATCTGTGTTTTGGAAAACTTTTTTTTTATTATTATTGATAAAGTATACTTTTATCTTCTCTCACTCTCTCCTCCATTTTAGGAGTTACAGTGCTTGAAGGGCCTATTTATGCAGTGGGAGGACATGATGGTTGGAGTTATCTGAATACAGTTGAGAGGTGGGACCCTCAAAGTCAGCAGTGGACATTTGTGGCAAGTATGTCAATTGCCAGAAGCACTGTTGGAGTAGCAGCATTAAATGGCAAGTGAGTAGGGTATTCTTGTATGATTGAAACATATTTCTTAAAGGGATGGATAACTGTGACACACAGTAGGATATAACTTTTAGCATATTTTAATAGAGGGTATCTTTTAAAATAAATGTAAACATAGTTGTGCACACACCCCTGTATCTCATAGCTTTTACATTTATTTGAAATAAGTAATTTATATCCATTTTCTATATTATTTATCTTAATAATTCTGCCAAATGCTTAAGAATATAGACCTGAAATTTCAGTGTGCATGGTATAAACCAATTCAGGACAAATTGTCAGTTGACTCATATGACTTTCATATGTTGTATATGTCAGTTTTAGTTAACCAGCTGAGTTTATCCATCTAATATAGTCATGTACCCAGTGATAAGATTTGTTGTATATGCATTTTGTACCTTGCTTCAGCCAAAAATTGACCCATGAAACTTTCTTTGTCTTAAGGCGACTATATTCACACAGGAAGTAAACAAAAATCTGATTCTTGTCAAACCAGTCAGACTGCATTAAACCTGTAATTCTCATTGTGTTCAGATTCTTTCTCTTTTATAACTTTAACTTTTTAATATTTTAATGTGGCACTTATTAAAACTCATTTTACAGTAACATGATATTATGTATTACTTGTTGCTTATCACTTTTAAAGTATTTGCTTTTAGCTCTGTGGCTAAAAAGAATATGGTGTAAACTGTAATAATTTAGAGCTGGGGGAGGAATTCATCACACCTAACTTCAGATATTTTTGTATAGACATCTACAACTGAGCCAATCATCCTAAGCCTACCTTATGGTCAATGGAAGAAATAGGTACTTTTAGGATATAATTTTTTTTACTTATTTTAGACATTTATGTTAGAACAGCATGAATAGTGCTCTGTAAGTGCCCATTTTTCTCTAGTAACTATGTAGGAAACCTGAAGACTCTGTCTCAGATTCTGACTTCTATGTTTTTGATATCTTAAGTGGGGAAGTTGAATCCCACTGTAGACAACAGAACATAAATAAAGGGCAGTCAGTAAAGAATCCCTTGGGAATGGTGGGAGCAATGGATTAAGGCAAATTTCTGGAACATTATTTTCCTCATACTTTATTGCTACTGAACTGCAAGGAAGAAAGAATGAGAAACAGCTGCAGATGTGGGATGCAATGAGAGAGTAAATATTGAGGACACTAAAAAAATAGTTAATAACAGTTATGATAAAAAGTATATAGGGAAAAAAAGGACTTACTAAGGCTATTTGGTTTCATGGTAGACTACGCTATTGCATAATTCAACAGCCCACTAAATTTTGCCCACCCCATTTCTTCCAGTTGCAAATCATTCAGTTTTGATTATACAGTCGGATAAACTCTCAAAAATCCTTTATATTAGGTTGTGCTTATCACATCTAAGATACAGGCTTGAGATATGTAGACTGAATTGATTTCTGGGATTGTCAGACTCTTTCCACTGAATGTAAGAGTCACTGAGTATAAAAGTCAAACAAGGAACTTAATTTAGCCTACAAAAAACTGTTACAAGATCTATAGCAGATTGTATACCTTTCTGTAGCAGCAGCAGGAGTTCTGACAGAGTACCCATAATCCCATAATTATGACAATATGCAGACATATATTTTTTAAAATTGAATCTCAAATTAATTAAAACTACAGGCTTTAAAAGTGTTAACTAATTTTATGAGTTTGTCATATTACACTTGTGTCCTATTTGTGGAGTAACTCTGGATTAAATAGGCTTTATTGGATGCATTCATTATTATAATATTATTTAATTCATGGTATCCCATACTCAGATGATCTACTTCTCATCCATGACATTAGGAGTTAGTTTTATGTTGTGAAATCATCTGCAAACCACTGAAGCTTAATTGTCATTGCTTTCTCTTACTAAGTCACAGTGGCATTGAAATGTTCCAGAGTAGATCAAATGGACAAAGCTGCTTTAATAACCCTGTTAGAATCATAGAACCATAGTTTGGGTTGGAAGGGACCTCTAAAGGTCATCTAGTCCAACCCCCCTGCCATGAGCAAGGACATCTTCAACTAGACCAGGTTGCTCAGAGCCCCGTCCAGCCTGACCTTGAATGTTCCCAGGGATGGGGCATCTACCACCTCTCTGGGCAACCTGTGCCAGTGCTTCA
>NW_008795495.1:1005325-1038785 GCF_000699145.1 Aptenodytes forsteri | reverse complement strand
GCCAAGAAGGTCGTAGCCCTGCAGCCGTGTGCACATCTCTAACTCCTCGTGTTTATTCCCCATGCTACGTGCGTTTGCATAGGGGCAAAAATTATGGTGGTAGCTTTGGCCCCCATGCTACGTGCGTTTGCATAGGGGCAAAAATTATGGTGGGTTAGCTTTGGCTAACAGTCAAATGCCCACCTAGCCACTCACTCACTCTCCTTCATCAGACAAGGGGAGAAAATAGGATGAGATTGCCCATGGGTTGAGATAAAGACAGCAATATCACTTATCAATTACCGTCACAGGCAAAACAGACTCGACTTGGGGAAAATTAATGTAATTTATTGCTAATAAAAATAGATTCCGGGTAGTGAGAAACAAAGACAAATTTTAAAACACCACCTTTCTTCCCCCCTTTCCCAGGCTCAACTTATGTCTTTCATTCCCGATTCCTCTACCCCCACCCCTGAGCGGTGCAGAGGGATGGGGAATGGGAGTTGTGGTCAGTCCATAACTGCTCCTGTCTGCTGCTCCTTTCTCCTCACACATTTCCCTTGCTCCATCATGGGTTCTCCATAGGCTGCAGTCCTTCAGAAAATATCCTGCTGCTCCAACGTAGTATCCTCCACAGGCTGCAGCGTAGATATCTGCTCTGGTGCCATGGAGCATCTCCTCCTTCTCTGACTTCAGTGTTCCCTCTGCTGTTTCTCACTGTCTTTTTCCCCTCCTCACTCTGCCTGTGTGGCATTTTTTGCCTTTTCTTAATCCTGTTTTCCCCAAGGCATCACCATCTTGGCTGAGAGGCTCAGCTGTTCCCTGTGGTGCGTCTGTTGGAGCCGGCTGGAAGCGGCTGTGTCCGGCACGGGGCAGCCCCGGCCTCTCCTCACAGAGGCCGCCCCTGAGCACCCCTCGCCAGCACTTACAGCTGGTACAATTACAATATTGATTTTTGCACACTTAATCACTAAATAATTGCCACATACTGGACATGTGTTGAGTTAGGAGATCAGGTTTCCTATCAAATGTTGTCTAAATTGAGTTTGGAAAAGAAAAGATTATTAGAAACCAGTAAGGAAGCCATTTAAATTATGCAAAGATGAAAGATGAAGAATGGGGATAAGCTTCAAGTACCCAAGCAGCAAGTCTGTCCTGGGGCAAATGACCAGCTCTGGCCATGGTTCCCCTTTTTTTTTATAGCAGTTTTGAAAAAAGCTAAGTTGAACATTTTTTAAAACATTTGATCTTTTAGGAGGTTGGTGCAATAGCTCTATCTGTGGTTCTTGTTTCATAAATTTGGTACCAAAGGAAGTAATCAAATGCTCAAACTTTCTTGAGGACGAGACACAATTTATAATCTCAAGAAAGACATCAAAATTATGACTGGTGATTTTTTTTAAGCAGGAAAATGCAATACAAATACTAAGGGAAGATGCTTAAACTGACCCAGAGATATTTTCTTTTATAGGAACAAAACCATAAACATAGATCCTCTTAATCCAATCCAACACCTTTAACATTGGAGTTGTTTGAAAAGCCTCATCTTTCTTCATCAATTATGTTTCCTTCCTTTTTCCTGTTTATCTTAGTCACTGGTATTTGAATATATTCCCTTTTCATATTTTTATTGAAAGACTGTCCAACATAAAAATGTGATTTTGTGGTTGTGTCCTTTATGAAATTATTTATTATCAATTGGCAATGTCAGATTTTGTCTGTTGCTTGATTGTAGCTTAAGCATTCACAGAAATAGAGCATACTAATGATTTTTTTTTAAAATACATATGTATATACATATTTACTATTTTGTCCCTTCACTCCCATGCAAATTCATTTGTTATATTTTCAATTTGATTTGTTAGGTAGAGAGGCTTTAATAACATCTAGCTATATTTTTTAAAAAATAGGTTTTATTTATCTGTATTCAATTACATTCATTCAGTTCCATCAGTTTTGCAATACTTGGATTCATTTAGTAATGGATTTCCATAAATTGGATTATTGTCTTAGCAGTACTTTTCTAGCTATTCTCTTTTTCATTTTGAATGGGAAACACAGAGAGCTGTCCAATACAGACATTGGCATATGTGCAGGGGAATGTTTTGTTTTCAGGTCACTTAATGAAACAAAGCTGGAATTAAATTTGTGTTATTTAGATCAATATTGTGCCTGTGGTAAATAGCAGTTGCTTTAGTTTAATATGTCCCTTATAACTATTATGCATTATTATAAAGTGAACATCAGAAAATTTAGCTTGCTGAACCTTCATTTTCAAGAAAATACCAAAATTCAAACCAAATTAGTGCGTGCACAAGAAAGTTTCTCAAGACTGTCTTGTAGTTAGTCACTCACAGGAATATATTCGCTGTGTACTGACCTCAGAGAAGCATAGGTTAATAATTCCACAAAGTCCTTAATAGCAGTTCAGTTTGGCACAAGAGAATTAGCAATGTATTACATTCATATAACCACCTACAAAACTTGATTGCCTGGCTGATTACAACCTCCTCCAGGAGTTCTGCTTCTTTGCCTTTCATGCATCATATAATAAACTATCTGTGGCATTTTCTCTTAGCAGAATCATTAAGGCTTATTACTAATTCAGTGTCCTGGTCTGATCTTTTGTACTTCTGCACACAAATTCATATTTCGTACACGGGGGTCCCATGCAGCTCAGTGAATGTGCAACTCAATTCAATATGCATCATATTCTCTCTTCTTCAAGCAAGATTTAACTTGGTATTTTACATCCAGCCTGTAAAATAGGAGTCTCTGCACAGGCTTACTTCTTTTTATGTGGCTAGGCTAGCCTTAAAAAGGGCTAGAACAGATACAAGTTAGGTAAATATATGTGACTCTTAGAAGATGACAATGAAAAATCATGAAACTTTACAGTAAAACCAATATTTTTCCTACATTCCAAGGCAGATGTATATGCAGCTAGGATGCATTGCTCTTTAGAACCCAAATCATTGTTAGGAAACATGGCAGATGCTAAAGACATTGCTACATTGCAGGGTGGGGACTTGATGAGCCTGTTTTCTCTTGATATGTTATGGTCAGGCTCCCATATGGTCAGGCTTAGGCCACATTTCTATTTTGCGTGTTTACCACACATCTGCATCTTTTAGCGTGTACACCCCACCATGCACTTCTCTTCATCACCCACATAAAGAAGATTTTTGGACTAGCTGACTGTTGACTGGTATACAGCTAGCGTGACTGTCATTTGCTGTAAGGTCTGCCATTCAGTTTTTTGTAATAAGAAACATTTTGTCTTTACTACATAGTTCTTTTTTTTCTGTAAATTTTGTAATGAACAACAAATTCTACATAGATAATGAACATAACATAGTATGGTATGCATTAATTTGGGCATATAAAGGTACTTCAGACCAAGCAGGCATGGTGAGTTAACTTAGTCAGTCCTAATACCTGACAGGAAAAGGCCATCAGGTCACTCCATCAAACTTAAGCTTTTACATGTAACATATGTACCAATCGAGACAGTGGGAGGCAGTGTGGGTAATGCCTAGAAAGATTCACAGCCAATTTTTCAATTGTGCAGCTTCCACAATGAAGCACAGATTCTTAAGAAGCATTCAGCAATCACTGTCTTACCTCATGATCAAAACTGCAAAAGATATCGGCATCCCACATTCTGGATTATTCTGAAAGTCTGGCTTGTAATTATTATCTTTAGTGGGAGATGAAGCATGAGAATCCTAGCCTGTGTCAAAGAGTACCTAGTGCCTATATGCTGGGACCTGAAGGAAGCCCTTGATCAGTGCAGTCGGAGAAGTCTAGAGATACTCCCCTGACCAAATGTAGGCATTTACTTGAATTATATTCACACATGTATACACACATGTATTCGTGTGTGTGTATATACATGTGTATACACATACTTTCTTATTTCCACAGGTGTGTAAATCTGGAAGGATATTTAAACACCTAAATCTTACTGAAATGAAAGAAAGCTAAATATCTAATTTGATACTCAACTAAATATCTTTATGGGCAACAGCCCTTACAGCAGCTATCAAATATCTACTATACTCAGCAGAACAGAATACCATGCCATCTCCACTGTTAACTGATATTTCTATTTCTCTAATTTTAAACTTGATTAACTTCTTAATAACTAATATTGGGGTAAAATGAAATGTCTTTTGACTCGGTAGACCAACTTCAGCTGAATCTTTCATTATTGGTTAAAATCATTGAATTGAGAAGGATTTGTTCATTGTGAAGGTCACAGACAAAATGATCTAAGACTTTTTTTAAAGTCATCCATGTAATTGCAATGCACTGATAATTTTCATACTTCAGTAAAAACTAGGGAACTAGCTCAATATTATTAAATAAATGAGGTATTAATATGCTGTAATTGTGATTTTTAAACCTGAAGTAACACTTCAAAATTTCATGCCAAGCTAACAAGATAAGAAAGTATGACTGAACCAATTATATTTCCCATCAGAGCAGTTTTTTTCATGGCTGTTTTTGCTTGAGGGTTGTTTTCCTCTTGTGCCTTATTGACGATTCAGTTATTCTTTTACTAATCCATTTGAACTAAGAAAAATACTATACTTGGCATACATAATTACAGTCATGTAAAGAGAGAAAATAGGTTTCATACTGCATGCTTTCTGCCCATAATATTCTCACTGACTACAAACAAATACTTTAAAATCAATATTTTATGAATGACGTGAATATTTTGCCTGATACTGAAATACAGCAGTGCTTTTCCTTAACAAAAAATTCATGCTTTCACATCTGTTTCCGTAACAGATCTTACATTATCTAACCAACTAGAGAGCAAAATGAAATTTGACTTAGGATGATAATAATTACTTGTTAGGTATTTTATAAATGTAAATAATTTTACTAACCCTTTTTGCAATTAGAAGAGTGACAAACTAACTCACAAGCTATCAGCCTTAGAAATTTTTTGTAGAATTTTTTAAAATCTTGTCTCTGTTCTTACTATATTTTACTCTAAATGTACTTTGACCTATAAATAAATTTATACCTTAATTTAAGTCCTGTAGAAGTTATTTCAGGTTCTTTTATGACAGTTTTGACACTACTGATGTTTTATAAACGTGCTGTTTATTAGCTGCTGCTTTTGATCAAACTCTTTTCTCAAAAAGGCAATTATTCTGCCTCCTGCTATAGGGAAAAAGGGACATGTGTTGAAAATATTCTTCCTTAACTGTAGAAACTACAAAAAGGTGTAGATATTTTTTTAATATTTAAGTCAAAGTTGTGCAATAAATGGATACTGAGACAAAACAAAATGGAACAGCTATATGGTCTAAAATTATTAAACTCACAAAGAAGATGAATATAATAAACACATTAGCTCAGTGTAGCAGAAAGTAATTCTGTGAATTCAATAACAATTTCTTATTTAGGACAGATTCATTGTATTTTTTTTTTAATAAATAAGAGAGCAAATAAAGGGCCATAAGCTCATGTTGTAGTAAATGATTAATTTACAAAGACTATTTTGTCTTAACTATCTTATAGCCTGATACAGTCAAGAACATTTTTAACTGGTGGAATCCACATTCAATCACTGGTCTTGCAGAGATAATGTAGCCCATATAAATTTGATTAGAATTAAATTTACTCGAAACACTTTCTTTCTATTAGGAAACTGTACTTTCTAGTGTAGGAAGAAGAACTTTGCCATAATAATATTATCCATGCAAAGTGTGTTTTTCTTTCAATATTTTCTATCAGTAGTTACTATTTCTTTAACTGCAGGCACTTACTCTATGACTTTTTTTTCCTTCACTTTTTTTTTGGTCAAACTGTATGTATTTTTAATTTACTGCACTACTGCATTACTGCACCAAATACATGAAATACCATTCCAAATTTACACACAAAAATAAGCCTTCATTAATGCTTTCCATTCAGAAAATTGTTTTTTCAATTTTTGCCAGTTCATTGGCATAACCAAGGCAGCATGGATAGATATCTTTCCTCTCCTATAGTCTGATTCCTAGATCAGGTATGGACTGATTGAGCAATACAGAAGTCCAGCACTGATGAAAGTTATCTTCCCCTCACTTCTACTGGGCAGATATCCTTTGTGCCAGAGTAATTCTCTGTTGCTCTTTCAGGCACACTAAAAGGGCAGAAAAGGGTAAAAAGGGGCCAAAGCAAAAGACTGGATATGGTGTTTGATATTCATAGTAAAAGAATTTTGAAAGGCAAAACCTCGTTAAGAAATGCAGCAAAGCCATGATTCAACTGTTTTCACAAGCCATAATACCTCACATCAAAGGCAGTCTGGTCTTTTGAGGTTGGTTTGTCTAACTGAATTTAAAAATGGCTTTTCTGATTAGTTATCAAAGGTTTGTAATGATAGCACTGAGATAAATGCTTTTGATCCAGCCAGTCATGATCTCTCCTGATGCCTCCTACTTTGAAACTTCTACTGCATTTTCTAGCCATTTTATACATATATATATACACAAATGTTTAGGAATCTCTGTCCATCTTAATACAAAAAGAAGTGACCAAACCCTGAAAAGACAAATTTCCAGCTCAGAGGAGACTGAGTTTGGTCTAAATTCATATTTACACACAGTGTCTGAATAAGCTGAAATATAGGCCATTGGGGAATAGAAATCTATAACATCTCCACAGGCAAAACTTTCACTGTGATCAGTGGAGATAAAAGTACTCAGTACTGGATGCTTTTTCCTTGTCGATCTTCCCCTCTAAACAGTGGTGATTATAATAGAAATCCCAACAGTTTTGATGGGATACACAAGGAGGTGCAATTCAGTTAACAGAATATTCCCAACTCAAAAATGAATGAAGATACGACTATTATGTGATCGTGATTATGCTTATTTCTCAAGCTTTCTTTTTAATCATGCAATGTTGAAAATAAAAGTCTTACAATACTGTAGGTGCTTAAATGCTATTAAGAGATATGGCACCTACAAGAAGTCTACAGACACCAGTAATCTGGGAGAAATAGAAAAAATTGAGCTATGTGTTTGATGCTAGTTGAAGTAGTACGTAAGGCAAGGTAAAATTACTAAGATAATATTGTAAATTAACAAAGTGAAATTAGCAAACAAAGCAAAATTTGAGGAACTTGAATTCGCTAAATTCAGACTCACTGGATTACTTTTCAGCTCTGAATTCTGCAAGTACTTGTACATGACAATGAAAGTCTACTTACAAGTATTTTCAACAAATTATCCAGAGCAGGGGTGGTACCAGGTAACTGAAGTAATAGAACTGAATATACCTAAGAGGTATAAGAGTAGCCCTTGCAATTACAGGACTGATATCTGATCTCAGAAGTGCCAGGTTTTCAGGCTTTTTAGAGAAATACATTATACTTTTCCCTATAGAAATTTTACTCTAAACTGTTACCAAGAAAGACAAAGCTGCAAAAATAGATTCATTTTAAGTCATCTAATAAAATAGGACTCTGAGCACTAAGAAGGAAGTAAGACTACTAAATATCTTTGGATATAAGTATTGCAAAAATTTCAGTTAGCTGTACAGTATCCTGAATATTCAGCACTGGTTGCAGAGTTGTTCTGCAGTCATTTTGGGCCTTTGTGACCAAGGATTAGGGAACTTGGCTGAAGAGTGGGAGCAATTCCTGACTGAGGTGTTCAGGCTCAGCCACAACCAGAGCTTTAAAACAATTACTCGATTTCCAACTTTTATTTGTCTGAACTAGACCTTTGTGAAATAAAATTTTATTGTTAGTCTTATGAACTATTCCTTGCTGAGGAATATACACAATCAAACCCTAAAATGATAGTTCCAAAATCTGATTTTGGAAATTAATTTTGGTTTGTTCTGAATAGCGTAGAGCATTTTAACAAAAACTAGGTGGTTCCAATCACTATGGTCTTCATTTTTAGGGATCGATTCACTTATCTACATGTAATTACCTACTGTCATTTGAATTGCCTCAGGATATCTTACTTGACCTCCAGCAATCATGCATGTTTCTCCTGTGTAATCTTTGTCATATCTGCCAGTCTGTAGGGAATGTCACCGTACCCTAGATGTCACAAAAAATGTTTGATCACTGTCTGTGGGAAGCTGAACCAAGTCCCATCTTTGAAAATAAGGATAACATCCTTCCAGACACCTACATGTAAATGCTTATATTTACATTTATATTAATGTAAATGTATTTGGATCACATGTTTAAATTTTTTTTAGTGCTGTTCTGCAGTTCTTACTCTCTGCTGAAGAAAAAAAGTACAGTTGTGGCTGGTGAATCAAATTGTTCTTTAGGTTCAGCTGACTACCCTGAGCATAACAGCAATTTAGATGCTGTAAACACCCACAGATTAACACTTACATGTCTTAATCTTGAATTGGATCCCACCTGTAGATATCTGATAATCATATAGAAAGGTAAATGTCTTAGGTCTGGACCTACAGAAATAGTTGCAAAAAAGTGTATTTGCTTTAACATCTTCCATAGAGGAGTATGGATTCTCCTGGCTACTTTTGTCAGAGCACAAGTATGTCTGTCAGGCAGTACCAAAATGTTCTATGGCTTCAGTGACATATTTAGTGGTAGTATGGTACTTCCTTATTCATCAGCATCCATGCCAATGAAACGTAGTGGTAAAAGCACATTTAAGTAGCTCTGAATTCATGGAGCGCTTAGGACAGTAAAAGCTTCCAAATGAGTAATTGCTTCACACAGACAGCTTTTGCATCCTAAATTGCTCAGTGGCTGGACTTTAAAATAGCCTGTGTTTCTATTAGTTAATCTCCAGGCACTGTAGAAAAGGCAACAGACTGCAAAAGGATTCATATAAGAAATGAATGCAGCATGGTAATAGTGGAAAAGAACAATCAGAACTGTTTCCTCCTAGGAACCATTATAAAGGGAGGAAGGAAACAAGTTTCTTGCCTGCAGATAGTTACAAACACAACATATTTTTTGTTAAACCACATTTTTGCATTTCGACTTTAAAATATTTTCAGAAGTTTTCCATGACTTCGCTACAGAACTCAATCCTCATAATATATTCTGATGAAGAAAATCAACATACAGTGCCTGGGGGTATCATTTTCTTACTTGCTGAGTAGACATGTTAATGTTAGTGTGGGCAATACCTTTCTTCAGTATAACCAAGAACCTTGAAACCGAGGTAGTACTTTTTAAAAATCCGTGTTTAAAACATAACGCGATATTCTTTTCTGCAATGCACTGCATATTTGATCTCTACTATATTGTAAGTGTAAAATTCATTCTGGACATGAGCCTCCCATTGGCAGTTTTATATGTGGAATAGGCTGAATACTAGATCAAAGACTGACTACAGTTTTCCATATGGTTTGTACTTTAGCATACAGAGCTTATGCAGTACTCTTTTTTTTTTCTTTCTTTTTTTTTTTTTCCCTCAAGAAGGGAGAATTAGAAGCTTGTGAATCTATTCAGTAAAAAAAATTATACAAGATAAAATATTAAAATACAGGACAGGCTAATTCCCACTACTTTGATGCATGATAAAAACACAGAGAAACTATAATAAATGGATTGCATGTTTCTGGTTTGTCTGGATTACCAATTATAAGTTAGCACTTTCACTTCCGCCTCACAGATGATGAGCAGTTAGGCAGCAACCCTGCTTACATGATTTATAAATCTATAGAGACAAATCTGTATGTCACTTACGGCACTCTTGGCAGTATATGCTGTAATAGAAGAATGAAAATATCCATTACTGGAAAGAAAATATCTTCCTTTCTATTCAGGTGGGCAAAGCACTAAGTAGTATGTGAATTTGGTAAAAATATTAAAATCATCTATGTTTGCTGACCATATTAAATTCATATGAATTTGAGAGATTATATTTTTTTCTTTTTCCTGTTTGCTGATGTCAGATAAAAAACCCAGATGATCCTTGATTTTATTTCTACAGTTCTGAGCTCTAGTTTTATTAACATTTTTATTTGCATGGACTTTCTTAGGTTATATTCAGTTGGAGGTCGGGATGGAAGTTCGTGTTTGAGTTCAATGGAATATTATGATCCTCACACAAATAAATGGAATATGTGTGCTCCTATGTGTAAGAGAAGAGGAGGTGTAGGAGTGGCTACATGTGATGGCTTTCTTTATGCAGTTGGAGGCCATGATGCTCCTGCTTCTAACCATTGTTCCCGACTGCTGGACTATGTAGAAAGGTATCCAATTATACATGCATTTTTTAAATACTAAGTAATGCCCAGTAGCATAATTTTCTTAGCTAAATGATGGTAAAACTAAACAGATGTTTTTATCTCAAGAAATGCCAACTTACTACTTACTTGAAAAATTCCATAGAGGTTTGTAGAAGACAATTTCTTTGAAGGTTATTTTCTTTCCCCTTTTTTCACAGACTAAATATATTATCATGGACACAAAACTCCACTCTTTTCACACCTCATTTAAGAAATCTTTTTTTTAAGGCACGATATTACGCACTGCAGAGTCATAAACTAAACTTTGCAGAGATAAAAATTCAGACTTGAAATAATTTTATAATGCCAAATTGTGTCTAGAAGTATTTCGTAACTCTAAAAACATGCTGAGCAAAGAAGAAATATAGAACTGCTTTGGTGATGGATATTTACAGTACATGACAGTAGCGTCCTTTAGCAACACTGCCACTTCCTGACGTGTTGATATAAGCCTTACACACTGTATTTACAGTACCCTGAATTTTGCAAGTGGATATTCTGCAAATTCAAGAATATCTAGTAGGGCAGCAGGGCACAGGTGGAGTGATTATACCATTCAATTTGAAGGTACTCTTCAAATGTTTCATGAAGGTTTGACTTTTTTCTGTTTCTGTATGCTTTAAAATAGAATAAGGAAAAATACACTGTCCAAATATGTACAGATTGCAAAGGTTAAGTTAGATATGTTTGAGTAGTTGGTTTATCTTAACATGCAAGTAAAGATAGATGCTGGGAGAGATTTATCTATTTATTTTCTGAAGGGATTAATCTTTAATTAAATGTCAATTATTGCTTCTGCTGAATCTGGCTTGGCATTTACCAGTTACCCAATATGTAATCCAAAAATTATAAAATAAAACTTACTTCTTACGTTATCCATATGATTTTGCTCAGTCTTAGGCTCATTCCCATCTCTACTGTATGTAAGCAAAGATCACAGACTGACAAATACTTTACTTCTCATCTCCAACAGACAGAAAGTTCATCAGAGAAATCCCATGATGCCTGTACTTACAGGGCCTATCCTTGTGAGCTTCTATTTATAAGGAACAATAACCAGAATTTTCAATGAAGTAAATTTATATTAAGACTACTAGTGATAATATTAATAAGTATGAAATCTTTCCAACTACTTCTGCTTATTGGTACTTGTAAGGGAGCTTTTCTTTCATTTTTCAGTCTCTGAGAAGAAAACCCTTCTGATGTTGAAGACAAACCACATCCCATCACATTTGTCTTTCTCAGGGGGGATTATAACAATGAACTAAACCACATATCCTTAAGCTATTTTATGTACTGGTATCTGAATTACATTATACAGTGTTCCTCGTCTAGGTATTTTTGCACTGATAGCAAAAAATGTGGATAATGTACTTCATGGGCGGTTAGCTTCCAGACTAAAAGTTGGGACTAACAAATCAGAACTTGTAAGGCTATTACCTTGCGTAGAGTGGATGTAAATTAACCGGTAGACTCCACTAAAACATAAAAAAACTCTCATGGCCCTCCCTGTGATTGATAAGTTTATAAGGTGGCTGGGATGTGATTTAATGTGTCTATTTTTACATTCAAAAATAATGCATCATCTTTAAAAAATAAGAACTTCTCAATAACTTAGGAAACCAAAGACTAGTAAGTAATAATAAGTTTATTATAGCAACTTATTTTATATCTTTCTTAACCTTTTACTTTCTGTAAACATCTAGGGTATCAATCTTTTTCAGGAATGAGTCTCTGCTTCAGTCATTTTGTCATTCTGATACAGCCCGATAGGATGTGCTTTATTCAAATACCAATTTTCTCCCAGAAGACTGTTAAACAATACATAATGTTTTAAAATTTATTTTTGAGATTATGTAAATCTAGTGAGAGCAGATATGTGTTTCTTAAACGCTACTGTTAAAATCCTGTTCAATAGTAATTAGGACTCCCAGTTTGAACTCTTCTAAGGTTGATGCAATTGTAAAGGATTTCCTATGGATTCAAGCATTCTAAAACAAAATAATAGTTATGTTTGGCTGCTCTTCACAAGCTGGGAAACTACAATGTTGTATTCCTTTTTAAAGATAAAATAACTAGTTCCTATTTAAGAATTATGAAATTTTGGAGATATTTTGGCAGATTTTATAAAGTAGGTTTCTTTTCAAAATGTTACTCCAAACTTGACAGCTATTAAATATATAAGCAAGTGATCTATAGTTTTTCCCCTTCGTCTCACCTTGATTTCAAATTTATTTCTTTCCACATTCAGGAACTTTTATCATAACCCTTCTCACCCTAGGGCATACCTAGTTATTATAAAGATGAAATGTACACTTGTTTTTAGCAGAAGAAGGGATATAAGAAATCTCAGACATTTTTCTGGCAATTACAAAAAACAAGTTCTTGTGCAGTTCTATTTTGTTGACAGAATTGAGTTATAAGAATTCTGTTTAGCCCTTGCTTACCTGTTTATTGGGGGAAAAAAAAAAAGTCCAAAGATGTAAATTGTATTTAGTTTTCCTTCTTTTGCAGCTCCTCACCTTGGCCCTTGTAATTCAAAAGTAGTGTATCAAAGAGTCTATTAAAATTTATTGCTTTTAGGCAGGTGAAGATACAGTGCATGCTGGTGCATTTCACTGGTCGTGAAACTCTTTCAGCTAGACGCATACGATGTTGTTGTTGAAAAAGTCACACAGTCTTTGAAAAAATTCACTCAAAATTATTTTTTTTTTGTCGTTACATGTGCATTTCCCTTCCACATATTCAGTCACTCTTTTAAAGTATTTTCCTCTCAAGTTTTAAAAGACATTTATCACAAATCTAGGTATTTAACTCAAAATTTCTTAAGAAAAGATAGCAAAATGAAAGAATGTGAATAAATAAAATAAATAAAATTTTAAAAAGAAAGGAAAATTAACAACACAATCAATTTAATGGCATTTTAGACATAAAAAGTTGAATACAACATTTTACCATTTTATTTTCTGAGAAGTCCAAATGAAGCCAGAAGGATTAGCAGCCAGTAGATGAGTAGATTTTTTTCCTAAAATGTATTTTTCTGTCAAGAACAATTTAATCAAGGTTAAAGACAATTCTGTTATTGTCTGATTTGAAGGTCATGTTACAAGCAAAGCACTGTAACATCATTGTTGCAATATCTATATTAAAAAGTTTAAAAAATTTCCATTGTTCAAATATAATGTGGGACTTATAACAGTATTCCTACCAGTTGCTTATTGAAAATATGAATGACTGAAATAGGGGCTCTTATAGTCAGCTTTTGTAGTAAAAACCTAGAATTTTCCTTTTTTGTAAAGTGTATGTATATACAACTTTCTGTAGGTTTATCAGCTTCTAGTTAATAAAGTTTAGACTACAAGAAAATATGTTGAAAGACCTTGACTCCCCCCGAAAAATGAACTTACAGCTAATACTGTCTCTTAAAGGTGTAGGAGAAAGTGGTTTGATGCCTAATTTTATAAAACAATATAGTAGTTAGAGGACTTGTAAATAAATAAGATTTTTAGCCATTATGGAGTTCCTTTATAATTATTTTAGTGAAATTATCATGCTCAAAGTTTGATCTACCTTACGCTTAAGCAAATTACTAAAGTCAGTCAAAGGATTTATATTCTTAAACTGTTTATTTTTTTCCACTGATTATCAAGTGATTCTACTACATAGTAGAGATGCTTAAGGACAGATGAAATTAATTCTAACATACTGTGATACAGTATTCTATTTTAGCAATATTTGTCATCTAAAAATGAGGTATCTAGTTTAACCTGATATTCCATACATCCTTAGAAACAAACTGAGAGACACTATCAAAAGGTGATTCATTTCTATTTTACAGATGTCTAAAACACACACAATGGAATGCCTTCTGAAATTACCTAATTTTTATATTGTTAATGAATACCTAAATTAATGGCTTAGGCTAAATGTTTAATTTTTAAATTACTATAATTATACAAAAGGAATTTTGCCTTCAGTTTTAAAAATTCTATGGTGATTAATGACCTAAAACAGGTACTACTCTCTTCACTTGAGCAAATATCAGGAGGAGAATCTAACTCTAATGCAGTTAAACATATCCCCTGAATTCTTAGGGAGGTTTTCTGGCTATGAACATTGTATAGTATAATTTTAGAAATTAAAATATAATGTAATATAATTTTAGAAAGAATATTTTTAATATGCTACAAGAAATATCCTATTTAAAATATATATATAAAAATAGACATACATCCAGCTATTGCTCTTATATCCTTCTCAAATCTCTTTTTATGACACCTTACCCCACAAATACCTTAGTTTATTCCAAAAGGTTAGCTGAACAAAAATTCCTAATCAACATTTAGAGGTTTGAATTGGGAACACAATAAATCTGTATGTTTTCTTTTTGCTGTTAGAATATTTTGGATAAGATAACACCTAAGATGCTAAATTTTTTTTTTGCCCCAGGAAAAAGAAAAAAAAAAAAAAGGGCTAATTCAAGGAGGTATATTTCAAGGAAGATCAGCATGAATTCACATTTATCTTCTCCCTGGACATTCAGTTTCCTTTCTCTTTCCTCAGGTATGATCCAAAAACTGATACATGGACAATGGTGGCTCCACTGAGTATGCCTCGAGATGCTGTTGGTGTCTGTCTCCTTGGTGACAAATTATATGCAGTAGGTGGCTATGATGGTCAAACATACCTGAACACTATGGAAGCATATGATCCTCAAAATAATGAATGGACACAGGTAATCATAAAGTCTTTATTTTTTTCATCTGTAACATATTTTGATAGTTGTACATAAAAACATTACTTTTCTGAAAAAAAAATCTGGTATCTGAGGTTGCCATAACTTTAAAAATAGTCCTAGTATTTTATCAGCTATTATGTAAGGAGTTTCCTCTGAAGACAGAAAAAAGAGAATTAGATCCTAAGAAACTGGAAAAAGACAGAATAAGCAGTCATTAGAAATATTATCTTGTTACCTTTCAGACAAAATTCTTGTTCTGTTCAATTTCTATAGCAAATTATTTTTTTTTCATCTTTCTTCATGTAGAAGAAATGTCATAAAAAGTATCAAAATGGATCTGGAATTTTAATTGGTAACCAGCATGTCCTGAAGATCCTTCATATGAAAATTTGCTTATTTTATGTAGAAAGTCAAGTTTTCATTTCATTCTTCAATACCATTATCTTCTGTTTGATGGATATTTTGAAATTTTGACCTGTATGTAAGTTCCTAATATTGGATCATATAAAAATTAATAGGTATAATAGAAATAGTGGTATAATGCAAGAAGCTGGGGACTGGTGATTTGCTTGTAGAAGGGATGTATTTTATTATGTCACAGTAGTGCTTGGAAAGATTTGGGTTCACAGCAAAGCCTTAAAAAAACCCAAAGGATTATTTCAACACTTACTGATATTAATTCTGTTTTAAGACTTTCTGAAAAAGTAATTTGTTCCACCAGTGTAGATGTTTACTTCTGAATTAGTCACCCTAAGTACCCCTTAAAGTTAGTCAGAAAAGTACATACTTCAAAAGCATGATCTTATCCTAAAACAAGTGTACTATCATTACTATTATTATTACATACCATATAAGCTGACTGTACTGTGTTAGTTTCAGCAAGATCCGGTCTCCTAAAGTTATTAATCCTCGTGTTGTCCTGAATAGTGTCTAAAGCTGCCAAACTTATTCTAAAGGACACTTGAACCTGTTTAGGAATACTGGAACCATAAAATTTTGGTATTGGTAACCTTGACCTTGCCTCAGGGACTAAAGTGGAAGCATTAGCTACAGTCTACAGATTATAGAAACCCCTTGCATATCAACAGTTCACAAAACTGATGACAGCTCTAAAATCACTCCTTCTTTTTCCTGTTCTCACACTTTCAAGTGAAAGATGTCAGATGTGAGTAAGTAACCTTAAAACTACAATACTAGAATATTGTGGGTTGTATTTATTTTTAGTGGTTTATACTCCCATTAATTTTGACCATTTTAGAGTAACGTTGACACAGCACTTTGGCAATCTCTTGCATGGCTTGTTCCTGTTCAGTTAATTTGTATCTTTTTTTCTGCAGATGGCTTCCCTAAATATTGGAAGAGCTGGTGCCTGTGTTGTAGTCATCAAACAACCATGACTTTTTCAGCACTGCTTAGGATTTTACTAACTGTGAAATGATTATTTTTCTATCAGACAACAAGAATGATAACTTCATGAGAACAAAGATTTACACAGTGAATACTCTGTTGATCACAAACTTGAAGAAGTTTGGAAGTGAGAAAGATTGAGTATTTATGCCCTATAAAAGCATAAAAACTGTTCACAGTCAGTGAACAAGAAAAAAAATCAGTCTGTTGTAGGCATAAATATGTGAACATGGAGAAGTAAGTTCAGGTACTGTTCTCACGAATGTGTCCTGCAGAACTGGATAATCAAGGGACAGCTCTACACAAGGAGCAGGAGGGAACACGAGAACAGTTTTCGTGGCCACAAAAGTTTTAACTGCAGAAACATCAAAGTACATTTAATCACTTTTAAACTGTGTTTTTTAAAAGAGAAAAGTAGGTAGTAATATAAAATTTTTCTGTTCAGGTCTTGTCTTCAGAAGGGTTATGGCCTCATTTAAACAGGCAGTTTAGTTCTTACTGAAGGGAAGAGGTAGAAAAGTCTGGATATTCAAGTTTCATTCATAATGACTGAGCTGTTGCTTTACAGTAGGAAGAAAAACAAAACTAAAAGCAAACCTCCAATATGACTTTTTTTTGTAACTTCAGATTGTACCTCCTTGCCAGTGTTAACATATCTTATAAGTGAGTCTACTGAAGGGGAAGTTTGTGTGTTTAATCGAATTATACACAAAGCAATCCTTTGGCTGCACTGGGGCTTTGTTGCAAATGCGGGAGTCAAAAGAACACTTTCCTAATTCTTTCTTAACCTTATATTCAATTTAAGCATGTGGGCTCTGATCTCATTGTTTAATGCATCTTCTGCATGTTGGAAGCTCATGAAAAGCTGGAAAATTGATACTGTTCCTTCACTGCATCATGTAACAGATGAACCGTGACTACAGAACCTCTTCTAACATTTCAAGAGGGATAAAAATACTACATTTTATTTCTTTCTGATGCTCATACATACACGACTTTGCCTGATTAGAGCTGCCAATTTATGACTTTCCACTTATGACTAAGAATAACAGCACGTAGGGAATTCAGAATAAATGCAAGTGGAATAAGGAAAATTAGACTATTTGATCTAATAAAGTTCATATGGTAAAATACTAGTGTCATCTGTGCTTCCCTTTAGGGTTGATCATTTGTGGCAGTAACGATACTTTGAGCTTTTGCCTTGGCAGTAGATTTGACGTTGATGCTTTCTATCTTCTTAGCTGAATCAGTTAGAATCCTAAGGCCACTAATGGAACATGAAACTGTGCTATTCAGGGGGGCACAGGCCCTGGGACCGGGACTACCAAGTATACCTCTTCTTTAAAGCCTTGCTGATCCTTTAGGAAACATTTCATGGTCCAAAAGCAGAAACCTCACAGTCCTCTGTCACTAGCAATTTTGGGAGGAATTCTGGTTGTAGTTAAAAGAGTTTTACTAGTGGAAAACTTCAAAACCATACGAGATTAAAAAATACATACAGCATCCTACTTGGGACATGTGATTTGAAGATGTGTCTTTCCTTCTAACAGCATTAGCATGCATGGAGATCTTTGTTTCCTGACACAAACTGAACTTCAGTTCTGAAGCCTAAGTATACTGGTTTAAATCTCTTTATATGCTTCTCTATCCTAATTAGAAATCAGTTGCAAAATCTTTAATATTAGTTTTCCACAGTCAGTTGGCTTTTTAATTGCAATTAGTCTTTCTTCCACAGTCAAGCATGTCCATTTTTCCCCAACTATAACTTGTTGAATAAAAGATATTACCCCTCTACAAATTTTGCTTCACACAAACTTAAGTTTCTGAGACCAAACCAAGAAGATTCTAGAATTACAATTGCAATTAAACATAGACATTAGCATTCAGTTCTCCTACAGATACCTAATGAACTTAGAAATTGAATTTTAATTCTATTCCCAGAACTTCCTTTTGATTACATTATATTCATACACAATACAAATATGATTACTCCGCCTATATACTGACCTTCAAAAAAGGATCACTTCTATTAATTGCAATCCATGACAGTTTTGTTTTCTGTGCCTTGATCATTTTTATCCTTAATTTATCCTCAATTTTATTTTTTATTCTCAATTTCCTTTATTTATCCAGAATAAAATGTTATTCTCATGTGAAATTTTTCAGACTACTCCACTTCTCTTATACTGAAAGAATAAAATTATTACTTTGTTTTATTTAGATTAGGTAAAATCTAGCCACAATAAGAGCTAAATTTAGCTTTCAGATTCTATTATACACCTACATCAATATGTTCTGGAGTTTCTTCTAAACAGAATTTAGGGAGGATTTTTTTATTAAATTTTAAGTTTTTCTTTCCATTGTGTTTGCTCTTATTAAAAAAAAAAAATAGTTTTACCTTTGACTTCAAAATGAATGGATTTAAATCAAAATGGTATATAATCTTGATCTTGGTTTCTGTGATCCATTAAGATCCCTTTTTTACATATAAGAGTTAAAATTGCTCCTGAAAGGCTGAGTTGTGCTAAACAATATTACATTTACAGAAAAAGCAGATGTCTTTTCAAAAACTGGATTATGTCATCATTGTTAATCTAGCATGGTACCTTTTCTCTCAAATAATCCCTTGATTTCACAGTATGAAAATCACAGTGGAATCAGATCTGCAACAAATATTAATTTCAGTGAAATCAATAATTAAATTCCTCAAAATGCTGCTTGTAAATTTTGTATTTTAATATTCTAAGTATGTTCTAAAATGTTAGCATTTTCTGTATCTTTCCAATTCTTTTTTATTCATTGTAGCTTGCTTTTTTTTTTCCAGAATGTCAACCAGTTTTACTAGAAAGTCTGTTTCACATTAGCCTGTATTTATATATGGGAGTTAGACCCATTTTTTTCCTATTGTTGCCCATCCTTATATATGAACATTTTCTGTATTAATCAAACATAAGTAAAAGTAATTAAAATTAAGGTCCTCTGGGGTAATTAAAATTAAGGTACTCTGGGACTACTGAGAAGCCTTGCATTTCTCTATGTGTCAAAAAGTCCTTTTCTTTTGTTTTTTATTGTTTTATTAATTTCCTTCTTGCTGCCACTGGTTTTGAGATAGGAGGAAGGTCAAGGACATGAGTGCTAGAAAAGCTGTTTTTAAATGGATGAGTCTATACAGATTTTTATATGAAGATAGAGAAAACAACACTGGCAGAAAGTGGTCATTCTTGTGCCTGAGGATTTATACTCAAAGCTTGGATGGACACAGAGAAATCAAGTCTATGCTCTTCAGTTTCCCTAACGAACTCTTTTCAAATCCATTGGGACGTTATAGATCAGTGACAGCCAATTGTGATGCAGAATTTTCTTTTCTCTTTTTCCTTTCATTGATAATTTCTCTAGTGAGGATAAAAACATTTGCTGCAAAAAAAAAAAAAAAAAAAGAAGGAAAAATCACAAAAGCAGCTAGTTATCTTTGAAGTGCTTATAGAAATAGTACCCAAAAGACAAAATAAGTGGGTTCCCCAGAAGAGGGAATAATCTCATCAGTCTTATAGCTGTGGCAGTGCTGTTAATGTTTGTTAACACAATTATTAAAGAAATCGTAGAAGAAATTACATTTTTGCAGGGTTTTGATTGGTTGTTTAAGTAAACAAAATCAAGAAAAATACCATAACATTATGTCTCTGTTTTTCAAATGAATTAGTCTCCTGATTTAATTCCTTCCAAAATGCTAGATAGTTAAACTCCAAGAATATAATTTTCTAGAGAATGTTAGAGGCTTTATAAATATGGAATAATTCAAGTTGAACTCAATAGAAAAACTGATCAAGCAAAATAGGTAAATCTTTTCCTATGACTCTGAGGGTGCCATTTTAAATTTGTTTCTACCAATATAATAGTTTTAAATAATCCATTTTGCAAAAGAAATACTAATCTTATGATCCTCTATTGTTTATGGAACTGTTGATTACCTTGCAGTTTTGGACATTTCCTTTAAGTTATTTTTTACATTTAGAGTTTTTATTATTGACAGTGAGGGATTCTAGAAATATAATCAGTATTAATAAAGATCTACATAGAAAAAAGTCATTTAATAGTCATTATTTAGTAGAGCTCTTTATTACTGACATTTTTATGGTCCAATTTTATGGAAAATTTGTGCATTGAAATCAAAGCCACAAATAAGGCAATAAAAAGATCTGAAGGTAAGAATATTGTTACTTTGGCTTTAATTATAATTGTTCAATACATATTTGTATATGTGTTCTTGCAATCAAATTACTAATATTGTTTAAAAGCAAAAGTAAATTTAAAAAAAAAACAACCTTTTGCATATAGAACAGACTTCTAATCATATGAAACTGGTTATTAAGGCAATTTAAGGATGCTTTCAGGGAGTTGCCTGTCTCATAATGTTACTCTGTTAAGCTAACATTAATTGACATAAGAGAACCATTTTGGCATAGGCAAAGGATTATTTCCTTGAGTATCATTCTCTTCTACAGGAAACTGCCATCAATTGACCATTATTTAAAAAGTGCTCATGTTAAAATGTATCTAGAAAGCTCTATATATTATTCAGATTGTTTTATATGTTTAGAAGGCCCAAATAAATTCCCTTGAATATATTTGTCAATGACCTAAACACTTTTCAATTACTTCAATCAAGATAACTCAAAAATGAGTTTGAAGTTATGCAAGTTTTAATGGCTCAGACCTTGATGTCCATGAGCAAACACCGGAAACACTGTGCACTGTGATTATGAATAAAATACAGGTTTTCCACAACAGAATTCACACTCTAGAAGTCTTTCCTTATTACTGTGCTCACAATGGACTGGGCATAACAAAATGTATCCTGTTATCTATGACTTTGTGTTAGTTATTTCATTAGGAATAAATAGAGAAGGCATTTCTGCAAAGGCTTAAAAAAAGCTCTTGTAACTGTTATCAAATAGCAGTAATAAATTACATGAATAATTCTGTCATACTGTGGGAAACTCAGACATTTGCCTATATGCATATCTGGAATTTGATGGTACAAAACCAAGTATAAACCTATTTACCTATATCAAAGTCACAGCCTGGAACAGGACATGGTGCACTTTTTTGCCATTAGCATCTCCCATACATACACCTGTGTTTAGTTTTATATGCTCACAATCCCACTGCACACTGGCTCTTTGTACCATAGTGCTTTCTCACTTTTCTCCCCTCCCCACCCCCAGTTTCTGTTTATATTGCAGAGGCTTTCTACCATTAGGCACATTTTCCTACAGAATTGTTTCTGATGAAAGCAGCAAGTATAATAGTAGACCATACTGGTAACCAGTTCCTTACCATGCTATATGGAAAGTGGATGTGCATGACATAAAAAAGAAAGGTTTATTTTTCTTTTCCAAAGTAAAACTTCTTTGGTATGTCTTCAGTCTTTTAAAGATCTACACATTGAAAAAAGAAATGTAAACTCTCTAAAAAGTAAATATTTTTAATAGAGAGCTTCCAACTATTCACAGATTACTCCAACTTTAAAAAACTGTGTGTTTAGTCATGCACAATTTATCATGATCCCAGTGCTGGCATCCAGATCTCTTGTAGATGTTCATGTTTGTGAATGTGTCCCATTGTCCCCAGATTTTTCCTAATCCAAAGGACATCTCCTGTTGAGTGAATAAAATATCAAATGCAATATTTACAACTCACATTTAAAGCTTCTGTGTGGTATGCACAAATAGAAATCAGGATCCCAGATTGCTCACAGAGCGTATTTCCAACCTTGGTAGAAGTTTGATTCAAAGTTAGCTTTCCTACCAAATACAGCATCCAGTGTAATCAGTATAATTTTATCAAAATATCAGAATAGAAAATATTGTGTGAAGTACAATACAACAGAATAACAGTATCTCAGAAATGTACAAAGAATATTAGGGATACAGATCTTTGTTACTTGCAAGAAGACATTCCCCAAGGGTACTACATTTTGTTCCCAACAGAAGCAATTTGATTTTAGGGAAATAACTTTGCAACCAATCTACTGGCTCATAAATTGAGTTACTATTTGAAAGCAGTAATTTCTTATATTCTTTCTTGTAAAATAGGGACTTGACTTTGTACATTTACCATAAAAGAAGAAAAATTGTTATTTATCCCAAAGTAATACTTAAAATCTTAAAATTGAAAAACAGTAGCTCAAATATATTTTAGAAGTCAATAACTAGCTACATACTTTAAATTCTGAGAATATCAAGTTCTTGGACATTTTTGCATCTACTGTACCAAGCAGATGTACATAAACTAGGTAATACAGGCTTGCTGCCAACTCAGAAGAGAATCTCAAGATGTAAAAGTAACTTCAGAAATATTTCTGTTTAAAAATAGATTGTCCATGCAATATATCTGTTCTAACATAAATGAGAATGTATAAAATATTCAGCAGAATAATTATTCTTCAGCCTTATTCTAAATCCAGTGTAAAGCTGCTCAAATTGGCATAACCTTACATTTCATTGCAAATTACCTCATTATAGTTCTGCTTCATAGTACATGGGGATTAGGTACACTTAGGGGCAGAGAGACTGCTCAAAATCCTTAAATCAGCAAAACTTTTGATTTCCATGTGCAGGACTGCAACTGTTGGAAATTAAACCATAAAGAAAATTACTAGCAAAGGTAAGAAATGTAGTGACAGGGAACAATATGTTCTGTAATCACTGGCTATCCACAGCTTCCCCTTAGGGATCTGTGGAGCTGCCAAATCCATCACCCTCTAAGGGTTTGAAAAGCAGTCAAAGCTGAGATATAAGCAACTTACACTTCTGTCACCCCCATATTTCCCCAGATTTTCCATGATGACACGATGCTTAAAAAATAAGTTGACCCCATCTTAAAAAAAAAAATAAAAAAAAAATAAAAAAAATTGCTTTTGCAGAAGTCTAGTACTCTTCAGAATTAGGTCTGTGAACCAGGAGCACATTCAGCCTTGTTCACTTAGATGGCTAGCTTGTGTGTAAAGTCTGGTATCCTTAGTGAACTATTTCTAATGTAAAGGCTGTCCCCAACAAAAGTCACTGGAGAGGGCTGCCTTTGAAGGCCTCCAGGAAGAAATATTGTTCCAAAGGTGAGATACTTAAATTAAGTAGATGAGCATTCAGTTTAGTTTCCCCCATACAAGTGTCTAATACCATCCGAGATGCCCAAAATTACCTAAGACATCCACACCAGGCTCTGGCAGGTATGACATGTGCACCCAATGCCATTAGATATTTGAAGGTGGCATTTTGCAACCCACCTGGGTGATAAGAAAGGCTGAATTTAAAAATGTTTTACTTCAGTTGCTTAAGCTTGAAAATATTAACCTTGATTGTCCAATGAATGACACATATAGTGAACATAGGTGTGAGAGCACAGTCAATCAATACTTATTAAGACTGGTATGATATGGTTAAGTATGAGAAATGCTAACTTGGAGAGATCCTCTTTATCATGAAAATTAGCTATTGTGCTTCACTTCAGTCAGAAATTTGTTCTGTAAGCAAGTCATGAGTAAACCACCCTTACTCAGCAGAGTTATTAAAAAAATCACCTACAGTAGTTGCTATTGCCTAATATAGAGTTCTTGGTTTTGTTTTTCTATTTAATGTTAAAATGTTTCCAAGTGCAATTCTATAAACATTTGGACGGCATATTTCAGTCACGTAGTGGAAAATCTGACATGTAAGCATAGTGTGGAAAAGGAGTGTATCGGGGTTTGGTTTTTTTTTTTTTCCTTGTTTCTACATCTGTATATTTTCCAGGATATCAATTAATTGAAAATGGGCATTTGTCCCATATGAAAGGAAAAAGAGAAAGAAGACTTGCAATAGCAGGCTGAATGAATGAATATCCAGTTCTTTATTTCATTAATATAGAGTGTTCTCAAATATAGATATCTACTGTGTAAATGTCCACATCAGAATTATACATCCTAAGCTTTTTCTTATAGCTAGAGTAGCAAAATCAGAATTTCTAGGACATGATTCATTTCATTCTAGAGGTGAAATAAATCACACTTTAAAAGTGTGTTTCTCTCCATTGACTTCAAAAGGTGCCTAAAATGACTAGTTCAGATGCAGACATTCACACTGTGGACACCTACATTTCTTAAGATAAATATTTAAGTTGGGTGAGATGAATCTCTGAAGTCTGATAAATGCCTAGAAGGAACTGGCCACACAAACATTTATTTCAAATAACTATGACAGGAATTCCTTTTAGAACATAAGTGCAAGACTCAATTATGGACAAACTATGGACAAAACAACTATGGACAAAAACAATTTCCCTGCTCTGAAATCAAGCAATGTTATGATCTTCGGAGAGTGGATAATTTTGAGCTGCCAAATGACATGCAAAAGAAGGAAAAGATATCTCTTCATTAACCTAGAAGGAGAAAAAGTATTCAGGAAATTGTAGCTGCAGCTCCTGGTTACCTAAGGTTTAGATATCCAGCTAGATTTCAAGGATTAGGGAGCAATTTAACATGGTAAGCTGCAAAACGTGTCCATATAATTAAACTTTAGAAGCCTTAACAACATAAAATAGGATTATTTAAAAACATTAGATTCATTAGATTGCTGTAATCAATGGGTATTAGTTATTCCAGGCCCTTCTGGAGGAAGAGAAAAACTGCAGAAAAACAGACACCTCCCACCGGATGGTTCATCTCATACGAATACAGGCATACAAATAAATCACCCGCTTGAGATGCATGGTTTTCCTCTTAGATTCATAAAGGTGCCAATGTGACTAAACCAGATTTAGGCACCTAAATTAGTAGAAATCCCAACAATGATTTGTAGAAAAATACCAAATAGTATGATCTGTCTGAAATTGTAAATCTGCTTGACATTCTTATAGATTTATCCATGTTATCATTTACCTCGCAAATAGTTTACACCATACTACATATTCTTTACTAACTCCATGTATATAGACATAATTTAAGAAATATACTTTTTGTGATTAAAGGCAACTTTTGAAACAACAGATCCGTTGTGCAGCTATTGTAGTTAAATCCCTTTGTTGTTTTTATGCGAGTTCATGATCTTTCTTTGTGCAGTTCTGAACAACCAATGGATTCATTGTTCATTTCATTGTAAACTGTCAATGTTTAGCACTTCTTAAAATCACAGACCATTTTCTTTGCTCTTTAAATTCAGATGCTTGGTTTTTATTCAATTTTTCAGATTGTGGCTTTATTTTATTTAAGATGTTTACATAACACATGTTTATGTGTGAGGAACGTTGCAGAAAAATACATGGCAGGATTCTGCTAGAATGAGATTACACAACACATAATCTTTTAAAAACACATTTTCTATGAAAGAAAACTAAGATATCCTTGGTTATGTTTAGTTGACATTAGGGAACTCACTTAGAGTCATAAAAAAAAAAAAAATTATAAAGAAAATGAAACGAAGGACTTCAATGAACTTTACTTGCTTGACTGCTGTTTTTTCCTTCTTCCCTCCTGAAAAGCAACCATAAAAAACAAAAAAAAAACCCCAAAAAACCCTGAAAAAACCCTCCAAACAATAGGCAGATAAGATCTATGTACTTTTTAATTTCAGTGTATGTTCACTAATTTATATTGTCATAAATTATAATTAGTTGAAAATTAGAATTAAACAGAGGAAGAGTCATAACTAAAATGGCACAGAAGTAACTGTTATGCACAGAATGGAGGACTTCATTAACTGGAAAAAAAACGAAACCAAAACAAAAAAATGAGTAGTAATTTTTCTAGAATGGTCAAATCAACATATAGTGTCAGCAGATTTATGCTAATGGATGACTTATTCTTTAACTGAAAAGCTTCTGCCTTCATCTTGCATACCAAAAGAGCTTGTATCAGATTACGCTGCTTGCTCGGTGTAAGAGACTGGAAATCGAGGGCTGAGTCTTCCCTGCAAGTGGGACATAGTTGAAGTAGGAATGATGTGGTTAGCAGTATGTCATAAATATGAACTTTCCAGTGCTGTCATATGAGAGTGCAATTGTTTGCAGATGTATTATATGACTTTTGCGTCAAACTGGTCCAGTCAGAAGTTTTGAAATTTTAGTTGAAAACAAAACTAGTATTTAAGAAGTAACTTGGGATGTTGAGGTATGAGTATATTTAGTATGGTAAGGAACTACAGAGCAAAATAAGTGTACAATGGTTTGGAATGTAAGAGAATAAATACAATATGGAAATGTACAAATATGGTTGTAAATACATTCAATTAAGCTGTCCTAAGTTTTGCAATATTTGCAGAGCAGTTTACTGAATGTTATGCTCTTACCAGGATTCTCTTATACCTTGGACATGTGTGTATAGAATGCAAGTGAAGACATAGAGCACAATGTTAAACTCGTAACCTGGTTTTGTTTGACATAACTTGTTTTTAAGGAATTTGAGTCCTGAAAATGTCACTGTGCAAAAATAAACATGCCTGTTTTTAAGCGTTGCAGAGGTGATTCTTTTAAGTGGATATGGTAACACAATTAGGGTTTTAGCTTGCGTGTTTTAAACTTGCCCATGCCCAGTTTCCCTTATATAAATTCAAACGGCAAGAATCTTAAGACTCTGATAAACATTAATATTTAAGTCATTTATCCTTTTCTTAAGTCAGACTATCAAGACTATAATGGAATGACACATAAAATCATCAACAGTTCAGACTTTCAACTTTTTTGATCTCCTTTTTTGGAAACATAAACATAATGAAAGAACTCCTCCCCCTCAAAAAGAGAAAAAGAAGTCTACATGCACATCTATGTTGTTCAGGATTTAATTACAGTAAGAGACATGAACTGCAAGTGAGTCTGAATGCTGTTTAATATGATGATCAATAAGAAAATAAATTCTCAGTGGCAAAAAATATACCTGTTCAGGCAAAACAGCTGGCTTGAATCACACATAGTTGGAATGGTTTAGTGTCTAAAATGTTAACCTGGGATACAAAACAAATTGGTGTTACAGGATCTAGGAGTACTTCGTATTTCTTGGGTCCACCTGTACGTTCCAGATTTATTCTGACTTCATCCTACAGTGAGATCCAGCTGCACTCTCTGCTGTATGGGTGGACAGTTCAGATTGACCAAGATTCAATCCCTTTGTTTCCCCGGTTTTCATGTATAACCTGGGAGAATTATGTATTCCCTGTTCTTAAAATCCACTCCCTCCCCCACCGGTGAAACGTGGATCATACTATATACGTAACATACACAGGATTTATGAGAAGATATACTAAAATATGTTGATGAAGATATGAGAGAGATGCATGACAGATAGGTTAAAAGTTCTGCCAAAGTCAAATTTGAATAGAGACTCCTGAAGCATGAAGGATGCATATACTAGAATTTGCATTAAGTGATTTCAAACTCCTTGAAAAGACAAATACTTTGGACCTGACTGTATCGATAAGCATGAATTTTGAATAACCGATATCAGACTTTCTAAGGTGGACAGTTTAAATGCAGAAACTTTGCTGAGAACATACTTCTCTTAAACATTTATCTTAATCTCTTTTGGATGCGAGCTGAAGTGTCAAAATTCTTTTTTATAAAAGATGTTAGAAAATATTTAAGCAAGAAATTCTATTTGTGTTCAGCTTAGTTTAACTTTTGATACAATGAACCTTTGCCATAGAAATCACTTTTCTCATGGTCTTAACATTTCTTTTGAGTAATATACAAACAATGGGTAATTGTTTATAATTCAAATTAGTGAAAAGGAGGCTTTCAAAAATAGCCATTCTACATCCTGTTAATTCATGTAATTTTGGATCTGCCAATAAACTACACAGTCAAACCTGTCTGGCATGCTAACATAACTTTCCAAAAGTAATATGATGGGGTTTGAGCCCTGATCACCGTATTGCAGATCATACACCAAGGGTCTTAGAATCAAAAATCATGCTGTTGGAGGAGGAGAGGGTTTTTTTATTAAACAGAGATATTAAATTATTTAATACTTTGTGATTCAAGATTCAGTTTTGAATCCTTGCATGGAAGTGTAAGACCTGGAAAGAAACTACATTTATGCTCTGTTACTACTTACTCTTTTATGCATCTTTTCCTCCTTTTCTTTATCCATGTTTCATCCTACTCTCATTTCTAGTTTTCTGTCCCATTCATATGATAATTTCCTTCCTTGTAATAAGTTATACTGGTTTCTATTTCCCTCCTTTTTCCAATTTTCTTCTTAATGTTGCATTCTGCCTAGCCTCCAGGAACCTAAATTTTCTTACTGCTTCTTTTCATGGTGGGTTGCAATGTCTCCTTCATGCCACATTTAGCTGGAGCTCATAGTTTTCTTCTTCCTTTCAGTACTTTTCCTTCAACTTCCTTTTGTTTGTGTACATATACTTCATGAAGAAGTCCTGCTTATGTTGTATTGGAAATGGATATACTACAGTTATTTATCCTCTAAAAGCCTTTATTTTTGTCTTATTATAAACATTGGAAAATGATATTTATTTTGATGAAGATGAATTATTAGTATTGACACCCAAAATATAAACATAATTGCTAATTATACCATCATAAAGGCTTTTTTTTTCCTCGTACTGTCCAGAGTTCGAGGACCCATACTGCACAACACACTGCATAATTTCCCTGTCAGAAAGGTTTTATATGTGTAAAGAACAAACACTTACTACTGTATCTGTGCATTTTCCTCTGATCATTCATGTTCAATGAAGTATTATTTCATGTTGGATCAGTTGCAAGGGGATGGACAGGAGGATTCAGAATCTACTGCACAAAGGCTCATTGTTGAGCACAGTGAAATTAAGAATGAGACAGATTATGACCACTAACTGCAAAGCTAAATTAGGAAAAATTCATAAACGACAAAGAGAAAATAATTATTTGCAGGTTCATATTGGGCAGAGAAAAAATACATTTAGAGTGGTTAAGAATAAACTGTAGAGAGAAACTAAAATAAGATGTTTAAGTAGGAGGACACTAAAGTTATGGAACTACCTTCTAACAAGAATGCTTAGAAGCTAACTGAAAAATTGATTCATAAACTCCAAAGGATATAAAACTTACGTTATTCCTGTCTCAGATCTCCTTACTCCTGATACCACTAAGCCCATTTCTTACCACATTTTGGCCAGGCACCCAATTGTCCTGAGAGGACTCTTATCACCTTGCAACTTTGAAAAGTAAATGATGAGAATGGAAGGTACCTAAAGCTGATGTCATTCTTCACAAATTGTAAAATTAAATCAAGATTCTTAAATTAATATAACAGCAGCTTTTCTAGTAATCTCCACAAAGTTCTCTGTTGTCCTCTTTTCTTTTCACAGCAACATATTATTCTGCTTGAAAAAAACAGAAACAAATCACATTGGTATTTTGATCCAAAATTTCCTTTGTCCAAGGACTGAAAAAAGTGTTACTTTGTGAATTCATGAAGTTATACTCTCTCTGTAACCTCATGTTTAACTTTTACATCTGCTATACCCATCAACCTTGCAGTTGGTGCCCAAACTATGATTAGGGGATTTCATAGAACACAATCTCCACGTTACTGCAAACGTGTCATTAGGCAGCAAAGAATGAAAGGTTCATTGGGCCAGAGAAAGAGACCATAAGCGCAAGTATGAGAAGGAATATGACTTTCTAATCTATTAATCTGGGCATTCATCATACCGAATTTCTGGGGTTTGGCTCTGCATAAGATGTTTTATAGATTACATTTTGTAGTTTATGATCCTTTAACATTAAAAAGATATTAGGCAAAATAGCCATCAATGAAATGAAGTCCTGGATCCAAGACTTCCCATTTTCAGCATTTCCTCTCAGCTAATTTAGGTAGTTCTCACTTGCATGCTGATTGGTTTTGTACACTGCATTTGTAGTTTAGATTACTGATCCTGGGCAGCTGCAGGTGCATGAGCTTATGTTTACACCTGTCTGGACAGATATGTTCTTGCTCTACCTTCTCTACAAATTACTTAAGGCAAATTGATGAACATAAACCCAAATATTTAACTTTCAGGAGGTTTATTAGTAGAAGCTCTAAGGCATTCTAACACAATCCCACAGACCTGCACTTGATCAGAAGAAGTTCATGTATACACAATACATATTATATAAATCTATTCTTAGCAACTGACATCCAAAAAAATCTATCTTTCACTGTAGATGTGAAGTTTAAAGCTGGTATAGTATTAAGTAGCCTGACAATTTCATAAATGGATGAGCACAGAGTAAAAACGGCAGCTTTAGCCACAAGTAGTGCTGTTACAAGTGTAAAGAAATTTCCAAGAATGTTAAAGACCTAAGGAAACAAAACTGTGGGTAGATTTCTGAACGTAAAGATACTAGCTTTGAAGTGATGCAAATAAATTTCCTTGACTTTATCCAAACTAAATGAAGGTAAGAATATATTTTGCGCTAAGTTTTCATGCATTTTCTAGCCTAGATTACTAGGACCAGGAAACTGGTAAATCTCTAAAGCAAAGAAAGATTTAACAGGCTGCCCAGGGAAGTGGTGGAGTCCCCATCCCTGGAGGTATTTAAAAGACGAGTAGATGAGGCGCTTAGGGACATGGTTTAGTGGGCATGGTGGTGTTGGGTTGACGGTTGGACTCGATGATCTTAGAGGTCTTTTCCAACCTCAATGATTCTATGATTCTATGATTCTATGATTGTTTGAAATTTAAAAACTGGGTAGCAGGTGAAAAAAAAGTTGTATCAAAAGCTATGACGTCTCTCATCTATAATGGCGGCCTGTGACCCTAAGTGAGTCAGAGGTCTAAATGGCTGTAGGGGTTATTTTTGATTTTGTGTTGTGTTCTATATAGCCTAACTACCTATGTTCCTCACTCATACAGACGTTACTGGTGTTGGTTTTAAAACATACCCAATTCTTCTAATTCAGAGCATTAAAGAAAAGAAAATTGGTGTGGGTTTCTTCTCATTTTTTGTGGGTTTTTTTGTTATTATATTGCAAGTCAAGGCCCTTCATCAAACAGGCGGACATGAGAGAGAGGCTGTCTGACCACAGGCAAAGGAGTGCTCCAGAGCCTGACAGATGCCTTCGTCTGATGCCTGGTACCATCGTACCAGAAAACATTTGCGGGATAAGTTACAAACACAGTCAAAGTTCAGGCTGCCTGAAACTGCTTTTGAAGGGCTTGAGGAATCCCAGGGTTGTATAACATAAACACAATGGTGATTGCTAAAATATGTCAGAATTGCTCAGTATGAAGGTAGGAAGGTGTCTAGACCTTTACTAAGTAACAGAGGCCTGTGTTGAACAAACATTTTACAATAAATATCAGAAGATATCTTCTGCTGATACAACATCTGTATTACTGGTAAAATGCAGTAACAACAAAGTTTCCTTTACAATGCCTCCAGTGTATAAGGAAGAATGAAATGGAGGGCTTTCTGTTGTTTCAGAAAGAAAAATATAGGTCACATGATGGAAATTAGTTGGAAACACACCATCACAGGCCTTCAGTGATTTTGAATGTTTCAAAAAAGAACAATAAATCTCCTGTAAGAACACAGAAATGGCTGCACTAATTATGATGAAAGATCCATTGATCCTCAAATTTTATCTTTGACTAGTGACCACCAGCAGCAGTTCCAGAAAAAAACAGGTTTATAGGGTTATATTCTCACCTACTCCTGCTTAACTTCTGCCACTGCCTGATAACTTCAGTGGGCAACCCAAATTCCTGTGTTGTAATAAAGAAAGCATGAATGATCTTTCCTTGTCCTCTCAATCTCTTTTCATTTTACAGCGCTTATTGCTTTACATAATTCACTATCTTTCATCCCTGGTACCTATTTCCTAGCTAAAGAGACATTTTCTTTGCATTGTACAGTAGCTATTCTGTAACTTCAGTTATCTTTGTCAGCCTTTTACTACTTTTTCTAAGGATGTTTTACTATATCATGTTAGAGATCATAGTTCCTGAACTGTACTCAGTATTCAAAATTTAAGCATGTCCTGGAGGTTCACAGTGGCATCAGAATGTTTACTGTTTTCTCATTTATTTTAGTAGGAAGCTGTAACATATTTACCTCTTGCCTATGGCTGCACATTATGATGATGCTACTACAGACATATTTATAAAGAATACAAGATCTCTTCCCTAAGAATAGCTAATTTGGAAACTTTTGTTGTTTGTGTGTAATTAAGGTCATTTTCTTCACATGCATTATGTGTATTGACCTTTAATTTTATCTGTCATTTTACCAATTTCTTAGAATTCTCAATAGTTAGGATTTGGTTTTACTGTCCAGAATAATTATTTGTCAGTTGCAAACATCATCATCGTCATTCACCCATTTTATGTTTATCACTGTCAGGATCTTGGTTTTATCCCATGATAGCTTAGTTTCTTTAATAAGTTTTGTAAGATCATCTTAAAAGTTTTTGGAAATCTGGGCACACTTTATTAAATAAATCTTTCAAAGATTTCTAATTGAT
Organism: Aptenodytes forsteri; assembly: GCF_000699145.1. Lineage (NCBI taxonomy): Eukaryota > Metazoa > Chordata > Aves > Sphenisciformes > Spheniscidae > Aptenodytes > Aptenodytes forsteri. The sequence continues at coordinate 1,005,939 of NW_008795495.1, read as the reverse complement.
TTGTCTGGTGTGACTTCCTTAAAAAAAGCCATGTTGACTTTTCCTCATTTTTTGTTAATCTAATAATTTTATTCTTTAGCACAATTTTTAACAATCACAGTTACGTAAAACTCAGACCTAATGATGTGCAGATACTCATATGCCCCCGAATCTTTCTATTAACTCATGTTTTATTTTCCACACATCATTTCCCAAGCTGAGTTAAAGCCACACTTACTATTTCAACAATTTTATATCTGGCTTCCATTAACACTCTTGGGTGAATGCCACTTGCTTCTGGAAATCTGAGTATTTTATTCTATTGATTAGCACTTAGTCTATTCTGACGACACTTGTCTTTAATGACAGTTCTCTCCCAGTAAACGAAGAATTCAATGTGGCAAATTTCCAGAATTCCTCCACAACAAATGTAAAACACTGTCATAGTTCTGTTTTCTACAAGGCTGATGATTTTTTTTCACACTTATCATAGAATCATAGAATCATAGAATCATTTAGGTTGGAAAAGACCTCTAAGATCATCGAGTCCAACCGTCAACCCAACACCACCATGTCCACTAAACCATGTCCCTAAGCACCACATCTACACGTCTTTTAAATACCTCCAGGGATGG
>NW_008795495.1:996222-1004687 GCF_000699145.1 Aptenodytes forsteri | reverse complement strand
GATATTAAACAAGACCGGCCCCAGTACTGAGCCCTGGGGAACACCGCTCGTGACCGGCCGCCAACTGGATTGAACTCCATTCACCACAACTCTCTGGGCCTGGCCGTCCAGCCAGTTTTTGACCCAGCGCAGAGTCCACCTGTCTAAGCCGTGAGCCGCCAGCTTCTCGAGGAGAATGCTGTGGGAGACGGTGTCAAAGGCCTTGCTGAAGTCCAGGTAGACCACATCCACAGCCTTTCCCTCATCCACTAGGCAGGTCACCTGGTCATAGAAGGAGATCAGGTTGGTCAAGCAGGACCTGCCTCTCATGAATCCATGCTGACTGGGCCTGATGCCCTGGTTGTCCCGCTCATGCCTTGTGAGCGCCCTCAATATGATCCGCTCCATACACTTCTTGTATGTTCTTTTATACCATGATCATCTGTGAACCCGGTAAATTATTTTTAACACTTTTGTCATTCTTCCTGATTCTGAGATGTTTGAATTTGTTTCTATTAATAGTTTTAAATTTTCAGAAAGTTCTTACTCAAAATTTCTTTTGGCCACTTTCATTAAGGCTTTAGTTTTAATTGTCTCTTCTATTTTCTTTGCTCCATCATATCTTTTACCAGTTGAAGTTTTATTTTACCTCACACACATATTTTATTCTTTTGTTTCACCAGTTTAGATTTTTTGAGTTGGCTTTGATGGGTGGTAAACATTTACATTGAGATGCCAATGTAGTGTCTCTAATAATATGTTTCACTTGCCAATATTTTATCCTTTTGGTTGTTCTGTTGTATTTCCTTTTATCAAGTTTCATTCTTTTTTTTTTTTTCCCTTCATATTTGGTCTGGGTTTTTTTCAGTAGAGGATTTTTTTCCTTTCAAGGATGTTGACTTTGAGTTCAAAGTGGTAATACTTACATAGCTGTTTCTCACTAATAATATGTTATTAGGTCATTGCAAAGTCATTTATGATAATATTTTTTTCTCATTCTGCCACAAAGGGCTGATGAATGCCAAGACTAGTGGATGCTCCTTCATATGACCTATGAGATATTTATGAAATGTCAACAGAAATTAGATAAAAAGGTGATTTGTATATTCATTTCCTGATATTTACTCAGCATGATGTAAATTGTGAAGTCATATAATAGAGTACTTATGTCCATGTTAGTGCTTTTCCTTTTCTTTGCAATTGTGTGAAATTCTCCAGTAGCATTAAGAAGTTATCGCTTGGTTCAAGTTGGTATAATACACATTTGAGAATCTTGTACAGCTTCAATTACGTCATCTTTTACACTTCAATTATGTCATCTTTTACACTTGTGCTTTACTTTCCAAAATGTGGTAAAACATATGTACCTATTTAACTTTAATGAAATTAATGCTAGCAATAACAATTACCATTTCAAATGGAAAAAAAAAAATTCAGTAGCAGGTCAAGTGCATGTTGATTTCAAGGGACAGAACACTGTAATGCTCACAATGGTTTCATAAACTATTGGATCAAAAAAGCAGAAAGTATTGCATTTCATTTAAGCAGAAATTATTTTAAAAATGCCAACAATGTAAGATAAATGCTGAAGGATTTTAAACCTTAATACAAGAGAAATATTGTGGCATAGTTATGATAGCCTTTGCTATCAAAGTTAATAATAAATGTTGAAAAGGCTTCTGATGCATGAAATACACAATACATGGAATTTTCATCTCATTTCAGTCAGTTGACTCGAACCAACAAAAGAAAAATGTGACTTGAGTAAGACAAGCTCACTACTTGTCCTGTATGTGAATATGAGCTGGGTATGTTAAGTTTGATCAGAATCTTTTCAATAAATATGCTTATGTAAAAACTCATAAGACCATAAAGATGAGTTTGTATTTTCAGAACTTCAAGACCGGTTTCTTAAAATGAATAGTAAGCTATCAGATAGGGGTATTCTGGTACTACCACAGTAGAAGAAGAATCAAATGGCTCATATTTTTGGTCTGAGAGTGGGTCTGATGGATCAAACAGAAGTCTTAGCATCAGAACAGTTACTAGATACTTTTGTGCAAACCATAGCAGATCTCAGAAAAACAAAATTCTTTCTGCACAGCCTTTTTTTTAAGGCTTTCTGAGTCTTCCTGAAACATTGTTTTGGGTATAGACAGTAGAGAAAGCATTATAGGAGCTACAGTGGACTATCAGGAAATGTGGTGATTTTTAGTTGTATATTAAAAAAAATCATTCTTTTTTTAGACCTTTTACACGTGTCAGCCATGGAATTCTGTTTTTTTAAGACAAAAAAAGATTTAAGGAATTAATATAATAAATTAAGTATTTTAAAATGTAAATGAAAAGTTGCATTGCTATGTGTGCCTGCCATTTTTACAATTCTATGGTGAGACCCCTATTGAAGAAGAAACAGAAAAATGACTATGCAAACAAATTAACTTAAATTATTTTATTCAATGACTTTTTCTTTTCACTCTCTACACAACCCTCAGCAGATCACCCCTTTTCACAGTCTTTCTCAGTCTTGTGTTCATTATCCCTGTCCTTCCCTCCCTTAGGTCTTGTCTTCCATTACTTCAATCCTTCTTTACCACTAAAGGTAAAGTTCCTGTATTCAAATTCCTCCTACTTATATTTTCCTCTGACACTCTCTATTCCACAGTAACTCTCCCTTCCTGTCCTGTTCTCTTCTCTAGTGTTTCACTTTAACTTCATCAATGTTAAGGCATGGAGGGAAACTATATTCTTCAAAGCAAATTACTGTTTTAGGCTGAAAAGGAAGAAGTAATAAGAATATTTCATAGGATCTAGCCATGTCTGAAGGCTGTCTGAGGGTGGTTTGTTGCATTAAGTGAATTAATTTAGATAATTAAGGAAAGAGGAATAATACTAGAATTCTTCCTCTTTACTGTTCATAAAGGGAGCTTAATTAAATAGCTCTGATACACACAGCTGTGTGGTAGACAACTAAACTTAAGTGAGATGAATACTGCATGAAATGTCAACTTTTATCCTAAGGTTCACATTTTAAAACAATATAATGGCTACCTTTAATAATGAAATCCATTAAATTTGATAGCGAATCTCTTGACTCAGAGCAGCTTCTGATTTCAGAGTCATTTACAGTAATGAAAACTGACAGTCATAAAATTAGTCTCCAGAAATGTTAATACAGTAAGATAATGACAACTGGAATTTTCTGTACAATAATTTGTAAACTCATGTTTCTGTAGCGATATGAGTTGTACCCAGTATTGCTCTGTCCTTGATGTTACTTCCTCTTCCAAGCAATGAATGGCTCAGCTGCTCCACTTGGAGGGCAAGTACTCCTAATGAAAAATTTTGCCATAGCAACAAAGTTTATTGCGTGAAAATAGAGTATTTAAAATAGTAGATATATACTTTAAAAAAAAATGAGCAGAAAATTATTACATTTCCATAACAGGGACATTGTGTGGTATCTCTTTGTTAGAGAAGGGTTCAAAACAGTCCTTTTTTCTTGCTGTAAGAGAGACAGAAAAAGGCAGAATCCTTTATGGAGAAACTCTGCATTGATAGAGACAGTAATGCAAGGAACAAAAATTAATCCTATTGGGAAGAAAGAGGAAATAAATTACGATGTTTAGAACTTACAAGTGAAAACCTAGAAGATGCAAAGGTGTAAGTCCCACATAGGTTCTAAAGAATCAGGATATTATTATTTTATTCAAGAAAGGAGAGACTATTTGGAAACTAAATTTTTCAGTTTAAAAGTTTTGGCCCTCTTTGGAGTTTCAGTTTAGACTATGGTCACCATATGGTTAAGTATTCACTTGGAGAATTAAGCTGACAACCAGCAGGGGAGGATTTAAAGCATGGCTACTCATCCATAATAAAGAGATGAGAAAGTTGTTATGTGAAGCTGCCTGAAAAGCAGACATACAACTTCTGTACGGTTCCTGTAATAGTCTCAGGCATTCTCCCCATTGCTGTAATACCATGGAGCTTCACAAGACCAGAACCCTGAAAAACTTGTGCAACATAACACAGGAACTTCTCCTTGTTATGCCTTCAGTAGGACCTTGAACTATTGGTCAGATGAACACTCTCTGAAAAGGCTAAAATGTCAGAAATGTTGTTAATTCAGACACTGGTCTGGAATTATTTGGGATTTGCTAATATCCCTGAAACCCAGCCTAACAGCAAAATGTTAAGATAAAAAAAAGTAAAGAAGTAATGTGTTTGCAGAATTCAAATGCAGATCATAAAAATACTTGTTTCTAAGTTGGATGCAAGGGTATATGAGAAAAACATGCTTATATTTGCCTATACTTTAGATCAATGCCAAGTATTTCAGATTTCATAAATATATTTTCCTAGTTAAATTTTGGTGAGATGAGTCCCACTTTTATTGTATAGATTTACAAAATATTTAAATGCAATTTTTATAGATGTATGTTTGTTTTGTATACAACTACTCTTTATACATAAATATAAATAAGGATATGGATGATACTCATTCTATGTTCCTGGCTGAAACTTGAATAGCTGTAGATGTAGTTCCAAGGTAGTCTTACATGACTCCTTGTGTCAACTTTGAGGGATACCATGCACTAACATACACCGTGTGATGAGTATGGCCATAAACCTGTTCTGATTAATTTGTCATAACTCCTAATAGGCATCCTTATATGATCTAGCACAGAAAGTCTTAAGTATTTAAAGATGGATGCACTGTGTCTATTTCTTACATGAATTTCTTACACAAATTCCGTCAAGTTACAGCCAATATTTCTGTCATAAAATTTTTTAAGGGAAATCTTCAATTTTATTGTCTTTATTCTCAGAAACAACTGAACACAATTCTTTGGAAGATGTTCTGAGACCATCCACAAACACCAACTCTTGCTTATCTGGGCAAATCATTGATTTCAATTCTATGATACCAGGCTTGCTTCATCTAAAGATAGATTTTTTTCTTCTTGGCCTTTCGTAAGTTTCGTAAATAAACTGACAGATTAACACCTACTATGAAAAAACATATATTTACAATTCTATATTAATTTGAAGTGTCTTGGAAACCTTTTAATTCAGATATATAACTCTAAAACATCTTGTTCAGCAGGTACTTAATAACTGGCAATATTTTTATAACGCTACATTCAATCTTCTGAGTTCACATATACAGAACATACAGTAGTTTGATTAACTTGACAACAGCTGTGCAAATTCCAGAGCCTCCGAACTCACAATTAAGAAGGCGAATAAAACTTGTAAACATTTTTGGGTTTTTTGTTGGTGGTGGTTGTTTTTCTTCTCTGACTGCCTGAGATAAGATGTTGTATCTATATCACGTAAAATCTGAAGATTAATGAACTCAGGAACAGCACACACAAAAAATGAAAAAAATTGGCAAAGTCAGATAAGAATACTATAACTCTGTGTGACTCAGAGAAAACAGAACAGTGCCTACATGTCATCCCAAAGTTGTACTGAAGCAAGTAAGGCAACTGCTAGCGTAATATGCTCCTCACCACGAATACTTGATCTTCAGTTATGATGTTTATTTTGTGGATTTCCCTCTCCCTTCTATATGTATTATGCTTAGCAAGTACTCAGAAAGAACTACACTCCATAGGAGAATAGCTCACAAATAGATCATATTTTCAAAATCAAAAATAGTGAAACCAGTGCAACTGCAGTGGAAGAGTTCCCTGCAGCTCTGTCCTCATCTCCCTTCATTTGCTGCCACGTAAATTTTCTTAATTTTACATTTTATTACCTTTGTCCTTCAGACCCTTTATCTCTGTAGAGAAGCACATTCTCCTTTAATAAGGAGTAAAAATTGAATACAGTCCCTGTGAGTTCCTGATCATCCTGGGCATAGCCCTACATGTAAATGTGGATTTAATGCTGCTGCAGTTCACTGAACATCTGAAAAGAAAAGATAAATGTTCCCTGTGTAGACTACTATGGTGACTTTGACATTGCTGGACATACATTTCCCCAATAGTGACATTCACTGAGGAGACAAAAGAAGGATTAAACATTATAATTGTACTTTGACAAGAACATATGACTTCTGGGATGGATTAATACTCCTGCAGAGGATTTTGCTACTATGTTTGATAATACTTCCTCATGAACTTTTCTTCTGGGTGCCTTTTTTCTTTAGCAGTAAAATGACGCATGGAGTGCTGTGAACAAACATTTATCTCTGTTCCAAGGAAAATATACTGTAAGTTCATGAAAGGTTATCCAGACTTTTACACTGCTCAGCAGAATTTGGTCATCTCAGCTGACATTACAGCAGGTCATAGATTCTTACTTTTTACCCTAGGTGACCTCTTCTTCTGACTATAACCTCGGATAACTGAAACTTAGCTTTTTTTCCTGCTATATAAGTCTGAGTTGCAGAAATCCATGATAGGGTCCATTTAGATGGCTGGCCAACCTATGGGTAAGCTGAGTCTGTTTGGGCATAATAATCATTGTTCTTCTGAACCTTTCCAGGTGGCCAGATTCATATATTCCAGAGTAGTGACACTGCCTTGAGTGATTTCAATGGGACCATTAGTTAGCTGAAGCTTTGAAACAGATCTGTCTAGATTTTTTTCTTAGAGAAGCACTCCAAAATTACCAAAAAGGCTTTTAAACTAAAAAAACCCAAAACCCAAAACCCACCAAAAAACCCATAGCAGAAAGTCTAAAAACTTTTGCATAAAGGAGGATTTTCTCATTTCTGTCTTGCTCTGAATTTCAATGGAATTTGTGGGACGGCTAAGTAAGGGGGCCTGGTTGTATTCTTAAGTACTTAATTTAATTGGGATGAATTTGAAGCTTATTTTATCTATTAATCTTTAATCCCATGCATTTCTTGTGCAACCATACAATTATGTCTCATTGGAGAGGCCACACGGCAGCATTTCATAAACTTCATTGTAGCTTCAATAGTGTGCCCGGATCAAAAAAAAAGCAAACAATTGTCCAGTGAGTCTAATACACTGGTAAAATTGCTAGAAATGAACTCTTACAAATAACAAATTTGCCAGTAAAGCACCTTACAGTGTTCACTGATCAGCTTATTATATGATTTTTGTCTTTGCATATGTATGCAGTATTACGGTTAAACTGACTCTTCAGTAATTTCTGCTTTTAGCAATTGAAGGGTTTCAAACTATTGTAAGTCGGGGCAATTCTTAAAACATCAACACTTACCTGATATTTCCTAATAAAAATCACTGACCTTATATCAAGAGTTCTAAGTAACAAACACTTCGATAAAGCTTACCATCCACTCTAAAACACCACACAAAGAAATGGTCCTACTAAATAATGCACTAAATGGACCCAGTCAATATCAGAACCCAAGTCTGTGCTTCCAGAAGCTTCCAAAAATCTGAGTGTCCTGAGTCACCACCCTCAGATCAATTATCTAATGTTAAAACTATTCATTTTTATATTCTTTCAGTGCTACCCCGTTAACCTCATCTCCTTTTTACAGCAAACATACTACTGATATATGGATCTGGTTTTTTTTTTAATTCATCATTATCTAATTTTTGTGAGCCTTTTTAATATTGCTTTATATGTGTCTTCATGTCTTTATTCTTTGAACGGAAATTTATTCTTTGATACTGATGGGCATTCACTTTACTGTGAAGAATATAATCTTGTTCAACACCCTTTTTGGGGGGTTGTACAGCTGGATAAGGAGGGACGTGCTTTGGCCTGAGTAAAAAAAGAAATCTGATCCAGCCTTGCTCGCTTCTGCATTTGTCCAAGAATAATATAATTCCTTCTTCTTCCTTTCCCCCCACACATTTGCAGAGAAAACATTTGCAGAGAAAGAGAGCAAAAACTAACAGGGATACATTGTGCAGTGGTAGTAAGGCGTGCTGGGCTGGGCTAGAATAGAGTTAATTTTCTTTATAGTGACTTATATGGTGCTGTGTTTTAGATTTTGCTAGCTTTTGCTGAAGCGTTTGCATAGCATCAAGTCCTTCTCTGTTTCTCACTCTGAGAATAGACTGAGGGGTGAGCAATAGGCTGGCAGGGGACACAACTGGATGGATGACTCGAACTAACCAAAGAGATATTCCATACCATATAACAACATGCTCAGCAATAAAAGGGAAAAGAAGGGATTTTAGGAGTGTTAGTCATCTTTTGCTCAGGAACTGGCTGGGCATCGATATACCCGTGGGAGGTGGTGAATGATTGCCTTTACATAATTTGTTTTGTTTTGTTTTCTTATTTTCCACTTATCCTTCACATAATAAACATTTGTTTTGTTTTGTTTTATCTTCGCCTCCAAGTTTTCTTGTTTTTATTCTTACTTTCTTCTTCCTCTGCCCCACTGGGAGTTGGGGGGGAAGTCAGCACGTGGCTGTGTGGTGCCTAGCTGCCCACTGGTTTAACCCACAACATAAGGCTATAACGGGTTGTTGTGGTTTAACCCCAGCCGGCAGCTAAACACCACACAGCCCCTCGCTCACGCCCCC
>NW_008795495.1:994103-996055 GCF_000699145.1 Aptenodytes forsteri | reverse complement strand
AGCTTTATATGCTGAGCATGACGTCATATGGTATGGAATATCCCTTTGGCCAGTTTGGGTCAGCTGTCCTGGCTGTGCCCCCTCCCAGCTTCTTGTGCACCTCCAGCCTTCTCAGTCAGTAGAGCATGGGAAGCTGAAAAGTCCTTGACTAGTGTAAGCATTACCTAGCAACAACTAAAACGTTGGTGTGTTATCAGCTTTGTTCTCACCCTAAATCCAAAACACAGCACTGTGCCCGCTACTAGGAAGGAAATTAACTCTATCCCTGCTGAAACCAGCATTTCAGGTCTGATAAACAGGTGCACTCTTGTGGGCACTTATTAGTCTATGTTAAGGACTCTTGTAGGCTCCTAATTTACACTGATGACTCAGGTTTGTGTCAGATATGGCTTATGATTCATTATTTTTCCCCCTTTTAATGGTGAGACCTGACTTAGATTAATAAAGTTGGGACAGAAAATCTTAGCTTCTGCCAGTGAGCATCACAATTAAAAGTAAAGTAGTCTGTCCTGTCGTGGGGATAAACAGGATGTTGCACTGTCATCCAAATGATCCCCACTTTCCTTGATTCATTGGGGTAAAACTGACTAAATTTGTAATCCATGGTTTGATTTCTGCTGATGGTGTTTAATAACCTGCACAGCGTCAATACATCTGGGATTCATTGGGAGGGTAAAATTGACCAAATTTGTAATCCATGGTTTGATTTCTGCTGACGGTGTTTGATAACCTGCACAGTGTCAATATATCCATTCCTTTCATAGATGTCTTTATTTTTCACCATATTCTGTTGCTGAGGATACAAATCAATACCTATTGAAAGGTCTGTGTGCTTTACTGCAGTGAATCTATAACAAAGTCACGTGGGTCTGATCTTGTTTGAGTTTAATACCAGCTCCTTTACTGGCAGAGGAATGAGACAGATGATTTTTGTCTAAACTGTTACTAAATTTTTCATTTTAATACTGTCATGGTGATTTAGATGTATATTAATCACACAGACTAGTGAGTGTAATAGTTAAATAAGAATTTGTTTTGTATTTCTTTAAAAGAAAAATTAACAAAGTGTAGCTTGTAATTACAGAAATTTTGATTCATCTTTTTGGACAGTGATCCAGCAAAAACAGTATGGCCAGCTGCTACTAGTAATATACCATAAGTCTCACACTGTGTCTTAACTTTGCAAAGTGCCAAGACTCCAGTCCTTACCTATTAGGTTTGCTATGAGCTTGCTATGAGAACATGCTGCTGAGTCAGAGCTTGATATTAGGCATTTTTTGTTACTGTGTGGAGCTGAATTATGGGAGGGTAGCTGCATCATTCTCTGAGGGTCCTTCCTTTGCTGATAAAAAAGACTAGGTGACTAGTTTAGACTTGATTGATGTTTAGATGACTAAAGTTTAGTGAGAATTCCACCTATACTGTGCATAGATTAGATCATTCACTGAGCCACAGAAGACATTTCATCAGTTTCCTGCTCTTATTGAGTATTGCAGGCATGACCCAAGATCTTGGATCACTGAAACCCAAATATATTCAGAAATACTAGTGCAAATTTTAAGATTTCTTTACACAAACCTGTAAAAATCATAAGCTTCTTAGATGGATATCAATATTAGTATAGAAACTATTTCTCTAATTTATTAAAAACTCCTTATGATGGGAAACTGTTTTTCATGTTTTTCACATGATTCCACATGAAATGTGGATGCAGGAGTTGAATGCACCATTAGCAAGTTTGCTGATGATACCAAACTGGGAGGTGCTGTTGACTTTCTTGAGGGACAAGAGGCCTTGCAGGGGGATCTAGATAGATTGGAGCATTTGGCTATGACTAACAGGATGAAATTTAACAAGTCAAAATGCCAGATTCTGCACCTAGGATGGAGTAACGCCGGGCACAAGTATAAATTGGGAGAGGAGTGGCTGGAGAGCAGCCCTGCAGAAAGGGA
>NW_008795495.1:948741-994033 GCF_000699145.1 Aptenodytes forsteri | reverse complement strand
GATGTGAAGGTCCTTGAATGCATCCAGAGAAGGGCAACAAAGCTGTGAAAGGGCTGGAAGGAATGTCCTATGAGGAGCGGCTAAGGACTTTGGGTTTGTCTAGTTTGGAGAAAAGGAGGCTGAGGGGGGACCTCATTGCTCTCTACAGCTTCCTGAGGAGGGGAAGTAGAGAGGGAGGTGCTGATCTCTTCTCCCTGGTATCCAGTGATAGGATGGGTGGGAATGGTTCAAGGCTGCACCAGGGCAGGTTCAGACTTGATATTAAGGAGTATTTTTTTAATGAGAGGGTGGTCAAACACTGGAACAGGCTTCCTAGAGAGGTGGTCGATGCCCCAAGGCTGTCAGCGTTTAAGAGGTATTTGAACAATGCCCTTAATAACATGCTTCAACTTGGTCAGCCCTGAATTGGTCAGACAGTCGACTGTTGTAGGTTTTGTTTGTTTGGTTGTTGTAGGTCCCTTCCAACTGAAATATTCTATTCTATTCTATTCTATTCTATTCTATTCTAAATATGGCACTAGGTTTCTCAACTACTTTTCTTGAGTCATCAGTGGACTGGACTGCTGCTTGGTTTTTTTCTTGAAGGTTGTCCTCTCAGAATAAAGGAGGTTGCTGTCCATGGGATCCTGATGTTACTTTTTACCGGGGCCTGTAGTGATACGACAAGGGACAATAGTTTTAAACTAAAAAAGGGTAGATTTAGATTGGACATAAGGAAGAAACTCCTTACGATGAGGGTAGTGAGACACTGGCACAGGTTGCCCAGAGAAGTTGTGGATGCCCCATCCCTGGAAGTGTTCAAGGTCAGGTTGGATGGGGCTTTGAGCAACCTGGTCTAGTGAAAAATATTCCTGCCCATGGCAGGGGGTTTGGACTATATGATCTTTAAAGGTCCTTTCCAACCCAAACCATTCTATAATTCTATGATTCCATGATTCTATGATCACTTGTCATTGAGTCATGCTGGAAATGAATCATTGATGCTTATTTACAAACAGAATTGTAAATAAATTTTTGCATACAATTTTGCCATTTTAATTTCCTGTAATTTTGTGGCTGGAATTGAAAAAAAGATGTTTTTCTGGATTTTCATGTATTTGTTGCTTTTTCTCTTTTCCATAGTATTATAAGTATCACAAAGTCTTTTTAAAGAATTTTTACAATTTTAACAAGGTTAATTTGGAAAGAATTTTCTTAATTAATTACATTTCTGAAATTATCACTTTTCTGTCATTATTAAAGTTATTTGAACTCCTATTAAACAAACACAAAAAAAGAAGTCAGCTTTCCAGAGTGCAGTTTGATTAGTCTGAGGATTTCACAATAGATGGTGCATCAAAGCTTTCAGACATAGCAACTGGAAAAGAAATCTCAGATCACAGAGGAATACACCCACATCCATGCCTCAGGTCTGTTTGAAGGAGATACTTTGAGAGACATACACTGAAAAAGAAACAATCGTTTCAGCTGTACATCTTCAAAGTTTCTTTAATATAAATCAGACCTTCACAAATACTAAAGTCCCAAAAGGCAGAAAATGCCCATTTAAAAGGGAAATTTTATCTCCACCTTGACAGATGCAAATAAAAATAATAAAGTTTTATTTGTTAAGCAGCAATATTATGGTAGTGCCCCCCCTATATACAGACTGATATTATATTAAAAATAAATAATTTATTTAGAATAAAGCAGTATTTATGGCAGGGGTTTCTGTTTTTGTTTTTTTTTAAATCTGAAAATTTTACTAAATGGTAGATGTGTATGTGTAAACACTCACCATATACATCACTCAGACCACCATTAGCTCTTAGGAGCTGCTTATGTCATTATATGATCATAGAATCATAGAATAGTTTGGGTTGGAAAGGACCTCCAAAAGTCATCTAGTCCAACTCCCCTGCTGTGGGCAGGGACATCTTCAACTACATCAGGTCGCTCAAAGCCCCATCCAGTCTGACCTTGAAGGTTTCCAGGGATGGGGCATCCACCACCTCTCTGGGCAACCTGTGCCAGTGTTTCACGACCCCCAGCGTAAAAAATTTCTTCCTTATACCTAGTCTATATCTACCCCCCTTTAGTTTAAAGCCATTCCCCCTTGTCTTGTCGCAACAGGCCCTGATAAAAAGTTTGCCACCATCTTTTTCATAAGCCCCCTTTAATGTATTATGTCCATTATGTACATGGATGATACTCATTGTTATCTAGTAATCCTATAAATGAATTATTTTTCTGGAGTATTGTTGCAGATTAAGATTCAAGACAATTTCTAGCACGTTCAAGTCCACTGAAAACACTGAAAAATTGCTGCATAGTTCAATATGGTATGGACCATTTATATTTAAACACCTTATTTTTCCATCCACGGGGACTGAAGGAAATGGGAAAGCCAACAAGATGCTAATCCTTTTTTTGAAGCAGAGATATATGAGGTTGAGAATAATATACCCATGCTTTGTCCATGTTACAAAGGGAGCAACTGAATTAAAAAGAAATTAGATATTTTCTTAAGGTGATATAAAGATGTCAGTACTGTGCAACTGTAGGGCTTTGGAGCACTTCCTAGCACCTGGGGTTCAAAAACTCACTTCCAGCTCACACAGAGAAGGAGATCTGCACGGTTACTATTCACCCTGATTTTCACTGCTAGGAAATGGGCAGGTAGACATAAAGATCAGCTCTGTCTTCCAGCATTAAAAGATTTTCTTGGTTTGGATAATCAGAGGATAAAAGTACAGAGGAGACTCACCAAAGACTTAGAGTTTGGAACAGGCAATGTCCCAATCACTTACTAAAGAATCAATAAGAGCCACTTGTTGATGCAGCAGCCATAGCCAACCAACAGCCCAGAAAACTAACAGCCCTTGTAGAGCCATGGAAACCAAATTCACACATTGTATACAGCTACTCTGTCATAAGCACAAATAGTTTCAGCCCAGGTTTTACTTAAACTTTGTGTTCCACATGAAATGTTTCAAAATCAGTTTCTTTTGAACTTTTCAGTTGCTAGTGATGCTAGTTTTAAGAACAACATTTCATTTTTTAGTAGAACTTGTTGAAACTTCAAAGCTGAGTTCTGTACATGAAAATATTAAAAGATATAATCTTCAACTGGGGTGATAAGCTACACCTCCTCATGCTTAAACAACTGTAATTTACTTAGGAAAGAAGGTGATTCCACATGAAATAGGGCCCCACATTTCTCAGCTATTTTTCTGGAGTTGTCAATGGACCAGACATGGGTTTTTTTGTTTTTTTTTTTCTTTCTTGAAGGCTGTTCTTACAGAATAAAGGAGGTTGTTATCCATGGGATCCTGATGTTACTTGTTGATGCTGGAAGCGCTAAGATCATAAGGACATAAGTCATCAGCAATGCCCCTGCAACACACAAGACCAACAGCACCCTGGGCTGCATAAAGAAAAGCATTACCAGCAGGATGAGAGGTGCTCCTTCTCCTCTGCTCAGCCCTGGTGAGACACATCTGGAGTGCTGGGTCCAGGTCTGGGCACCCCAGTGCAATGAAGACATGGACATATTGGAGCAGATCCAGCAAAAGGACACTAAGATCATTAGGGACTGGAGCATTTGTCACATGAGGAGAGGCTGAGAGAGCTGGGACTGATTATCCTGGAGAAGAGAAGGCTCAGGGGGGTCTTATCAATGTGTATGAATAGTTGATGGGGGGGACTAAAGAAGACAGAGCTAAGCTGTTCTCAGTGGTGCTCAGTGACAGGACAAAATGCAAGGGGCATAAAGTGAAATATGAGGGATTCCACTTAAACATAAGAAAAAAAATTTTTACTGCAAGGATGGTCAAACATTGGAACAGGTTGCCCAGAGAGGTTGTGCATGCCCATGAGTTGCCATGGGTAATGCTTTGCTGCCTTAGTGATTTGTATTCTGTCTTCCTTTGCCCACATATGAAGCAAGTCACTCCAGACTTTTCTTAATCGATTGTCCTTCGTATAGTGTTCTCCCTTTTCTGGAAGAGTCTTTCAGGTCTGAATCCTGACCATTCACTGCTATAACTGCTGAAAGCTGCAGCATTGATGCATTCGCTACTAAATAATCACAAATGTGCTGAAAAAATAATATCCTGTTTCTATTCAATCTCACCCAAAGTGAGTAGAAACTCAGGAATGTAATCTTTCTGCAGCTCAGTTTCCACTCTGTAAGATGAGATTAATGCTGTTTCAAGAGGATACATGAGTGTTTTTAAGATATGTTAATAGATTCTAATCATATGGTGATGAAGGCCACAGAAAAACTCAGGACAAAATTTGTGATTTAGTTTTTGAAAAATTTCTATGGGAAATTGGGACTGGAAAAATTTCTATGAAATTATATTAAACATTAATCAGTGTGACAAAAAGTAAATAATGAATTGTTAATTTTTAAGTGAATACTACACTTCCATCTTCTCTGAATATGTTGGGATCTGTCTGAAGAAATATAGTCAATTAACTAAGCAAAGACAGCATTTTAATGCAAAACCACAAGGGTACTAAAACAGTGAATTAAAGTTTCACATGCTTTCATGTTTAACATTAATTTTGGTGTTTCATGTCCATTAAGCACTTGACTCTACAAAGTAATTTAATGTCATTTAATGTGATTCTAAAATCTTGTACACAATCTGCAACAAACCTACTTACTTATGTTACTTCTGGTATTTTGTAATCATTTCAAAACTGGACAGTGTTTCTATTTCTTGCTTTAATATCAGCCTGATATTTTTTTCTTTACCTCTTTTTTCTTTACCTCTTTTTTCTCAAGTTTGTTTGAATAAGCAATTTTTGTTTGTTTGTTTGCTTGTTTGTTTGTTTGAAAAATCTTGAAATACCGAAAGAAATGTTATCTTGGCACATATGAATGGGAATGTGGATATCTCTAGTGCTTGATATTCTGATAGTTTTTGTTCTATGTTTATGATTGCTGTAAAGAAAGATTAATTTGTCCACAAAGGAAGTTTATGTTTTGGTGGAAATCCATCTCTCTAGTACCTGGTACTAACCCTTTGGGAGACGTTTGTTTGTTTGTTTGTTTGTTTTCCTAGCTTTGGAAACCTAGTGTTTAAATTCATGAATCTTTTTTTGGCATTGTTAGAATTCATTTCTATGGCTACATACTTCTGATCAGGATTTTATCTTCATTTAATAATGGACCTCTTACTTTTTCAAAATAATAACAATAATAAATGCTATTATTACTGTTTTTTAAAATGCAAAGGGTAGCCATAGAAATTGCAGGTATATCTTATTTATATATGTATAAAGATACAGACAAATATAAATCACATATATATCACATTTTTAGAAATGCTTAGCAAACTGTAAAGCTGCAATATTTTTTCCTTCATTGTTTCCGTGGAAATCAAGAGTCTTTTAGGGAAAGCCACTGATGCATGCAGCAAGAAAGGCTGAGGGTAGAAGAGACTTGCTGTACTAGACCATATTAAAGTGTGGTGTAAAAGGATATGCTATCTCATTTCATACCTCTTCATGCAAACTTGGGATTGTGGACTACCAGAGGTTTGTCAACAACTTCTAAAGGGCCTGTGAATGTTATTGAGAAATGCAAGACTACCACAGGCAGGCTTAAGTTCTGTAAGGTCTGAATTGCCACTGATTTTTTTCTAGGGATTTGTAAAATAAGATTATTCTGAAGTGAAGGATTTGGCATATTTTCAGTACATTTGGTCTTTCTGGATTTTTTTTTTTTTCTTCATCTCATTGCTATATACTTATTGAAAGAATTTGTAATTAAATAGTCACTAAGATAGTGAAACCCATGAAAGTTCAGCTGGTCTCACTGTCATGACTACAAGTTTTCTCCCTCATCTCCTCATTACAATTTATCTGTAAAAGTAGTGGGTGAACAACCTTAACAAGATATATTGTAATCCAAGTCTCAGAAGGCTGGGCTTTTATTTCTTATACTTACTTAAGCTTACTATTTCTATGCAAACATTCTGTAAAACATTGCCACTAAATATAATAATGTAAATTTCACAGTATTTTTTTAGATTATATTGATTTATAAATATTTCATAAGGTATTATCTTGCAAACCTACTGTCTTTTCTTCTTAGCACTTTAAACTAAAGCAGAATATAACATCCTATCCTGTATATTCTATAATATTATTTTTAATTCACCAGTTGATTCATGTTGTTTCAGTATACAAATAGTTCAGTTTACATGATGCGAGTGACCTATGGTGATGCTGGTAAACCACGCACATCAGTAAGGTAAAAGGTGCTGAGAAAATCATTATTGCCTCCTACAGTAATGACCAGAAATAACTGCTACAAAACGAATGATGAAGATACCAAGTCAAAAAACCTGTCATATGAAGATTTTTCTGATACATGTTAAACAAAGTTGTGGTACGAACAACATGGAGAGAAAGGACGATAAGCAGGCACAGTGTGGAGCAGTACCTCCTAACAAGTGTGCTCAACGTAGCAGTTCGGGCTGGTATGCAGAAGATGAAGTGTCTCTCTTCTGCTGTGAAAATAGAAAGATACTGTATGAAGTCCCAATTAGGAGAAAATCTGAAGGCTGGGCATACAGTCTTCTAGCCTTTGTGGCATGAATTTGAACTTTCCATTCGTTGAACCATCAAGAAGACTGAAGTTCCCACCTACTTGGTTAAAGAAAATCACAAGTGACAAAAGAATTATTACTATATGTGCACTCCTGTCTGTGTCACAGTCACTGCAGAACATTTTGACATGACCATATATCTTTTGTTTGCAATCCTGATGGAGCATTAGACTTATGTTTCACAGTACTTCCCTTTCCAGTACAAATATAGATCTTGGAGGATTACCCCAAAAGAGCACAGTTTGGAAAATTTTCCCATCAAAATGCCTTGCTTTTTGTACACCTCAAGAAATAGGAAAAAGTACATATCCTCTCCTCGCTACCTGTTCTCCTATAAAAGAGAGACTCTCAACTTCTTGTTGTTGCTTTTTATTGTTTTTTTAACCCCAGGCTTTAATTTCGCAAATTACTCTTCCTTACTATGTTGCTTCTGATTTTTACAAAGCAGAATGAAGAGAAACTTGAAAATGACCTCGAATAATCTGGGAGCAATTATAATTTTTACATATCCTCTCCTCGCTACCTGTTCTCCTATAAAAGAGAGACTCTCAACTTCTTGTTGTTGCTTTTTATTGTTTTTTTAACCCCAGGCTTTAATTTCGCAAATTACTCTTCCTTACTATGTTGCTTCTGATTTTTACAAAGCAGAATGAAGAGAAACTTGAAAATGACCTCGGATAATCTGGGAGCAAATATAATTTCCAGGATGTTTCAAACTGCTATGAGTTGCATGGAAGTGGCTGGCAGAATGAGAAGAATTCTGCCCTGCAGAGTCCAAGCTAAAGAAGAACTCTACCAGCCTTTTTCAGTCTTAGGACAACCACAACAACGATAACCATTGTCCTGCACTAAAAATTATTACTGCCATGTTTCTTAATGGTTGTTTGCATACTCCTTCATTTTGAGGGTAACATGGAAAGGTATGAGGTTCTAAGCCTACTGGTGAGGTGAATAAGCAACTTGCAATTATTAATCACAGACTTTTTCTTTCCTCAGAAACATTTTGACTTTTCCTGAATTCTAAACATTATTTGAGAGGTTTATTGTAATAGCTGATTGCTTTCACGCTGAAAAAATTCTCTCCAATGAGAAGGCATTGATCCCAGCGAAATGTTATCTTAGGTCAATAATAATTTATTTCATGAATAAATGTCACAATTCTGAAATCTAGTACTTTGTTACTTGGTAGATATTAGGGACCGGACCTTTAAAGAGAAACTACTATTAATGTCAATGTTTAGTAGGCCTTGAGATACTTATCTCTAGAAACAAATTATTTTTATTTTTAAAAGCTATTATTCATTTGTGGATTTCCTTCATAGTTTTACCAGTTAGGGCCCACTGTCCTCAGGGTCAAAACTGTTGTCATAACTGGAGATCTATCTCTTTTCAGTGATGGAAGATTGTGTGAAATAGTTGCAATTTCAAAACTAAGTAAACAGTTGCTAAAATAGAAACTCAGTGACATAGAAGACATTTACAGAATACAGGAACAGCACCTGTTTTTAGTCATATATTTAACCACCTAATAGGGATAAACTCTACTATTACCTGATACACTTTAATGGTAAAGCCCTATCATCTAAAGAAATGCCCTATCATTCTTTTGAGTTCATGTCTTTAAACCATGAGCTATTGTAACTTACAACTACTTTTTGGCACATACTTAACATATAAAGTACAGTTTCAGCAGGTCTGTACTGAGTATCCCCCAATGTTAGAATATAAATCAATAATATACAGTAAAATCATAAGGCTTAATATGTACTACATGTATTCACCAAGTGATTTGTTAAATTAGAGAAAAGCAGCCAATTCAGTGAGCTTCCCTCACTTACTGAAAGGGTTGGAAGCAACTGGACCAGTATGACTATAACTATGCAGAAAAATAGCAGTTCATTCTCATGTTGCTTTATCTGTGCTTTCCAGATAATACTAAAAATTAGATAGAAAGATCCTCTAGCTTCACAGGTTCAAGTTCTTTATTTTTGCAGTCAGTCATATAATCTGTGATAACTGTCAATTAATTCTGGGGATGCTAATTGTAAATTTCTTCAGAGTATATTATTATTATATTATTTATTTATTTATTTTTATTTTTAATACTTTTGAGATATATATATAGTGTTTATAATAATTATTTTTGTCCACAATTAAAATACAGTTCTATGAACACATATATAGAAATAGTTGTCTTATTTTAAAACACAAAGCTTAATCTTAAATTGAAGATAAAACAACCAAATGATTTTTAAACTTCATATATTAAAGGAAAATGACACAAAAAAACCCAAAACCTCACAATGCTGTTGTGGATTTTAGCATCCCTCCACCCTCAAAGAGCTGCATATTCTAAATTTTATTCTTTATTTGTAATTGCAATTTTCCATTCACAAAACATTTGTAAAATTTGATTCACATTCAAAATTATCCAGCTGAAACCTGGTTAATTAAAATGATACAATGAACTGAATAAATTCCCTATTTCTGAAAATGCCATCAATATTGTCATGTCATCCACCTTTTTGTTAATCTATATATTCCTTGTTCATCAGTCACTCCTTTTGCACTAATTGCGTTAAAAAATGGCACTACAAATTGTATTTTCTATAATTTACACAGGGAACCGCTCCTGCATGAGACTGATGCTTTTTTCATTTTGGTAAATCTCCTTAGCGCCTCCCAGTAGAGACTAAATTTCACAACCTTATTGCATAACTCTTTCTGTAGCAAACAGTCATGCTCCCTTCACTGTCTGAGGTTGCCATTGAGCTGTACCGCTGCTTCCCATCCCCATGTTATGAGTTACACCTCAGTCTTCATTGTATTTCACAACTTGGGGATAAACTGCTCCAAAACTGGTGGATGAATCAAAGACATAGCTTGTAACATCCTA
The DNA here is from genome assembly GCF_000699145.1 of Aptenodytes forsteri. Classification (NCBI taxonomy): domain Eukaryota; kingdom Metazoa; phylum Chordata; class Aves; order Sphenisciformes; family Spheniscidae; genus Aptenodytes; species Aptenodytes forsteri. The sequence goes on along the minus strand of NW_008795495.1, from coordinate 984,532 downwards.
AATCTCCTTTGAAGTATATGTTGGCATTTACTTTGTTCTCTGAAAAAAAGAAATCACACCCACATTATATCTTGCCACTCTCTCAGCTTAGCTGAATGCAAGCATACATACGAATGCCTTTGCTTTTCTGAAAGCAACTTGAATGTTGTCAGCTTCACAGGATCTTTAGTCTTGAATCAAAAAAATAGTATTTGAATTAAAAAAGAAAGATATACAATAGAGGATAGAGGAAAGATGTCATGGAATCACAAAATCACAGAACAGTTGAGGTTGGAAGGGACCTCTAGAGGTCATCTGGTCCAACCCCCTTCTCAAGCAGGGCCACCTAGACCCAGTTGCCCAGGACCATGTCCAGACAGCTTTTGAAGTTTATATGTTTACCTTGTTATAATGTGTAACACTTCTGTACCTATTTATATAAACATATATAAAAAAATATAAAGGAGGGAGACTCCACAACATCCCTAGGCAACCTGTGCCAGTGCTTGGTCATCCTCAGAGTAAAAAATCGTTTCCTGATGTTCAGACAGCACCTTCCGTGTTTCACTTTGTGCCTATTGCCTCTGGTCCTCACTGGGCAGCACTAAACAGAGCCTGGCTCCGTCCTCTTCGCACTCTCCCTTCAGTTATTTATCTACACTGATGATATCCCCCCCTGAGCCTTCTCTTCTCTAGGCCACAAACAGTTCCAGATCTGGAGAGATGCTCCAGTCCCTTTGTCACCTTTGTCACCCTTTGTTGGACTCTTTGAAGTATGTCCATGTCTCTCTTGTACTGGGGAGCCCAGATCTGGCCACAGTACTACAGGTGTGGCCTCACCCGTGCTGAGTAGAGGGGAAGGATCACCTCCCTCAACCTGCTGGCAATACTTTGTCTAATGCAGTCCAGGACACCGTTAGCCTTCTTTGCAGCAAAGGTGCATCTCTAGCTCATGTTCAACTTGGTGTCCACCAGGACCCCCAGGGCTTTTTCTGCCAAGGTGCTTTCCAGCTGGGTGGCCCTCAACATATACTAGTGCCAGGGGTTGTTCCTCCCCAGGTGCAGGACTTCGCACTTCTCCTTTATGACAACACTGTCATAAACTGTCATCACTAATTCTCACTATTAATATATAAGTAATTCCATAGAAATTCACAATGTTGGACAGTATATGAACTGAAAATAGAAATTAATTCACAAAGAAATTAAAACATGAAATGCTACTTGGCCCAGCATGGAACAATTATACTGAAACATATTTTGAGAAAAAAATACAAAATATGAAAGGTTTCTTTGGGATAAGACGTGTTTACTTGGTGTAATATTAGTGAATTGCAAACTGCTGAATCCCTACAAGTAGATTTCTGTTGCCTTTGAGATAGATACAAACTAGTTATCTAGTTTGTAGATAGACAAAAAGTTATCTTCAGTTTCTTATTTTATGTTATGAATTAAATTTTCTTTTAGTATTTCTGTTTATATAATAAATCAAATATTTCTGTATTGAGACATAATTCTATAATGACATATTACAATTTAAGTATTTATAGCTATGTATGTATATATATGTGTGTGTGTGTATAGCCATAAATGCAGCATTTTAGTAATGCAAAGAAAAGCCTCACACAGGACATGCCTCCAGAGTTTCCTTTTTTTCTCAAATAATTTTCCCTTTCTTTGTTCTTTTATAAAATTGAACACCCTCCCATGACTCTTCACCTTGCAAAAAAATCCCCCAAAACAAAGCAAAAAACCACCTTGTGATCAATGTTACAGGTCTTCAGCAGCATCAGTTAATTAAAACTTCATTCCTAGCTCAACTTCCATTGGATATCAAGCTGAAAATATAGCCAGGTTAAGCCTTTTAAAAGATATCTTGCATTCCATACAAGAGTGAGGATTTACTATACATTTAAAATATTTAGTGTAAAGTTTGGTGTAAAGAAAGTTAAGCTCTAGACAGACAAAAATAAACTGACAATCTTTTCTTCTATTCTGACCGAAAGAGAAAAGTTTTAGAGCGTATTATGACATGATAATTAATATGGAAGATTATTATTTTTTTCCTGCTACGTAAGTAGAATTATTAGAGTCTAAATGTTAACAGACTGAATACAAAATAATTATTTCTATGTGATAATTGGCTCTTTTTCTTTGAAGCACACCCTCATTATTTCTCCCAAGAACATACACAGTTGTGTGCAATTGTGCCGTATCATTTTGTTGAAAGGAACCAGTTCAGAGGGGATCACTACAGAAGCTGACGGTTACACTAGAGAAGGGAACCTAGGCTTATTTCGAAGAGTTATCAAATCCAAACAGAAGACAATATAAGCTGCAAAAAGAGTGGAGCTGTGTTCATAAGCTTGCCTCAGGCAAACCAAATGTTCAGTTCACATTTACTCCTTATTTGCCACAGAAAGGAAATATAAAAGAAAAAAGTGTTTGATCATATTTTATTCCTGTGGGACCTCACTGTACCTAAAGTAATATGATCTCTACTATTTGTGATGGGAAGGATGATCTCTGGAAAGTATAAAGTCCATTCAAACTTCCTGAACTGAAATTTTAGAATACAGTATTTTGAAGATACAGCTCTATTGGAAATACAGATCCCCTAGGGTACAGCTGAGATTTAGCTATCACTTTTTGTAAGTAGCTGGCTTTAATATACTTCAGCTGCTACTGGAGAGGGGGAAAAACATGTTTTTATTAACAATGTGCCTTCAGAAGTGCTCTCCATGATTCTTGGGAGGAGTTAGAACCAGCTAACCCCTTAACAGGGATCTGTTATGTTGACTGAAGTACAGAGCACTTAGGAAAAAAACCCAACAAAAAAAACCCTCTTCTTTTACAAGCCCACTCAAAAGCAAGTTATGAAATAAGAAAGTTGCATGATTTGAAATGTGCAATAAATGGACGTGGATTATTTATGCAGTCTACCTTACTACGATTTTCCCCACCATGTTTGCAGTGCAGGCAGATGGAGTAGGAGCTCAAGTGTACAGTCTGCGTTTAATCTCTTCTGCTATCCATTCTGTCAGTGAGACAGCTGATGATAACAGGCAGCAAGTGAAACAGAAAGGGGAGGGAAAAGGATATGGCAAGTGAAGATAATATTGTTAGAGGTAGCATGACTGCATAGCTGTTAAATGAAAGCGTGTCCTGCAAGTGAGAGAAGATTTTGAAAGAATGAAGCGCGATAAAATTGCATATTGCCACAGACAAGAACTCCTACAGCCCTAGACCCTCTAGTAACCTTGCGTACAAGCCAGGCTGTAGCTGGCCAGTTCAGAGAATATGCCCAAAGTTCACTATCTGGAGCAATGCTGACAGAAGAGTAGGTGATAACCAAGTCTGAATAGCAAATAGGGTGGCCAAATGGATTTCTAGTGAGATCCTTGCATCTACAGTGAGATCCCTTCAGCAGTTGATGGGCCCAGCTATATTTATGGGCTTGGCTGATTTATAGGATAGTGATTGATAGCAGAAAATTAGTAGAATTGGGAACCATTTCAGGAACTTTTCTGAGATCTGATGATTCTTCCTGTATTTGAACTTGGTCTATCTCTAATGTTGATAAATGAGCAACTGTCTCCTTGCTTCAGCAGAAGTGTGAATTGATGCCACATGTTTGCTGGCATAAACATACAAGAGAGGACTAATTCTCCTGAAGCTGAGGTGTCTGAGTTGTCAGAGAGACCACAGCTGCATGGTCCAGAGACCAAGGGTCTGAGGGCTGGATACTGGAGGGACAGACTAGAGATCCCAGCCAGACACTGACGGGACCCATTCTTGTGTATGTGCCTTGGGGGGTGGTGAGATTTGCTAGCAGGCTTTGACCAGGCAGCAAGTGAGGGCAGGACCAGGCCATTTCTGTTGTTCACACTTATGTCATGCTGTCAGTAAAGGCACTGCTATTTGCTAATCCATGGGCAGTTGACTGTCTATAGAAGGTGTATGTGTGTGCATGTATGTGTGTGGTAGCACACCAGAAAGGACAACTCCCTCAGGTCCTGCAGTCCATTGGATTCAGTCAGACCTTAAGGATTTACACAAAAGCTGCTCCGCATCTGCATAATTAGGCCAATAAGGATGCCTAATCACACATCAGAAGTGATGCCAAGCTAGATAGCAACAGCTACTGCAATCCACAGAGAGGAGCAGGGCATTTAGATAGTACAACAGTATTTGGAAAGTATTTTAATAGGGTAAAAGAGCCATAAATTGAAGATAAAAATGTTTTTGGAGTTAATAATGTATTTCCTGCAACAAATACAGACTCATATCCCCACCTGTAGCAGTGCAAATGAAATCTTGTGACAAAACACTTTCATTGGCTTAATACACAATACAGTAAATATAAATGTTACCACTTCCATTGGGCGTTCATTTTTCTTTTACAGTAATCAAATATAGAAGTACATTATGTAGAAATATAATCTGGAAAAACAAATTTTCCTGTTAAAATAGTGTGTTCAATTGCTATCATGGCTTTTATATTTTCAGTGTTTTAATAGGATCATGTGTCAAGTTTTTCTACAATTATTCTTCAGGTTTCCAAGTGTAGAAGTTATTTTAGTCTAGGCTCACTAGCGATAAATCCTAAGCCAAACATATTAAAGGTTTTGTTTTGTTACTAAGGAAGGTAATATTAGCCTCATTTACTAGATGAATTTGGAAACGAAATGAATTACTATCGGTTGTTCCTGTCAAGCATGTTTAATTCTCTCAAACAAATAATTAGTTATTTCCATTTCTGTAGAGATGTCACATGCAGAATGCACTCAGCTCATTTTAATTCAGTATTCTCTATATTTCAAGAAGTCTCTCAAATGAAGATAACCGAATATCTTAGCAGACAAAACCGATCTGTGCTAAAATGTATTTGAGAGCAGTATATTTCCACATTGCAAAATTCCTTTTAGAGTACAAAAGAGCTGTCAATGTTGGGTACTCTTGGATTTTTTTTTTTTTTTTTTTACTTTAGTAATTTTTATGAGGTAAAATGGCAGATCCAGATGAAGTACATATGGCCCAATGTCAAATACATACATGCAAATTTGTGTGACTTATTGTAAAAGATGTTTTTTATGTCCAGAGAATAGAATACCATAAAAAATGTAATAGTTTTAAAACACAGAACATTAATAGGTATTGTTATTAAATAGTATGTCAGAAAAATAAAGTAAAAGATATTTTCTTTAAAATCAGGTGCTCAAAATCTTAGCAACTCAATCAGACATTTCTTTAGTTACTAGGCAATGCCTACCAAAACTCTGTAAATACATTTTTTTCCTCACTAGCATCAGCCAGCTTATATTAAGAGTCTTTTGTATAAGTTTTATTTTGCTTGCTAGGTTGCTTGCTTTCTTGCTTCTAACAGCATACTTTAATAGCGTACTTTAGGTTTTGGAGTGACAGGTGTCATCAGATCAGGCTTGCTCAGTAAATGAAGAAAAATCTTGCATTTCAGTTTCATTCAAATTCACTTACTTTGAGAGGAGAAATTACAACCTTGGAGCAATTTGAGGATTTTTGATATATATCTTGTAATAGTATAAACTTGTAAAATATGAGTATTTGGCTGCAATTCAGATACCAGCTATTTCACAGCTCAGTTTTTAATGACATAAGGTTAGGCGCTAAATTTCCAAAGCAATCCAAGGGGATTTATTGGTATTATTACTGGATTTGAAGGCAAGTCAGAGGCTTAATCCCTATGTACTTCTCTGTTACAAAAAAAAATTCTGAACAAAGAACAGGTTGTCTGTGTAAAAAAATTTAACCTTGAAAGAAAATAGAACAGTCCTGTCATCTTGTGTGTGTGTTATTTTAACAGTATATCTTGTTTCATCTGTTCACCAGAATATGAGCTGAACAGAGCTGGCAGCTCTTTAAGGACATTATTCTTGGAATGCAAGAGCTCTTGATAACCACGTGTAAGAAATTGGGCAAGGAAGGCAGGAGACCAACATGGCTGAGTAAGAACCTCTTGGTCAAACTAAAGTGTAAGAAGGAAATGCACAGGGACATGTGTCCTGGAAAGAATATAGAGACTGCCAGGATGTGCAGGGATGGGATTAGGAAAGCTAAGGCACAGTTGGAGCTGAATTTGGCAAGGGATGCGAAGAATAATAATAAGGGCTTCTACAGGTACGTTGGGCAGAAAAGGAAGAAGAAAATGTACTCCCCCTTGGTAAATAAGACAGGAAAACTAGTGACAACTAACATGGAGAAGGCTGAGGTACTCAACAATTTTTTTGCCTCAGTTTTCAAAGGTAATCTCTCTTCCCACATCTCTCAAGCCCCTGAACCTCAAGGCAAGGATTGTGGGAATGAAGCCTCTCCCATCATAAGTGAAGATCATGTTTGAGACCACCTGAGGAAGCTGAACAAGTCGATGGGACAAGATGCATCCCAGGGTCCTGAGGGAATTGGCTGATGCAGTTGCTAAGCCACTCTCCGTCGTATTTGAAAAGTCATGGCAGTCAGGCAAAGTCCCCAGTAACTGGGAAAAGGGAAACAAGACACCCATTTTAAAAAAAGGTAAAAAGGAGGACCCTAGGAGCTACTGACCAGTCAACCTCACCTCCATACTCAGTAAGATCATGAAACAGATCCTCCTAGAAGACATGTCAAAACATATGGAAGACAAGGAGGTGATTAGAGAGCCCACATGGCTTCACAAAGGGCAAAATGTGCCTGACTAATCTAGTGGCCTTCTACAGTGGAGTAACTGTATCAATGGACAAGGGAAGAACTACAGATGTCATCTACCTGGACTTCTGTAAGACCTGTGATACGGTCTCCCAAAACATTCTTGCTGCTAAGTTGGAGAGAGATGGTTTTGATGGATGGACTGTTAGATGGATAAGAAACTGGATAGATGGTCATGTCCAAAGTGTTATAGTCAATGGCTCAATGTCCAAGTGGAAACCAGTAACAAGTGGTGTTCCTCAAGGGTCCATACTGGCACTAATATCTATATCAATGACATAGTGGGATTGAGTGCACCCTCAACAAGTTTGCAGATCACACCAAGCTGAGTGGTGCAGTTGATTCACTAGAGGGAAGGGATGCCATCCAGAGGGACCCTGACAGGCTTGAGGAGTGGGCCCATGTGAACCTCATGAAATTCAACAAGGCCAAGTATAAGGTCCTGCACCTGGCTCAGGGAAATCCCCAGTATCAATATAGACTGGAGGATGATTGAGAGTAACCCTGGGGAGAAGGACTTGGGGATACTGGTGGATGAAAAATTGGATGTTAGCCAGCAATGTGCACTCACAGCCCAGAAAACCAATTGTATCCTGGGCTGCATCAAAAGAAGCATGACCAGCAGGTCGAGGGAAGTGATTCTCCCTGCCTCTACTCCACTCTTGTGAGACGCCATCTGGAGTACTGCGTCCTGTTTTGGGGTCCCCAGCACAAGAAAGACATGGGCCTGTTAGAGTGGGTTCAGAGGAGGGACACAGAAATGATCAGAGGGCTGGAACACCTGTCATGAAGAAAGGCTGAGAGAGTTGGTGTTGTTCGGCCTGGAGAAGAGAAGACTCCAGGGAGACCTGACTGTGGCCTTTAAACATATAGAAGGAGCTTATAAGAAAGATGGAGAGAGGCTTTTTACCAAGGCCTGTAGTGACAGGACAAAGGGCAATGGTTTTGAACTGGAAGAAAGTAGGTTTAGATTGGACATAAGGAAGAAATTTTATATGACAAGGGTGGTGAGACACTGGAACAAGTTGCCCAGAGAAATTGTGGATGCCCCATCACTGGAAGTGCTCAAGGTCAGGCTGGATGGGGCTTTGAGCAACCTGATCTAGTGGAAGATGTCCCTGCCCATGGCAGGGGGGTTGGACTAGATGACCTTTTGAGGTCTCTTCCAAACATGCTATGATTCTATGGTATAATAATAATAGTTATTGACTTTAAAATTAAAATTTTAAGCACAATTTTTTCTTCAGTTATTGGTGAAAAAGCCCCATAATAAATGTTTTGAAAGATATTAAAAAATGGAAGCACTTTTGTTTTACTGTTTCTTTTGGCAACGTATTTACAACCACTATAAGAAGTTGGGTTCCCCTCTGTGCACAACCTTCCTGTGGGAGATGAGTATGCTGTCTTTGAGTGCACCTCTGCCACTCCCAACACCTTGCTGATGCATACACTGCTGAGAAAGCACCCTTGGGCTCATGCTTGCACAATTGAGGTGTGGTCCCTGCACTGTCACCCTGAGTATTGCACCCTGTGGTGTCACCCCACTCACCAGAGTGCAGCTGCTCACACCACCCCATGGCTGCTCTGTCCTGCGTGGGCAAGGGTTGGGACACTGTGAGGTGACTTTCAGCAATGTCAAGCCAGGTTTAAATGCTGCTGCTGCTTCCTTTGCAAGGTCTCTGACTTCTGATTTCTTTTCAAGTTGCCTACTTCTTTGTTTGAAAACTCTTTTGGTAATTCCCTGGTTACTGTTTAATCCAGTGGTTTTGTCATCTTCCTTTTTTACATGTAAATGTTTGTCTTTGGGCAGACACCCTCCAGAGAGTTTTGGGTGCTTCATTTGAACCCCATTTTTTACCCTCATTTCTACCTTAACAGCTGTTTTTGCCAGTTATGAGCTGTGTGAGCTGCTCTAGAGATACTATCCTATACTGCAATAATGCTAATGAGATTGTATAAAAAAATTGTTTTTCAGCTTTGTTGAATGGTCTTCTAACATTTTTGAAACTCTTTTCCGTAAGATCACTGGACCATGGATAGGCTTGATTAGAAGTAATATTCTTAGAAGCAATATTTCAGTAATGGTTGTAAGAAGTATTTTCGGGAAATTATTTAAACTTCGAACACAATCAAATTGTGGTTTTTATTCTCTCATTTTCACTGTGGGTTAAGTATGTATAGGAAAGACACCTTTAGTAAAGAAAATAGCATCTCTGGTAGTTGTGTGTCATAAAGACATTTCTTGATACCTGAAAAAAAAAATTAAAAAAAAAAAAGGTTCTTATTTCACTTCTTCATAAGTCCCAGATGATTCAGCAGTCTTTTGTCCCTCTTAGAACTCTCCTCCCCTGATCATAACTTTTTCTGGCACAAAGGAAATCTTAAAAATCTTTTGGGGAACTCCAAGAACTCTTCATCAATTTATTTCTGAGTTACAGGACTAATTCTGAAATGTATATTCAAATCACTCAACAAGTGAAAACGTGTGTTGGATGATAATTCCTCCCAAGGTGGCTCTCAGTGCTGGAAAAGGATGTGATCATATTTTATTGTAGTCTTGTAGTCTTTGCCAGGATAAAGTTAGTATCTTTCTAAAACCTCTGAGCAACCAACCTAAAATGAGAGGGGAAGTGTTGCCATTTCTTATCCTACAATCCTGTTCCAGGAGAGGATCAGCACCCAGAAATCCCCTATATTTCAATACAATACAATACATTGTTTAATTATAGTTTACTCCTATATGATTTTTCTTAGATGTCATGTGTTTCCTCCTGAGGTAGTTCCCCCCTATTTCCTCCTTCTCCAGCAAAAACAAACGTGCAAAAGCTGTAGGGCTTTGACCAGCTTTATTAAATGAAAAATCACCTGCATTACCCTCACTCCAATTTATTTTCTGGCTCTCCCTTGAATATACCCATGCAACAGACATCAGTACTTTCAGTCAGAATGAATATTTCTTATTATACACATCTCTCTTACTCCTTTTGCACAATCAGTCAGTATCAAATCTGTTTTACAAGCAAAAGCATATTTTTAGTGATTAGGATGACTAATATGACTGATATATTTTAAAGTTGGTAGAAAATCTTTTCCCTTTCACACTGAGTTTAGAAGTTAGTGACTTTTACTGACTTGTATTAGAGATTATAAGGTTCATACCACCTAATTTTAATCAACCAGTTGTAGTACTCCGATGACACTTCTGTTGGTAATTGTCTTTCACTCTATTAGTTACACAGGGAATTAAGAACTAATTTTCAAATCTCAATCACATCTCAGTTACATGTTTAAAGTAGCCCAAAGCAGATAGTGTGAATAACCACTTCAGTTATCTGTTTCTGCTGCCACTCAAGATATGAGCTATCATAGGTTGACATTTGCCACTCTCCTCTGTGCATTAAGAACAACATTGGTGCTCAGAGACGGGGAGGAATTACTAACCTTTTCTCTCACCTCGTGCTTTCAGAACAGACTTCTCAAATTCTGGGATCCTCTGGGATAATACTACATGATGATATTATACTGGTGCTGTGGGGGAGATAATGTAATCAGATAACTAACAGAAATTAGTTATGGATTCTGCTTTTAAAGGACTAATCCCAAATAGGTGTTTCTTTTTATTTGGAAAAAAAAACCCCAGATTTCTCCTATTTTGCTCTTTATGTATGTGCCACTGAACAAACTTTTACATCTTGCCATACATGCCATCCATCCATGTAACTGGAATCTGGTTGTCAGCGTCTCCCAAGCAAGCAAACAAACAAGCAGATATAAGCCTGTTGTTTCAGGCTCAGATCTGCTATGTTAGTGCATTAACAGAGCAGGGGAACATTTCTGGGAAATGTAATTGTCACCTATATTTTGGGAAAAAATGGAACAAACCCTAGCAGAGTTTTGGACTGGAATAACTAACACTCTCCATGACTATTCTTGGGCAGAGCTCAGGAGCTGCTATTGTCTAAGGTTATCTTCCATACTCAGTTTGGATGTTGCCAAATTGTTTTTGAGGTGAATAGTTTAATAGTATGGATATGGGCTGTTGACCTCAGTGCCAGAAAACAGTTCTGGGCATGTTTAACTTACTGATAGATGAAATACTAATTTAGGTGGATTAAATCACCTTCTGGAGGTCTTCAAAATTATCTCTCTCTCTCATAACCTCACTATAGATGTAAGTATCACAGCTGAAGAATACTATAAAACCAAGTAGGGAGTTGCATAGTAATAAGCAGATTGTAGGTAGAAAAGAGAAGGAAAAGCTTACTGGAAGGTCAAAGATGCAGAAGCCAGAAATGGTAGAAAGGTTAGTATAGGTCACCTATAATTGTACAATTTAGTTCAGGACTAGCGTGTATCTCTACAGTAAACTTACTCATCAGAATTTGATAATCTATACCTGGGGAAGCAATTGGAGCTTGAAGTTTGTATTACACTCACCCAGGGGCACTCCAGAGTGAAGAATCATGAGGTAAGTAGTACTCTGAAACACTAACATTAGTAAAATTAAGGGATATTTATGGAGAACTAGCTTAACAGAAATGCTTAAAAGTAGAGATTTGTTAATTTCTTTTTTTCTAGTTTTCACAAGGTAAGTAAAAAAATAAAGCACCATGTAGGATCTAGATTATGTCATAGAAATCTCATCAGGTAGTAATCATCTGTATTTTTCATTTTAGACAATTCCATATATAAGTCAAAGAGTCAGGGATAAAATTAAATTATTTTTTAAAGTGAAGAATCACATTATAGATTTATTATTTATTTTCTTACTGATATCTGCAATGTTATTGCTAAAATTGTGGGGTTTTTTGTTTCCTAATACTCCATTTTAAGCAATATTTAAATTACTGGGACTTAGTTATTGATTACACAAGCTTTAACATGAATTTCACAAGCAATATAATTTAAAAAAAAAAAAACTGGTATGCAGAATTTACTATCAAGGCCTCTAAAAAAAGAAATTTAAAAAAAAAAATAATCTCTGTTCAATAAGAATCCATAAACTTCATTTTAGCTCATTTACTTTTTTCACAGAAATAATAATAAAAAAATCAAGCTTCTCTGAAAGAATATTTGTAAATTCCCACTGGTAGCTATTTATGAAAAAAGACTTCTTCTGAGTAATTCAGTTTCTCTAGCTTTAGTCTTCATTATGATTAATATTTCTTATTTTAGTCAAATGATAATAGCCTGTAATTTTTTATTTCAATATATTTTCTCTTTCTCATTTATATGGAAATTATTTATTAATTTTATTTTCCAATTCTAAAACAAAGCAGATAATATGGTCCCATTTTTAAATAAATTCTTAGGTTAGTGCAATTTTTATGGGACATAATGTTTTCATACCACTGCAGTTCCTGATTTTCGGAATGTATTTTCTATTGCTCCTACTTGGCACTATGTACACAGCAAACCCAATTGTTCTTTTTCATTATCCACATTCCTTATATTTATTGTTTTTTTTCTTTAATGAGACACTGGTTTTTTGAGCCTTCAGGCATCTCAAATGACACTCTAGTATTTAAACAGAATTTTCTTAAAAGTGTTTTCATATGAAAATATACTACTGAGTTGCAAAATATTTTGTGTCCATGTAATCTGCATATTTGAAGTTAATTATGCAGTTCAGTTCACCCTCTGGTTAAGACTGGGAATCAGCTCCAAACTCAGACATTAAGATGTATTTGTCCATGAAGTCTAAAATGAGCAGGGCTCCATTATAAATGATAGAGATCTATTTGATACAGTAAGAGGAATCTGGAATGCTATTCAATTCACAGTAGTCATGTACATTTGGTCACCTGAGAGGCATGTGCTGCCATTTTGTATGTCTTACTAGAGTAACTGTCACTCCACAGAGCACACAACTTCTCTAGGATGTATCATATCTCCAGTCCTATGTGATAATCTCCTATGGGATCTTAGATGGCACTAAATATCCATGTTTATACAGCTGAAATGGGACTCAGATCACCATTGACTATAGACACTACCTCATACTTTTAGGCAACTTGAATTGTCAATCTCAGTTTGAATTGATCCCTCTCTCAATTAGCAATAAATATCAACAAGCGTCTCTTTCTCTGGTGGTATTTTATATGTGCATATTTATGAAAGGATCAGCTACATGAAATAAACATTGTTTATTTTTTCTTCCTTTTGCAGAATGATTAACAAGAAAATTGCCTATGGTCCCAAGAGATTTAAACTTTCTCTGCAATCAGAAGCAACAAGATGGAAAAACATTTATGGCATACATAATATGGATATTTGGATAATTATTTCTTTTTCCTTAGCTAAAGAAAAAGATGAAGACAAAATGTTCTCAGCTGTTCTGGACTAGAACTATTATGACCAAAAAGGGGAATGAAGAAGGATATCAAAAACTTCTGAAGTTTAATTTTAGCTCTTATGAAATTCCATCTGACACATCTTTCCCCAGACAGTAGCTATTTTGCAGGAACAAGTTCAGAGAATGCTTTCTTCTTAGTGGAACATTCTTATGAGAACTGCTGTGCATATGAAACGTAATGTGAAGTGTAATCTCAGTTAGCATTCTTAAACAGAAAAACTAAAGTTGTTTAAAGATGATGGTGAGCTGTATCTGCAAAAAAAAGATGATCTGCCTAGGACAGCAGTGAAGCTTATTTGAAGAGCTCTTAGCTAAACAACATTGTCAGAAGAAGTGGATGCCAGCTGTTTTGCAGGTTGGATATTTGGTAGCTCAGAAGTGTGATAGCCTTTAGATCAATCAATTATAAGTAGATCTGGATGGAAAATGGTTTTCCATGCTGAGATAATTTTTTGTAATTTGAAAAAAAAGTATTTTTAGGGAAAAAATAAGATGTTTCAAAGTATTTTCATATTTCAACAGGAATACACTCAATATTTAGACACATGTTCAAGTCTTGGCTCTGAGTGAGTCAAACTGTGGATCTAAAGGTGGGTTTCCCATATCATAAGTAGCATAGCTGTAAGTTATTGGTTATTCCAGTTTCTCTCTATGATTAGTTTTAAACAGAAACTTTGTCATAGATTTAGTAATACTTTTCCTGAAAAAGTTTAGCTGCAGCTGATATGTTTATGAAAAGCATGACTGATTTAATCAGAATTTAAAAACCAAACCAAAACCCCTAGCATCTTTTCCTCCCCCAAAAACATCTTTTCAATAAAGTACTTTGCTCCAGTAATAAGTTTAAACTTGACATAAATTAACCATATTGTGGAGAAATCTACTGAATAGTCATATTTGAACTGGTCTTGGTAAATGTGGCTTCATCTCATTTAAAGTTTAAATGAACTTTGTTCCCTTTAAAAGCTAAGTCATAATTATGAATTAAGAGCTACATCTTACATGTATTTACTGACTATGTACACGATCATACTCCTTTTGAATGCAAAGTCAAATAAAGCTCCTATCAGTACTGAAGTCAGTTTAAACTAACCTTGTTCTAAAAGAAGATACTCAAATAGTTTTCTGATGCTGACAGGCAATTTAAACAATAGTTGCTTTCTGTCTTCAGCTGCTTACTTACAATATGTGAGACCTCATGTTATTTCTAGCACTTCATCTGCCTGACCAAACTACATAAGGAAGCTTGAGGTTATTTAGGGTAGCTTGTTCTTACATGGCTTCTAAGCATGATCAAAAACGTGTCATATGAGGACCAGAAAGCCTAGAAGTTGGAATCATCTGAAAGGGAAAAGTATTTGAAACAAGGAGAATTTTATACTGAGAGGGAAGGATGTAACACAAACAGATAAAGTATTTCCAGAGGCAGAAAGAGATGGCACCTGAACGTCAACTAGATGGATTAAAATTATTTCATTGTGTGGCAGCCCTTCAAGCAACTATGGACTCCCAGGTGATACTTGGTCAGGTAGCTGAACATGTGTGAGTGGGTGTCAGTGATTCCTTAAGTCACAAGAATGAAGCGTCTTAGCTTACTGAGTTGGCACCACTTGAGTGATAAGACTGATGTAAGAGGCCCACAGTGTGGCCTTCAATATGTTGCTATGTAGTTGTAAGGGATATAACTTCCATTAGATAAAGCACAACTAAGCAGATCTTATGGGGAAAAAAAAAGAAAAAAAAAATTGGTAGATATTAAAGAACCAAAGCTATACAAGAATATTTGCCTAGCAACTTGCAGCAACCAATCAGTGAGCAACAACTCGGAGTGGTCCACCAACCAGCAAAGATCAACCTATCTGGAAGATGCTCTCCACCTCATAAAACTCATCAGTCCCAGACCAAAGGGGAGCATCATGACTCTACCTTCGGGGACACTTGACTGCGGAGGACCTCAGAGAGTTCCCAGGACCAAGTTCTCACGGCTGGAACTGCCTGATGTTCTCACGTTCAGCTGCCTGCTTCTCTTGGCATCTGACATCCACCACTTCTGTTGGCAAGAAAAGAGGAAGTAGAGATAGCCCTATTTCTGTAACTTTGCAGTGTTCTTTGCATTATTAATCACTGTCACAGTGGCAATAAATTTCCAAACTCCTTCACACAGATCCAATTATTAAGTTAATGTGTGTTTAGTTTGTCCTGACCTAAACCACAACACAAAGGTAGAGCATATGTTATAAATTATTACTGAAAGATAATCGTATGCTTAATATATGGCCATACCTTCTAACCATTACAGTTGTATATATATAGCCTCCATATTTTACTTTTGTTCTTAAATAACACATTAGATATAACAAAAAGGTAGTAAATATTTAGTCTCTTGATATATTTATATTTATTCCCACTCCTCAGGGAAAAATATTTCTTTGGGTAATTTTTTGATACTGATACTGTAAAAATCAGTGAGAAATAATATCAAGATCATTGGTTACTATCTAATACTTGAACATCAACATCTATACAAGCTTAAACTATTTTGCATACGACTTACTTAAATTTACTCTTTTTGTCTGATTTATAAGATTTTGTCCGAAAGAATATGAAATTAGGCCAGTGCTACTTATCAAATATCTAATCAAGTATGAATATTCTAATTGCATTTTTGAGTGGATGAAATGATTATTCAAAATAAGATGGCAATTATAATCAAACACAGGTTTTCACCACACAAGAGAAAGGTCTTGGTAGTGTTAAGTATCAATTCAAATAGAAACAATGCTATATCAAATATATTTTACTTCATGGACACTTGAGTCTTCATCTTTAGAAGACAATAGAAAATTCAAATATGCCTGGACAGCACTCAGGGTGTATTAACTTTGATTTTTTTCAACATTCAGGAGGAAAAATTACTAAGGTAAAGATAGGATTTCACTCATCTAAATGTATTTAGCCGAAAAATGAGTTCTGTCTCAGAATGGGGGAAAAGAACTACTAAAGGCTCCTGTCCCTGCTTAAATAGACCTTGCATTTCCAGGTTTGAACTAGATACCTAACCTTTAAACAATGTCTAAATAAATCCCTTTTAAGGATATGCAAGAAACTTCCAAAGCTTTGTTAATAAGCCAGGACTTCTTTAAAGACAAAGAGCTAGTAAATCGCAAGACTAAACACAAAATTTGTCAGAGTGACACTGTATGGCAGCCTTTCCTGGAAAGACAGTGGTGGCCGAGGTGACCTCCTGAGGACCCTTCAGCCCTCTTGTACATATATAGCCACTATGAAGAAGTGACTTGGAATGCTCCTGTGCAAACTGGTTTCAATATAACTGAGGTATTTAAAAACATCACTTTACGTATCTTCCTCTGTATGTCCAGAAAAAAGGACAGAATTGTGATCTATCAGCAGTCTATAGCAAGATCATCTGACCTATACCCAAACCTGAGCTAAAGAACCAGGCATTAATTTAATGTTTGCGTATTACATGCCATGTTCCCTTTCTGTGAATCTGTTATAGTTACCATTTCTCTACCTTTGGGAGAAAAGACCTGTTCTACCCCAGCATTACAGAGGGAATGGAAATGGAGTAGAAAACAGAAAATTCCATTTTTCCAGAGAAACAAAGAACAAGAAATGGGTATACTGAAGAGACCTGTAGGTTAAATAGTTTGTGCTGAAGTTATTGCACCATCCCTTCCTGTTGTACTGGAAAGCTGTGAAGAGGACCTGATATTCTGCCTCCTTAAACCGTCTCAAGTGAGCATCTTGCTGGGAGTTCTAATAACAGAATGTTATATCCCTTGGGTACAATAAGGCCTTGAACAAAATGCTGGTCACCCATGCCATGAAGGAGCATCAGAGACTTTCCAGTCATGGCAAAAACAGAAAATGCAATGAACAAGGAAAAAGGAGTATAGCAATAAATCTACAAGATCTTACAAGGCAATCCCCTTGCGATACCCACCCTAAAACCCCCAATATATTGGACTTGAAGTATGCAACATAAGGAAAAGACCACATTAAGATAAGAACATACTAATTTTAATTTTCCTTCCTGGCAAAGACAAGTATTACTAGTATTCTAGTATTACTAGAATAGTATTACTAGTACATAGTATTACTAGAAAAATACCTTTGCATTTCCATTCAGGGTGCCACAGATCTACCTCCACAAAGAATGTCTGCTGGGAAGGAACTCTTCTATGTATGCTCATATTTTGTGGTCAGAAAAAGAGGGACAGAAGATGAAATTGGTACAAAGTCAAAAATGTCTGCAAAACATTGAGAAAATAAAAGATTAAGTATACAGAGTATAGTGTGAAGAGAACTTAAGGATTAAGCCTACAAGACATAGACAAGAAGCCAGGAAGAATCAGAGATGTGATATAAGCCATGTTTAAATAAAACAAAACGACAAGGGACAAACTGAGAAAAAGGGATCTCTCCTTTATATCTAATTCTTTCTTTTTTAACTGCTAATCAATGAGACAAAAATAGATGAACTGTTGTGAGACGTGCCTTTTCCTCTTTAATCACAAAAACATCAGTGGACTTATCCAGTAGAAAGAAAAAAAATAGAGGGTGGATATTTTTTTTTTTTTTTAATTAAATGCAATTTAATTTGAAGGAGAAAAAAATATTTTGAAAACCCAATCATTAGGTTTGTCATACTATGGTCCTTTCATCATTTAACATGCCTCCTCCTTTTTCCAGTCAATAACAAATATTCTCACACTGAAAGTTAAGCAAATATTTCAGCATTTTGTATGATTATTCCCTGACCACACAGCACTTTGGATGACCGAGTCCTAACATTCATGATGGAACTCTGTTTTTATGCAAAGTTCACTGCAAGCAAGACAACTTACTATTTTATCCAGTTACCTATTTGTTTGTTCTATCTATATGACAAATGAATGACATACAGGTCTTTAATCTAACCTAGACCATCAGGTAAATTGCTCTTCATCACATAACAACCTGTTGATTTTCATGGACTTTCAACATATTCTATGAAGAGAAAGTCTTTCTGCAGTTCAGTGAACATTTAGGGCCAAATGACCTCAACATTCCTCATTAGTGAGGAGAGAGATTAACAGTCGTACAGCACAGAACCAACGCTTTTAAAGCAGTATCTGACAGAAGCTGCAGTCGAGCCCTTTTGAAGCACAAAAGAAAAGAGAAGCAGAGTTTTGACTTTTTTCTTCTTTTCTTTCATTTTTCATGGATATGCTTTTCTAATTTGTGAACTTCTTTGTTAATTGTAACTATTTCTGCATATGTTTCTATGTGCATTTTCCCAATAACTCCAAATGTGTTATGCCTCCAGTTCTTTAAGAAGGATAGAGTACATAGAGGTTGCAGCTTAAAATAACTTTAGATAGAAAATAGTTTCATCGGTAGGGTCTTTATATTCCAAAATGTGTTAAATTACTGTTACCTTCATGGTTTGAAGGATTCCCTATAGTGCTTATTTCACTGAAGAGTTTTTGATTATCTTTTTGTAAATAGCTTTAGCCCTCCTTTATAAAACGTGCAGGGGGGCTATCTTTTCCAGGTGATTTGCCACAGTTCATATTTTTTTTAAAATAAATTCAGTCACTTCTTTCATTCTTATCTTTGTAGGATATTATTACCCTTTTTTGAAGACTTTTGAAAAGTAGTGACAAACAGTGTCAAAAATGCAGACATATCTTTAGTAGATTCAAATCTATTTAGAATTTCATTAAAAACAAACAGAACAAATTATGTCTATTTTAACCCTGATGAACCATGAGTACAAAAAATTAAATAAAAAGAAAATATTGCATGCCCATACCAACCTAATTGTTTCTCCCAGGAGAAAAACTAGCACTTTACTATACTGTTTCCAGTATGACCTCTTACAAATGTTTGAGTTGGAGCATTTAAGACTTGATCCAGTGCCCTATGTAGTTAAAAGTTTGTAGTTCAATTAACTCAATTTCTGTTCTAAAAATCCATTTCATTTGACCTTAACTGTCTCTAAAACCTATGATACAAAATGAAAATAGATAAGAAGTAAATAAGAAGACAAGTTCTTCCATTAAGTGCCATCAAAGATGCCTGCCTTTCTTTTGACTATATAGGCAAGTTAAGCATTTTTTTAACAGACTAGAGGTTTGTACTTAAATTAGTCATACTGTATTTCATCCTATTTTTGGAGGAAATTTCATGGATTTTCTAACCTTTTTCTGTATTTCTATTGTCAATTACAACTGTCAGATAAGCATGAAAAAAACAATTCTGTGGGACTAGGGAAGTGCCCTGTTTGCAGTTAAAGTTGAAAATGTGAAATGAACAGAAGGTATTAACATTTCCCAGTTTCTGTAAACAAACTTGAAAATGATCTGAACGATATACATCTCTCCAACAGAATTTTGCAGATCATATTCATAGCTGATAGATAAACAAGCAATGGGCTGAATCCCCAGCTAAAACTCTCATGTCTCTGCAAATCATGTCAGAACTTTCGCTGCCATTAACAGAGTCAGGAATTCAATCCCAGCTAAGAATAATAATGTTCATGACATCTTTCTGTGAACTATCTGTGCTACAGTATAAAGAAGCATTAGAAAAAGAGTCAGTGCCTTGTAATGTAAATTTCAGTAATCTGCTGCAGCACAATAATTAATCTAAATAGTCTGATTAAAATTGCATTCTTCTCCAAAAAAATGACTTCATGGTGATACTTTCACTCCTTTTCAAGTTTAATATAATATTTTAGAGTAGACAGGGATAGATATCTAATATACAAATAACAATTCTTAGTATTCTAAATATATATATAAAAATAAACAGCCTCCATTTTTTACTTTTAAGAACTCTTAGAGATAAGTGTAACAGAAGCTTGATCTGCCTACTTAATTAATCTTTGGGGTTTGAATCTGAAATGTGAAACAGTTGACTTTTCGTCCTTCCTCTTCACACATAACTAAAAATATTGCTATACTATCATGTCTGTAGATATAAACTGAAATAATTAGTACAGAGAAAATTACCCATGCATCCATGTGTCTGTAAGAAAGTAAGTAATAAATGGTAACATAAAAGTTCATATTGATATTGGCAAACAAATGATGTTCATTGACGTCAAGAGAGAATAAAGCCAGGTTGTCACTGGTTCACTTGTTTAGATCCAGTTGTCACTGGTTCTAAAGAGACATTCTAAAGACTAAAAAAAAAAAAAAAAAAGAAAAAAAAAATGATCTTTTCCTGATTTAAAACTGAATACAAGCTTGCAGTTTGGAGCTTTATCTAACAAGCATCTTGATGTAAAATTTGTAGAAATTTATAGTGAGCATGCCTTAGCTATGCAAAGGTAAGTAGTTTTTATGAAAGAACATGAATGTTGTTATGAAATCTACATGATAACAAAATAAAAAGAATACTTGCAAATTATTAACTTTAATTTCCTTAATAGTAAACATTTTCCACACAAAATAGGCTCAATTTTTCAGAGAACTACAGCTACTGTGTGTAACACTCCTATAAAGTCTGCATATATGCATCCCACATGCATCATAGATTCAATGACAATGTAGTTCCTCTCTATATTCTTCACTTTTCTTCTTTCTACTGACACCAAAGAGGAAGAAAGGTGTTTTTAAAGAACTATTTAAAAAACCTATTACAACAAAAGCAAAAATCAATGGTTCCCCCCATAAAATTCATGCAGGCAAACAGAAAACTAGAATACTTTGTGAGTGACTGTACATCAGATGGCAGAAATCAATAGTTTCTGTAAAGAAAGTATCCTTAGGGATAGAAAGCTTCAAGGTATGAAAAGAACAGTAGCTTCAGTGCCTGGCATCTGCAGAACTGATAATACAGTTTTTAATCCCTGCCCAAGAGTTGGTAAAAAAAAATACACTGCTTCCAAAGTTTTAATGATCCAGGGTGAATACATTATGCTATCTTTCCTGCTGAGCTGCTTGTGCCCTTCTTTACCTAAGGGATATGTTAAAAGACCAATCAAATAATTCAGAAAACCATGCAATATTGGAATGATGTTTACCTTTCCTTCTGGGTCCCCTAATGGTTGCTGAAATCTCAAATACTTACCTCAAACAGCAGCTTGATTTTTCAGTAGCAAAGATTATATTGGTATGATGGAAAAAAAAGATTTTATGTAGTTTTTGTAAATCTGTTTTTTGCATTAAGCTCACCTTGAAGTACAAAAAAACAACCAAACATAGGGCTTCCTAGTGTCTGGGATTAAATGTTGTCACTCCCTGGTGGTGTCCTGACTCCACATCTTCATTATCCATTTCTCTTTTCCCATGTTCCAGGTTCCATGTAAAGGAAAAATACATTTGTAGAGTAATAGTGTGCCCCAGCAGATAACATCATACTCTGCTGACAGGGAACTAGGGTGGAATGACTTCAGACACGTATTCTCCATCAAGTTACTTGATTGTAATTGTCTTTCAGGTCAATGTCAACCCAGCATCCATACTGCATCCATGTTAGTTTGCTTCTGGTGTCTCTTTTGTAGTGAACTAATTCCAGACAAAACAAATTCCAAGATGACGACTTTAGTCAGACAGAGAAACAAATGGACTTACAAGAACTGCACCAGGACATTAAACACATGCTTTACCTCTCAGGTAATAGTGCTGTGCAGAAAGAAAGGAAGGAAGAACAGAAGGCAGAAGAAAAGAAAGAAGGGAAGAAAGGAACACAGACAGGCAGATTAAGAAAGACAGACAGACAAGAAAGAAAGATGGAAAGGAAAACAGATGGAAAGAGCAAGAAAGATGGAAGGAAAGGAATGGTCAGAAAGACAGGTAGATGAGCAGACAGAGAGGAAGGAAAGTAGGAAGGCAGGTAGGGAGGGAGGAAATGTGTTACATTATTTCAGACATTTTTAACTGAAGAGGTTATGCCTTAGAGTCCCAGGAATGCCATGAGGGTTGAGAGGACTCAGGACCAAATGTTCTGTAGTTTGATCATCTGACTTTAGAGATTAAACATGAGAAATCTCTCTGGAATTCTGCTCTGCCAAACCTTGAGGGGAGGGTGTGCCCCTTGGGTTCACTGCATTTATCAGTACAGATGTAGCTATAGTGAATATTCCATAGGGATAATTATTAATATCAAAAAAAAATTTAAGATATTATTTCAACAAATTAACTTAAGAAAGGCTTCCCTTAGAGATACATAGATTGCCACTTTTTAACCATAAAATTAGTGAAGACAGAGATGACAGTCTTTGAGGGGAATAAGTTATCAGTCCTTCAGAGGTACTTACCCCAGCTGCAGGAGACAGAGAAAATCTTCTGTCACCAAGTTTTAAGTAAGCTGTACTTCTGCTAAGTCTATTAAATATACAGAGGCAATATCTGTTTAACCTGACTCTTTCATCATGACAAAATCAGAACCACTGAAGAAGTTCCTTACATCTCTGAGAGTCTCCCTGCTGATCTGAGAATCCCAAGGAGCTGCAAGTGTCAAACAGCATGGTTAAAGAGCTCCAGAACATTTTAAGTTTCAACTCCTTTTTTCCTTCCATCACTGCATACTATCCATCTCACTATGGTGCTTAGGAAAAAAAAAAACAACACGTTTGACACATTGCATGTAAATATATGCTTGAAGCTATAGTCTAACTATATAATATGAAAACCCAGAAAGATCCCAGGGTTGCACCGGAAAGGTTGAATAAATCAGATTTGTCATGTATTTGACACTTCCCTTTTCGATATAGTTTGTATAAACTTACTGCTACAACCTAACACTTTCATATGATCTAGCATGCACTATAACTCCCAGTCCTTATCTGGAGTTCTTGTCATGTCAAACCATGTACACAAAAGAACTAGATAAGCAAATATTGATGTATACCTTGCAATCATTCTGAGGGCTGTATTGAGTGCTTCTTATGTGCTGTGCTACTTTTGCAGGTGTTATCTATAATAGGCAACCTGATATAAAATTCAAAAAAAAATGGCATTATAATTTTCACATTTGTCAGTTTGAGGTATGGTTTTTCAGCCAGAGAGAAAATCAGACTATGTTGAAACACTACATTTTCTGCCATGTCTTTCTGAGGTACTTATTTCTCTATTTTCAAAATAAGTTTGGTAATGTTGTTAGCACTGTAATTGATTAAGTGGCTGCAAGGCATGCTGAATGTTTGTCATCTTTTTAGGGGTAACCTTCAGAAGTTTTCCTGCTCTACACCTCCTGCTGTGGTGAATAATGATTTGACTTTGCCAAATGAAGGTGATAATGATGAATCTTGTTGAAATTCCTTATGGCTGTTTATTTAAGCAAATGGAAGGGAAAAAACCCTATGGCTATTTAAAATTTTTATATGCTATTGTCTGAAGAAATAGTGACATAATTAAAACACTAAATATTGTCTAAACTTGCGATGTAAATGTTTGTTAAAATTCAGATAACGTTTAAAAAATGAAACGTAATTTCATAATACAAGGTAACATTTTTTTCCTTATGGCTGTTTATTTAAGCAAATGGAAGGGAAAAAACCCTATGGCTATTTAAAATTTTTATATGCTATTGTCTGAAGAAATAGTGACATAATTAAAACACTAAATATTGTCTAAACTTGCGATGTAAATGTTTGTTAAAATTCAGATAACGTTTAAAAAATGAAACGTAATTTCATAATACAAGGTAACATTTTTTTGCTGAGTTTTCTAAATACGATGCTGAAATTAAAATAGCAATTTTGCTTTCTGTGATGCTGAGTATTAATGTCAGAAATTTAAATATTTTCAGACATAAATTATGAAACCCATCAATTAGTCTCTCAGGATACTTTGAAACCATCCTCCTGTACAGTGAAATCTGAAGATTGGAAAAGTACAGGAAAATATAACGTAGTAAAAATAATAGTCTTCTAAATAATTTAACTGAAATTATATATTATTTCATAGTGTTTAAAGGAAACTGGTAAAATTTCTATATTTCTTAGTACTTGAATGTTTCATAAAAGAAATTTGAGATATTCTGGGTGTGTCTATACCTTCAGATAACATGAATATACAGTCTGCTCTTGGGCCCTCATTTCCTGATCAGCTGCAGTATATTCTTATTTACTCCAAGGCTGTCCTTTGGACTGAAGCAACACATTACCTTTAAGACACAACACAGCTGCAGTTCTCAGGAAAGTTCACTCCGCAGGCACTGCCCATATAAACAGTACCGATAAATTAGCCCCAGGTTATTCCTTTTACCCTAGAGATTAGCAAGCTATGTACCATTAGGAACCACGACATGCTCTCAAATGTAATTTCAGGACATGTAATGTACATCTTTGGAATGAGAATATTATCCTAGTGAGTTGTGATATAATCCTCGCATTTTTTCAGGTACTCTTAACTAAAAAGGTACTAAAGAAATAATGATTGCTGCTGAGGGTACAGAAAGACTCTGGGAAAGTTCTTTGTAGTTAAATGTGGCCAGTCCACCTTGATGGACCTTATCTGACAAATGCAGACACAAGAAATTCTACATTATCTGGCTGGAGGACCAGGGGTTTATCTGCCATGCCTTTAGTTATGAAGACATGGACTGTCTTCTGAACTGTTCTACTATACTTGAGAAAAGTTTATGTATTTCTTATTAGTTATTCAAAGTGCTACTGAAAGGCAACTGTTAGCAAACAATTACTTTAAGTACAGCTTTTTCTGTACAATTACTGTTGAATAATCTGTAAAGCCATCAGAATTTGAAGTAGTATGGGGAATAGACTGCCAAATAGAATGCCAAAGCAGTACATTAAATGTCACTGTTAAACGATTCAATTGATTTCACAGCCTTTTCTTGGTTTTCTTAGAAATATATGAATGCTAGGTGATATTACTAGCTCTTTTTGTCTAGTAACTACTTGAACAATTTATGTTATTGCTGGAGAAGGGATAAGCCTTTTTGTACTGTGTCAGCATAGCCAATTTTACTTACAAACATCAATAGTCTTGAATATCTAGAAAGTGGAAGGAAAAAAAAAAAGAGAGAGAGAGATAGAACTTAGATGATGTAAATTCAAGGATTATGTAGGCTAAACTGAATTCATCATCTCAGTACGACTTTGTCTAGTTTTGAAAGAATGTTAGTTAAATCTTAAAATCAGAACCTGGAAACTAAAATCATATAAAATTACTAGACAACATGCAGGTATGCTTCTAAATAACCAAATAATCAAAGGATCATGGTGTTACTCTTGGTTTTATTTAATATAGCCATCCAGAAAACTACAAGCTATAAGAATTTCTTGGTTTGCAATTCAGTGTGTAACAAATTACCACAGTAATATTTCTTGTTGTGATAGCATGGTCTAGTAGAACTCCTTTCTTCAGTGAGCTGTTTAAGACTGTAGTTTCAGAAAGAAGTGGAAAAGATATTAAGTTGTCAAAAATAATTATAGTAATAACACAGAGATACAGACCTATCATAAATTAGCAGAACATTTTATAATGGTTTTCTCTATAAAATCAGTTTCCACATATTTTGTCTTAGTCAAACAAGTCAAACATGAATTAATTCTATCAGATATTTTTTTCTTTATGTTATTATTATTTAGATAACTTCTGAGGTCTGCTTTATACTACCATTTTTGTTAATGGTCTTTTAAAGGAGTCAAAAGAAAAATTTTTGTGATAAAATAGTCACTTTGTTATCAATCTGAAAAAGAAATAAAATATCTCTTTTTTTAATTCAAGTCCTACTCCCCTTTGTAATTCAGAAGAGTTTTTCAAAGAGGAAAGTTATTTTGTGCTACCTTTTTTTGTATTTTGTTTGAATAATGAGCTCCGTGTAAACAACACATAAGATACAAGCTTTGTGAACTCAAGCCAAGCTTTTTTGCAAGTGGAGGATATTGACTCATTATAACTTTTACATGAGATTTCTTTTAATGTTTTCAGTGTGAGAACAACTCTGGAGGACATTTTAATGGGAGGGACTTAGGCTCCCCATAATGTGGGGTCAGAAAGAAACTCTCTTGTGCCCCTCATAAATCTCCTCTGTACACACTAAAATATCTATGCCAGTGGTGCATCTCAGCTGATAGAAATATGAAATGAAGTGTGTGTAAAATACAACATGCTTGAATTTGTATGGAAGAAAATTTTGAAATACTCTGTAATGAGTTTAGTCACTCTGTGTTTCTTGATTTTCCTAGCTGTGCAGCTGAGCTTGCCACAGCTAGACTGACACACAGCTAGCTCAAAGTGTTTATACAAGGTAATTCTTCAGCAAAAAAAAAATCCCTAAACAGTAAAATTATCTTCAGAAGAACAGTACAAGTGATTAGAAAGTAAACAGAGTTAGAAGAAAAAAAAAATTAATGATACAGCAAATCCACTTTCCTTTAGAAAATCTGTATTTTAAATAAACTTGAGAATGGATGTATATCATAAACTACTTTGAGGTTGAAGTCTTTCAGTTGTCCAGTGTCGAGGTTTAACCTCGGCCGACAACTAAGCACCACACAGCCCCTCGCTCACTCCCCCCCGGTAGCATGGGGGAGAGAATTGGAAGAGTAAAAGTGAGAAAACTTATGGATTGAGATAAAGACAGTTTAATAGGTAAAGCAAAAGCCATGCATGCAAGCAAAGCAAAACAAGGAATTCATTCACTACTTCCCGTTGGCAGGCAGGTGTTCAGCCATCTCCAGGAAAGCAGGGCTCCATCACGCGTAATGGTTACTTGGGAAGACAAATGCCATCACTCTGAACATCCCCCCCCTTCCTTCTTCTTCCCCCAGTGTCGCAGAAGGAGTGTAAGACTGCACTTCACTCATAAGAGAGAAGCAACAATACACTTTATTGATTGAAAACTGAGTTAAAGTGTGAATTAACAAAGTTCAATGGTAAATGCGACACTGAACAAGATTCGATGGCAAGGTACACTTAATTATTTACTGCATAAAGGACAGGGTCAGACAAAACTGTCAGGGACACCCTCCCGTTGACTCATGAGTTTCAGAAAGGACCCCCTTGCTTTCTAAACTACTTCTCAGAGAGGAGTTTAGGTGCAGCTGGATCCAATCCTAGTCCCAGACTTGGAAAACGGTTTATGTCTAAAGGATTATATATGCACAATCAATCCTTTATGTCACTTAGCTAAGATTTCAAAATTTAGTATGCTATTAGTCACTTACCGAGGATCTGTTGCGGCAAGGAATCTCTCAGCCTCGAGGAGTAACCTTGAGAGGCATCCCTACTCAAGGGGAGATCCCACCGTGCAGCCCGCTGCCGTGCAGGAGAGCTCAATTGGCCCTGGCCTGTCCACTATTTATAGAGTAAGATGATTGACTTATAGTCATATTTGCATATTAGCAAGTCATTTGACTCACTGCTCCAAGCAGCCCTTGGCTACTGTGTTGCCATCCATTCCCGAAGTCCAGCATATCCTGGATGCAGCCACAACGACCCCCACTGGTGGTCATTATTTACACAGGGCAGGGGGAGCACTCTGCCACACCCAGCCTTATATGCTGAGCATGACATCATATGGAATATCCCTTTGGTCAGCTGGGGTTGCTGTCCCAGCTGTGTCCCCGCCCAACTTCTTGTGCATCCCCAGCCTACTTGCTGGTGGGGTGGGGTAAGAAGCAGAAAAGGCCTTGACTATGTGTAAGCACTGCTCAGCAATAACTAAAACGTCCCTGTATTATCAACACTGTTTTCAGCACAAATCCAAAACATAGCCCCATACTAGCTACTAGGAAGAAAATTAACTCTACCCCAGCCAAACCAGCACATCCAGATAAAACATCTTACTTTAGTAATATATGTATCTTTTTCCAGCCTTCACTTCTGGGCCTTTTCCCCACACAAATTAAATTGTGCATAAGGAGGTACTTCCGAAGTCTCAACCTGAGATAATGTCAAGATGCAGCTGTTCCCAAGCATGGAAGCTCAGAAGTGTGCAGAAATTTACCAGATTAGAAAAATATTTCAAGACAAAAGGCTTTATCTCTCTTTTACTTCAAATTAGTTATATAAATCTCTAAAGCATCATCTGAAATATATGTTTATAGAACTTTTGGTTCTGTCTGAAGTGAGTCAGAACTTTGGGCTCTCAAGAGCAGGACTGACAAAAATATCTGTCATGTTTTGTATCTTTTACTCTAAGATTGTACGCTTTCCTTTCTGATTTCCTTGGTACTCAATGCCACTGGTGACTAAGCCTACTGTATGTGATTTTGCTAGCACTCCCACACACTCCCCTCACCCCCCAAAAAATAGTGCTTGGCTTTTTATACACTGAGTCTGAATCTCAAGGTCAATTCTTTACAGTTTTACAAACTGTGGTACTTCAAGTTAAATTAAACTTTAATTTAGTAAATACCTGAAATGTTTGGCGTCCTATTTATTTTAAAAAGAAACACACACAAAAAAACCCAACCCAAACCCAAAACCCAAAAGCCATGGCACAGTCATTTAAGATTGTCATTTGAAATGTATCTCATACAAAACAGAAATAAAAGGATCTTTGGCTTCTTGCTTTAAGCAAGTTATTATTAAAAACTTTTTTATTTAGGGCTGAATAGTCAGTGAATTGACAAAGCAAACCTTGGTTTTTGTGATGTAAGACAAGCAGAAAGCTTCTTTGAAGGTGACAGGGCCATTCCTGCTTAATAAAGAAATAATATCAAATTAATTCTTATCAGTTTTATGTAGTATAAAAGAATATCACTATACCAGACAATGCAGCAGTAATGCAGCAGTATACCAGCCAATTTTTTTTTCTTAAGAAACCAACTTTACTAAAACAACAAAAATGTTTAG
Source organism: Aptenodytes forsteri (assembly GCF_000699145.1). Taxonomy (NCBI): domain Eukaryota; kingdom Metazoa; phylum Chordata; class Aves; order Sphenisciformes; family Spheniscidae; genus Aptenodytes; species Aptenodytes forsteri. The sequence goes on along the minus strand of NW_008795495.1, from coordinate 955,693 downwards.
TGTGACTATGCTGTACTATATTACAGAAATAAATCCCAAACAAATATTAGGAAATATAGTATTTATAATAAAAGATTTTTGTTCTGCTCAGTTAAAAATAAAAGGATGCGGATATTGTTATTTCGCAGCACAAAGAGTAATGTATTTCAGTGAGAATAAAACCTAATTTTTTTTAACCTGAAAATGAATGGCAACATTTTGTTTAGGTTTTTATGGATTCCACATTTGTTGTCTCTGCTCAGGCTTAAGAGTTCTACTTTATTTAATTGTTGTTTTCACAGAAGCCATTTCAAATCTGTTGTCATCTTTGCTACTCTTTATACTGTTTTCATATCTTCTGGATCCTATACAAGATGGGGGATCAGAACTGCATACACTATAGTATACACCAACATAGACATATAGTTCACATAGTAACATGACGATATTTATTCTACCATGTTTGCTATTCTTTTCCAAACATTCTATATTTCCTTTGTTTGTTTTTATGTTTTGTCAACCTTGAGCATAAAGATTACATATTAATAAAATCTTCTTTTTTACCTTGAAAAAGTCATTTTTCAGTGGCAAAGGCCTATTCAGAACTCCACACTGTGTGTTTAGGAAAATAGGATTCTATTTTTCAATGTGAATTGCTTTGGAATTATCTTCACAAAATTTTGTCTCCATTTTATTTTCTGATGAATCAATAGTATAAGATCCTTCAGTAACTCTTTACTATTTGCCAAAATATGTTAATTTTGTCATTTATGGTCCTTTTCCAGGTCATAAATGACAAAGTTCACATATTTTGCCAAATGTGTCTGTATTTAGCAAGGATGCACACAGACATCCTCATGGGATTCCATTGGTGAATTTCTTCCTCTGCGAAGCTTCCCATCTACTCCTGCAAATTTGTCTCCCATCTTTTTACTAGTCATTTGAGAACAATTTCCTATTTCACCCTATGATACCTTATTTTCTTCAAGACTTGTGATAAGGGTTCTATCCAACATGTTCACTAACTCCTTCAGAGAGATCTGGAATTTAGGAGAACTGCCTTCCATAAAGTTTGTCATAGATATGAACAGTGACTCAGGCTTAAGTAAGATTCAGAATAAATTAATAAATTGATAAATTGATATATTGCATGATGTGGAGTAAATTCATAAAGATTGATACAGTTTTGGTAACAAGTTTCCTTCCACATCAGTCATATCAGCACACTTTCTAGACCACCATAGCCCAAGCAATGCTGATCCATAAATCTCTCCTGTTCAGTATGTCCTATGATTTATTGATTCTGCTGTCTACAATAAACTTGAAAATATGTTGCCAAATCATTTTTTGCTAATCTTTTAAAAAAAAAGAAAAGAAAAAAAAATGCTCACATCCTCTAGTAGAGCGATAACATCTCAGGAATATATGGGCCGTGTCTGCATCGTATAACTCTTCTTAATCCCACTACCTTCTGCAATACATTTTGAATGTTACAAATAGTTCTTAATTACTCCACAATTTACATTATGTATAAAAGCATTCTTTAAAAAAAAAAAAAAACAAAACTAAAGAGAAAATTATTTCTGGGGTTTTTTTTGTTAGATTTTGAGCAGTGTTGCTTGGGTCTACACTTGAATACATCAGCTGAAAGCAGCTCTACCTGATTGTCAAAGTCTTAAGTTCCTGTCCAGTTCTCTGGTAACCAAATGTAAACTGCTGCAAAATGTGGGTCTTCACTGGACCTCCCAGGATCTTTCTTGGGCCTGAGACATGTTCCATGAAGAGTTATTCTTTTTTTTTTATAATGTATTCAAGATAAGAAAAAAGTTGTTTCCAGATAAAAGCATTTCTGTTTTCACCCACCAAAGATGCGTGCTACATGCAAAGAAATGTTCTGAGAGGACATGTGAGAATATTAGTGCTACTGCAATTAAGAAGACAACTGGAGAAGTGCTTGACACTTTTCCAGTTCTATACATAATACCTATTGGATTAGTTCCTGTTATGATCTAGTCTCGACCTTCCTGGAATCTTTTAAGAGGAAAGACCAAATAGTTCTGCTACAGAGCTAATCTGACATTCATGAAGGGCAATGTAAACGGCATTCCTGACTGCAGTGTATATGAGTCTGAGAACAAGGACAAAAAAATGTCAACATAAACTGAGAGACTTCAGAAACTGACTAATTACTTGCTAGTACAAAATATACACACTATCTGAGCATTAAAAGTGGGGCTCAAGTGGCGACTATTTCTTGTGTTGACTTGCCGAGGTTCAGAGTTGCACCTTGAACCATTACTTCCCTCTGGTATCCCATAAGATGACATTCTAGAAGTATGCTTAGATTATTTTCTGCCACAGCATGCTGCAATATCAAACTATCCATCAAAAGATATAAATTTTTCTGTATCAGAAATGGTTCAGTACTCTAGCTCACCATCCTTGACTGAGTATCTATAAAAACGTACTATCATCGAGTGATTTTAAAGACAGATGAAAATGTGCAATCTACAACTTCAAACAGTTTGGATTCCCTCCAAAGTTCAAGAAGCAGTTCTAGTAATTGACCTAAAATTCAGTACTCTGTAGGGTATAAATGTATAATGATCCTTCGGCTAGAATTAATACTGAAGTGTGCCTTTAAACTCCTATGTTGAACCTTGATCCAGACAAACTTTCTTGTAGTGAATGTCCCTGCAATGTTTCTGAAAGCAGCACAGACAACAGTTTTTCTGTTGTGTGGAGGATTGTAATATGTTACAAAAATTATTTTTCACTCTGAATCAGAACAAACCTCCCAGATGTAGAAATTTCCTATGAAATGTAAATATTATTCTTGGTTCTGTTCTACTGATATTCTTTTCTCCAAATCAATACACTGGAATCTCAGAGTGCTGAGAAATTATATTTATACTAATAAACTAAAGGGTGTCAGGGAATGGGATTGAGAACAGACCTAAAGTCATCCATGCTGCTTATCTCCAGCACTGCATGGCTTTTCCTTGCCAACTAGCACTCTCACAGATGATGCTTCAACTCAATTTAGGGGGCTACAGAGGCCTGGCACTATCACCAAGAGGTAATATGAGAAGTATGGCGAAGAGAGCTTAAATGTATAGATTTGAGCCACCCTGTGCCATTTGCCCTCAAACCCAGAGAACAGACCCTGGAACATTTTATTTATTGAATAGATATTGGCTTGGAAATCTAGGTATCCAGGAAGGTGCAGGGTTCTTAATACGTCATCACTTTGTAAAATCAAGGACCTCAAGTGGTTCAGTCCCTCATGTTTCACCTTTTTTGCCCCATTATTATTCTTATTTCTTCTATGATAGCAACAATCTAATTTTTAACATATGTAAACAAATGTAACAGATTTTAACGGATCCTGTTTGAAGTGCTTTTCTTTGCCTGTAATACCACTAGTGTTATTTATTTTAAAAAATATTATAACAAAAAAATCAGTTCTAATTGAATCTTATCTTCTGCTAAAGTATTTATTTTTTCTTGTATTTTAGTGGATAAAATATTTATTTTTCAAAACAATGATGCTTCACACTTAGTTACAAGTTGTTCATATGGAATGAGTACACTTTTCCAATTTAAGTTTTCATAGAGCACTGCAGTTTGTATTAGTACTGTAAATGTGGGCCCTGCAGTTATTTACATTCACATTTGTACATTTACACTCACCATTGAAGTCAAGGTGGATTTGTAAGTGCAAATAAAAGTAGGATTTGGCAAAAAAATACCTGTACAATTGTATGCACTGTCATAAAATGAGCATGCCAATATGACACCTTACTCTTTTGAATTTCAGATAATGATGGTTTTCCCCATGCAGTGGATCCAGGTAAGTCCCAGTTTGGTCCTTGGCATGAGGGAGAAGTAAGGGGAAGAACTTTACCTCAAGGTGAACATTTTATGGTGTCTATTATCTTCAATGATAAGTCATAGTCAGAAGTGTTGAAGGCTGATGTAGGACATAAATGGCCCTGAGGGAATCTGTGGTTGAGATACATCTGTTTCAACTTTGACATGAGAAAGTTAAGGGTCAGATGCAGCTTCAGATTTTAGAAACTTAAATGTCAGTGTCTGCATATAAGATTTTACATTTTAGATAAGTTAATGGCTCTCTGGACCACTTAACTGTTGATTAGTAGCTCATTTCAGTTTCCATACTTAGTTATTTAGTGTTATTTGAGATGCCTTGGGGTATCTTGTCTGGCCTTCAACTGCCACTTGAGAAGGATACGAATATAAAAATAACTCCACCAAGTCCTGCATTACAGGTGGTTACGAATATCTCAGATACCCTAGGGCATCTTAAATGTCAATATACCCCTACATGAGGACAGCCATACCGATTTCTAAAATTTTCATTGACCATATATTTGACAATTTATGAGCTGAATCCCACCCCAGATGCCTTACACAGACAACATAACATCCTTTTATATTCAATGGAGAGCAACAGAAGCCTCTAGAGTACAGTTCATCTTATTCTAAGGCATCACAGAGAAAATAATCATCTGGAGTTTCTACTTCTAGGCCTTGGCTGTAAAGGTTACTAGATAGACTTAGGTGTGAGATATCTTAGCTAGAGATATCTAAAGCCAGGTTAGATCAATCTATATGTTCTGCACAGAAATGAACTTCAGTCTGTATGAACTGTACAGCAGGTATTTCCATTTTCCTGCTTATTCTTATTCCCCTCTTTGTAGCCTCACTTTGTTGCCTGGCAAAATGATGGAGCAAATCCTCTTCAAACACACTTTGGGGCACATGAAGAAGAAAATTACTGGGAACAATTTGTATGGATCTGCCAAGGATAAGTCTGACCAACCTGATTTGGCTCATATGACAAAATGACTGGATTTGTAGATTAGAGGAGAGGAGTAGATGTCATTTGAAAAGCAAGACTTTCAACACAGTCTCCCACAATATTTTTCTAAGTCAAGATGTTACAGCATGGATGGATGAAATTCAACAAAGACAAAAGCAAAGACCTGCCCCTGGGAAAGAAGAACCCCTGGCAACAAGACTGTCTGGGGAACTACTCTGTGGAAAAGGCTTTCGGGACCCTTGGGGGAGAGCGAGACAAATGTTAGCCAGCAGTGTGGCCTGGCAGCAGAGATGGCCAACTGCATCCAGAGCTGTATTAACTGGTGCACAAGCAGCAGATCAAAGGAAGGGATTATCCTCCTACTCAGCACTCATTGGACCACATCTAGAACACTGCAACTAGTTTTGGGCCCCCCCACTACAGGAAAGACATTGGTAAAGTGGAGCAAGTTCAGCAGAGGGAGACCAGGATGGTCAGAGCTGGAGCACTTGCCCTGTGAGAAGAATCTGAGGGAGGGACCCTGGATCAGCTCGGAGAAGAGACAGCTGTGAAGGGACCTAACAGCAGCCCCCCATTATCTATAGGAAAGCTATTGAGAAGACGAAGCCGGGATCTTCACAGCAGTGTATGGCAAGAGGATGAGTTACAAAGGGCATAAATTTAAATGAGAAAGGCTCACACTAGATATAAGGAGAATTTTTTTCCCCATGATGACAGTCAGGCAGTGGAATAGGTTGCTCAGAGAGATTATGCAGTATCCAGCCTTGGAAGGTTTCTAGATCTGACTGAATAAAGTCCTGAGCAACATGGTCTGATCTCACAGCTGACCTGCAGTGAGCAGGAGGTTGGACCAGGGACCTCCTGAGGTCCCTTCCTGCCTGCGATCCTAATGTTCTAGGTCTAGACTCCTGATACATGTTTTCCATATTTATGAAATAACATGACAAGAACATTGCTACATCCGACCATTTATTTTCTAGTTTCTCACTTCTTTTCAGGAGCTTTGAATACAAACTTTTCACCTGAACTTATTACCTTGCTTGTTTTTTATAGTCAAAAGAGCTAAATATCTTTCCTTTGATCCTAAAGTAGATTAGACGAATCACATATCAAAATGGCTCCTCCTACTCGGTAACTCTTAAGGAAGCAAAGAGCAACTGATTGAAATGTAGAATATGTGCTGAAAATTTTTAAGGTCATGAAAGATTAATTCCTACCCAGAAAGATCTAATTTAGTCAGCTGACAGTGTTTTAGAAGTTACCTATGAAATGAAAGGTCAAAAAAATTGAACTCAGTCTTTGGCTGGCGTGAACAAACACTAATCTATTGTTCTCAATTTATTGAAAGTTCAGTTTCTGAAGGACTTTTGCTGTTTTACTCAAGACTGTTTCTTTCATGAAATTAATAATTAGTGGTATACTATAAAGATTTTGTGAAAAAATATTGCTGCTATTAAAGTTTTGCTTGTATGACTTAGAATTATCACCAAATTATATAAATAGCTAATATCTGTTTCACAGTTTAATAAAATGTGTAAAAGGACAAACAAAAAGAAAGGTTTATTTTGTAATTCTCATTTAAATAGACTAACCTTTAATATTTTGCTTTCATTGCAGGTATGATTGTCAAACAGTATACTTAACAATGACTGCTATTGAATACATGGATGATGCAGCATTGTGAATTCTTGTCTGCTGAGCCTTGCAAAATGAATAGATTGATAAAAAATATTTGCAGTGAAGTCCAAACACATAAATGAAAGAATATGACTTCATGAGAAAAGCTGCCATTTCAGACAAAAATGATTGGCATCTTCATTGTGAACAAAATACTCATTGCAAGGAAGATTTCTGCTTAGAAATGAGGAAGAACATAATTTAAGTAACAGAATCATATAATTTAACTAGGGGAAAAGATGTATTGTGTCATAAGTTTCATCAGTCTGGTGATTCATAATTTCTCCTTGTCACGTTTTCAACAGAGTTTAGCCTGATTTTGTTTTAAATGTTCAAGAGAAATAACTCTCTTCATTTCCCACAGAAGACTATATTGGCTGTGAGAGTTTATTGCAAGGAAGTTTTTATTAAGTTCAGTCTAATACCTGTTGTTTTTATAACACTGAGAGG
>NW_008795495.1:940704-948710 GCF_000699145.1 Aptenodytes forsteri | reverse complement strand
TTATTATTATTATTATTATCTTAAATGCCACTCTCTTCTCATTCCATATGCTAAAATGCTGTTTTTCATTTAACCCAGATATATATTTAACTTTGAAAGAATTCCTCTGTAAGTGATCTCCCCAACCTCATGCACTTATCTTCCAAACTGTCTATACTTATCTGGTAATGAAATGATTGGAACTCAGTATCTTTAAATCTGTCTCAGCAGAATTGCTCAGAGAAAGAATGATATTTGCATAAACTAAAGCTGTGTTCATAAGTTTTTGGTGTGATTCGTTACAAAGTGATTGCTATTTCTTTTACTGTTTCATTTCTCATTAACTTTTGCTTGTTGCACAGCATCAAAGAAATTTTTTTACAGGTCTGAAATAGTAGAGGAATTGTTAAATGAAAATTTGTTAAGTGAAAACCATTTCTGATGCTTCAGTGAAGATGAAGAATGAAGAAATGTTAATAAACAAGTTATACAGTAAGTAAGCGTGTGAGGACCGGTAGTGTGGACATCATTATTGGGTTTCATAAACAATCAAAGCACTGATAGGTGGAGTTAGCTAAACATATAAGTAGCTCTATTTTAGTTTTATCATCATGGGTTTTTGAATATTCTTTTGCATTAATATTTTTGCTTATTTTTCCTAGGTTGCAGCAGTCCCAGATCCCCCTAAACAAGTACACCTGCATTTGTGTAATGTGCCAATTAAATTAGTAGACCTACATGTGAACATAGAGTCTGCATGTACACATATTGTTGTGAAATTAAAGTCTCTGCTGCATTTTTTTTGAATGAATATTATCTTTTTCCTGTCTTTTATCATCTATATTTTTTTCTTTTCTTTTTTTTTCCTTCTTTTTTAAATTTTTAAAATAATTTATAACTATATCCAATCTGGTATCGATAAATTCTATTTCTATTACCCGTAACTGCACTTCATTTTCTTTCTCCTTTTTCCATATAGTATGAATGTTACTCAAATGCTTCCATTTAATCCTCTCCACTCTTTGCAATTCTCCTGAAACAAAATGTGAAATAGAATAGCTATGAAATCACTTCAGTGAGAAACAGTAAATGAGAACAGTCTTGTAGCTATTTCCATAGATCTAGAAAGAAAATGAAACCAGTGAACTTTAAAATGTCCTTTTGACAGGCTGTTGCTAGCATCAGTAAGAGTGACCTCACACTTTTTTCCCCTCTGTTTAATGATTACAAGTTTTTGATTAATACTTGATATTATATAGTCTGAAGGAAATCAGGGCAAACAAAAGGAACAACCCAGGGATGCTTTGGAGGACACACTGGTGTTTGGGAAGACCTTAACTTTGGTTGCTATTACAAAGAGTCTGCCTGCCTGGAGGACCTGGAATCAGATACTTTGTTTTGTAAGCATATGCTCCAGTTATTATGCTGTTATACAGCTGGAATCCTAATGAGCATGATGTATTGTGAAACAGTATAGTTTTTCCCCCCATACTGTCCCAAGAGTAAGCATAATCTCTCACTCCAACCTTCAATCCCTCCCATTACACAGGTCCATCTAATTAATTCTGCAGAGTTTTTGAAGTAATGGATTCCTAGCTTTCAATTGTCTGTTTCACAAATAAGCTTAGGGAAAACCGAAGCTGAATTCTTGGCTATACCTGAATTAAGATTTGAAAACTAATTGTGCAAAACTTATTGAAAAAAAATCACAGGAAGAGTCACAGGCAGTGCCAGGAAACCACCGTGCTTTTGTCCTGCAGCAATGCTCACTGTGTACTGCCAACATACCCCTTATCTACTGTCTTGAGGTATTTAAAACAAAGGAAGCAACCAGGTTGAAATAATTTCTTCTGGACAATGTGACTCTCAAGAATATGAAGAGATTCAAGTTTGTCTGGAACTGAGTTTAATTTATTTTATACTACAGCAAGTACTTTTACATTACACAGAAGGTAGTCTTAATTCTTAGTCACACAATACAGTTGGTGGGGGTTTTTCATGAAAAAGTTATTAAATTTCTTCTATAAAAATGTGGACAAAAGGGAATTCTGAATGGAAGAAGCATTTCCTGCATTATACTTATGCTTTGGTTAATCTTCTAATCTGCAGAAGGTAAATGCATAGTGCATATAGAGCTTAAGAAAGAATTCTGTAATATGTTTATAAATTTTAATTTAAGCTGAACGCAAAATGTGAAGATTTGAAATAATTTTTGTGAAGTTATTTTTTTCTTTTTCTTCCCCCCCCCCCCGGGAAAAAATATTTTTTTTATACTTTGTCAGGCGTTATGCATAATAACTTCAGTAAGAATTCAGGAGAATGGAAAACAAAGAGACGGGACTGACCACAATCAAATAGTTCCCTTGTGCTTGACATGTTTAAAACTTGGGGGCACATTTAACATGAAATATTAACACATGTCTGGTAATAATGAATATCCTTCATTTAGATATGTAATTCAAGGATCTTCTGTTACGCTTTTGATAAATATTTGGTAGGCAAAGGGAGAAAAGTGACTAAAAGTGCGTAATGTGTAGGCACAAGTTTCAAAGCTATTGGTCACACAGAGTTGATTTAAAAAAAAAATCTGTTAAGGGCTATAGCTGTGTGTTTGTGCTGTTAAACCTGCCAGATCCTTCAATACTCTTGTAATTTCTAATATGGACCTAATTAGTTTGCTTGGGAATAAAACAGAAAGAGAAAAATAAGTAAAGGAGGATATAAAACCCCAATATAGTGCTAGATGTAAGGACATACAGCAGAAAACAAGAAATGAGAGTGCTTTCAAATCTAGGGAAGACTGAAAAGCTGTATTTCACTTTGTTTAACCCAAGACAATAATCCCTTATTTTAGAGAATTGCAAGATTAAATGGAAGTAACTTTGGAATTGTATTATAGAATATTACTGTTATAGAAGGAAACATCTCCTAGTCTGGGTAGAAAACAAGATTAAATTGATAGAAGTGGAACATCATACAAGCCTTGAGCCTGTCTGCTGGTTTTGCCCATGTGTAGAAGCAGTTATGCTATGTATATTATGATGGACTCTGATCATTTGTGTTGCCCGCAAGGTTTATTTGAATGATGCAGGTAAATAGACGTGTAGGAGTTTTGTCATCATTCAGTAAAGGACTTACTTTTGGCCTCAAGCTACACTATGACTCTTGTCACTGAAGGTAAGTCTGCTTTATATACCTATTTTTCCCATCTGTAAAGTAGGGACAATGGAACTGACCTCATTTGATAACTGCTTTGAGACATGTTGACAGAAGTATGTACTTATGTTAGGCAGCACTTGCTTGGGGGGAAAAAAAAAAGAGGAAATTTTTATATATTTTGAACATTTAAAATAAACATCATAAATATACTGAATATTTCCCTTTATGAGCTCAGTGCAGTGTCTTGTTTAAACATGCCTAGTCAAAGAACACATCAATTACAAGTGACTGATATCAAATCACCCCTTAAAGATTGTTAAGGCAGTTCTGTGGACTGAAAAAGACTTACTGTGGAAAAATCCTTGTTGATAGAGGATTACTGCATGGTCAAGGAACTGAAAGTATTAGAAAATGATATTCACTGATTCTGGGTCAGATTCTTAGTTGATAAAAAAAGGAATTAAACAAAGTGGAACTTTGATCCATTCTATAACATAGGCTTTGGAAAATTTGAAAACATTTATTATTTCCCATGAATTTCAAAGTCCTGTGTGTGTAAAATCTTCTATTTCAGTGAGTGCTGCATTGAGAACACAAGGCTTTAAAGCTCAGGGAGGTATCAGTCAAAAAGTAAGACAAGAGTCTTTACATTGCAGACCATTGACTAGAAGGAATAAAAGAGCTTTTAGAAAAATGTGTCTGAAACTTCTAGTAAAAAGAACAAAATATCTAAGCATGATCATTACAAAAACATTTTTAATTGCTATGAGTAGCTGTTTGGAAACATTGATTGAATTTCTGAATGTCTTCTTCACATTAAAAAAATTACAAATATATTCTGTAATATAGAGCTAAAAGCAATTACACCTAGGATTTATGAATAAGCTATTACCTAGGATTTATGTTTACATCCAATTTTTTGTAACTAAATATTTTTAAAGTCCTGACTATCCAGCATTACTACTGCCATCAGCCTGTAGACATAATAACATACAAACGTGTCATTTGCTGTTACTTGTACTGTAATAGCACTTTAACAAAAAGCCTTGGTATTTGGAAGCAATCGTCAATCTTGATATGTTTAGTGGAATCACATTTCTAGTGATATAATAGTGATGATGAACTTCAAAGTTTTTATTACAAGACATTCTCTGGAAGACAAGTGGAACTTTTCAAAACAGAAGAAACTTCTTAAGTGAAACTATGGAGATCAAAGCACTAGATCTGGTAAAGAGGAGTCAATGAGTAACATTACCAACTTCTCATTTCCCCCAGCTTTCTGGTGCATCTAGCACATAGGAACTGATTTTTTTTTTTTTTTTTCTTTTTTCTCTTAGTTGATAGTAACTTGCACTACCTGTCATCCTGTTAACTTCAAAAATGAAACATGGAGACTGTCACAACCCCAGAGAAAGCCCTTGTAAATTCCATGAGAAAAAATATTAGTCTTGACCTGTGCTGTACTCCTATATTTGTATATATTTGTGTAAATGTCTCCTTTCAATTTCATGTAAGCCCAATGGTCACTAAGCCTCTGGCATCGTAATCAGTATTCTAAGCAAAAACATGAAGCACCACTCTTCCTGCTTTCCTAACTTGCCTTTTGCTTTCTTTCATCAAAATATTATATTAGCTAAGTCACCAGTTTCAGCAGTCAGAAAGCATTGATATGTTTCATTTTTACATTAAATGACATTAAATCTCATGCCCATTAAAAATGCCTCATAGTCTTCAGAACGCAGACACATTTTATTTTCCTTACATTATAGAAAAGAAAATGGAGAGTTAGCATTATGTTGTCCAGGAATTCTTCAGGTTACAATCCAATATAATAACAGGGTAGGTCCATTTCTCTTTGATTTATCCATAGTACCTCTCGTAATTAATTAACCAAATGTTAATGTTTTGATTAGGCTCTCTATTTTATTGGGTGTGATTCATTTCACATAAGTGCTGAGAAATGCACATATTTCTTTTTAATTACTGGTAAACACATATAGGCTGTACCTGCGTGGTACAAAGTATCCCTGAAAACCAAGAAATATTCCTGGGTCTTAAACTGTACTTCACAGTTTAGATGTTTGTCTTTGCAAATATTGTAAAATCCTTCAATGGAGATTCTTTTTGGTACAAAATAAATATATTGTAGATGTGATGATATTTATAAAATAATAAAAAGGAAAGAAAAGCTTCATGTGGCAGAATGCTCTTGGAAACTGTAAAGGCAAACTGGACTGAAGTAAAAGATAGGCAGATTTTGTAGAGGCGTTTCAAACAAAAACTGTTATATCTCCAGGGTAAAACAAGGAAGTAGACTGAATGAATTGTATATGGAGATAAGCAGGGACGATGAAATGGCTGGAACACTAATCATATGGTATTTCAATTATCCTGATGCTGAAAATGACGAGAACTGTGGAGTAGTTAAAAAAGTAAAAAAAAGCATGAACACCCAAGCCTGCTTCTTCTGACCACTGAAAAATCAGCAGACTGGCTCTAGCTGGAATCCTGAGAAGCAGAACAACATGATAAATGAGATAAAATGGTTGTCATCTCATACTGCACCAGTGGGGACCCATCCCTGTGGGGAAGTAGGCTCTGGTTTTGTCGGGACACTAATCTAATACCTCTAATTTTTGCCTAAGGCTTGCAAACAAAAGCTGTTAGACTCTGGATCAACACATCCCTGGAGTACAACACACTGTTCTCAGCCAGTATTAAACACTTTGACTGCTACGCTGAGCGACTTTTGGCCTCTGTGGAGAAAATCAGTAGTGGGCAATACTGCAACTGTTCAAGGCCTCTGTGGAGATTGCTTTGTGCCTCCAGGGATCACCACCAGAAAACTGCATGTCCCTTCTATGAATCAAACAAATTACATTATTATTTTAGAAATAATATGCAAAATGCAATGTCCATTTCTTTCTAAAAGAAAATAAGTAAAGTTTCTTTTACATTTCAGTTAAGAGTTGTGTATCTGATAACCTTATTCTGGTTTTAGGTCATATAAGGCATTGATAAATCTTATGGGTAAAATAATGGTATTCTTGTAAGAATGGCATGAAAAAAATCATTCAGGAAAATAAATAAAAGGCAAACCAAAATCAATAGGAATGTTGTTGCCAAACTTCTTGGGCCACACACCACTGTTTTCAAAACCATTAAATATAATTAATACTAGTTTGTACATGATGTATTGTAAGATATATTGAGGATGACAGGGATACATCATTCTCAAAATTTGGGAAATGATGGGAACTTAATTATATATTCAGAATTTTAATTTTTATCTGAAGAATTTTTAAGATCAATTTGGCAAAACCAAAAGAATAGGAATTAAATTATTCTGTAATACATTAATAGATTTTCAGAGCAAAATGTATTTGATCACTGTTAAGTATCCATAGAGTCATTCTCATTAAAATCTTACTACATTTTTGTAATTGTTCTCATTACATTCAGTGAAAATTTCTGTTTATTTAAGGTAGATAGTAACTTTAGGCTTTTTTTTTTTTTACTTTGGGCTTTTTTTTTTTTTTTTTTAATGTTTCAGTGTATACTCTTAAACTCTTCAAACAAGGCAAACTGGGTCCTGAAACAACTTCCTAACTGAAGTCATAGTTAAAAATCACTGGACTTATGTGGCCTATTTTTTACTGTGTCAGGAAATAAAACAAAGTTGTCAGTTTTATAATGAAACAAACCCAAATGATTACATTTCAAAAGCTAAACTGTCACGGAGAAGAGTTTACATGATACTGATTTTTTTATGTGAAGATACTTCATACAAAGAAATACAGAAAATCACTGAGGCATCTCAGTGCAGCTGCCAGCAGCCTGAGAGGAAAGAAATATCTGACTGTGATAGGCAGGAGGCTTATTTACTTATTTTTATAAACCATCTTTAAAAAAAAAAAAAAGCTGCAACAGATTGGAGCCTAATGACATTTTATGTGCCTTAATATATCCTGCTTCTGAAATGTTACTGAAATAAAACCAGAGAATAATTTAGGTTGGAGAGGACCTCTGGAGATCATCTAGTCCAAACACTACTAGACCAACTTTGAACCTGGATGTAACTTCAAAGTTTGATGAGGTTGCTCATGATCGTGTTCAGTTGATTTTTGAATATCTCTGAAGACAGATTCCACAAGCTTTTGGGTGAACCCATTCCAATGTCTGATTACTTTCATTTGTGGGTTGTGGGTTTTTTTTCCTGATGTCAAATCAGAATTTTCCTTATTGCAACTTGTATCCATTGTCCTACATCCTATAGCTGTGCTTGTCTGAGAACAGTCTGGCTCCTTCTACACTATAACAACTTATTAGATATTTGAAGGCAGCAATAAAATTATTCCATAGCCTTCTTTTATTAAGACTGAAGAAATCTAGATCTCTCATTTTTTCCTTATCTCTCATATTTAAGAATCTGAATGGCCACAGTCTACAGTGCAGTTCTCTGCCCTGTTGCTGTGGTTTAACCTCAGCCGGCAACTGAGCACCACACAGCCGCTCGCTCACTCCCCCCTGGTGGGATGGGGGAGAGAACCGGAACAGTAAAAGTGAGAAAACTCGTGGGTTGAGATAAGAACAGTTTAATAATTGCGGAAAGAAAAAAAAAAAGAATATAGAAAGCAAGTGATGCACAATGCAATTGCTCACCACCTGCCGACCAATGCCCAGCCAGTCCCCGAGCAGCAGCCCCCCTGGCAGTTTATGTACTGAGCATGACGTCATATGGTACGGAATACCCCTTTGGCCAGTTTGGGTCAGCTGTCCTGGCTGTGCCCCCTCCCAGCTTCTTGTGCACCTCCAGCCTTCTCAGTCGGTAGAGCATGGGAAGCTGAAAAGTCCTTGACTTAGTATAA
>NW_008795495.1:937320-940624 GCF_000699145.1 Aptenodytes forsteri | reverse complement strand
AAACATCGGTGTGTTATCAACATTATTCTCATCCTAAATCCAAAACACAGCACTGTACCAGCTACTAGGAAGAAAATTAACTCTGTTCCAGCCAAAACCGGACACCTGTATTTTCTGTTTTCACAAATAAAAACTCAGAACAGTTGTAACTAGCTAGTAGCCAAATAAGTGCTAGATATAAAAAAATACAGAATCAAAATTCTTTTTTCTTTTGTCTGTCATTTGTAAAGTATAAGGATTTTCTTTGCACTGTTTCACACTTTTTGGCAGCACCAACAGTGATATGCAACTTTGCACTTCTGTATTATGTATCAGAAAGATCAGATTTGTGTTAGAAACATCTCTGTGGCGCAACTTAAACGATTGTGCAAGTATGTACTGACATCTGGTGGATGTTTAACCAAACACTCAAAGAAAACAGTACTACTACATGCCAGCGTCCTGTTCGTTCAAAGAAAGTACTTGCAGTGGTTTTCATAGCATAAGTTCTGAGTCCTCTTTCGAACACCACCTATGGGAGAAAATAAAACCTGAGTAAAGATTTCATTGGCAAGATTTCTGTTTCTGTCATGCCATTTGGGAAGAATAGATTTCCAAAGAAAGTCTAATTATTTTCTGTTTTTTCATTATAAACAAATGCACCTTTTCAACTATATACAACAGCAGGTCAGACCATTTGGAGACATATGACTATATTCACATATGTCCATCTAGCAGTATATGACATAGCTTAGCCCATCTCCAGTTCAAAAAAACCCCACATTATAGCATTTGCTGGCTGCTAGTCCATGAGACTGTGTTTAAGGAGTATCTGATCATGGAACAGATGCTGTTCAAGAATAAACGGGTGTGCTGGTCTACAGCAGGCTCAAAATTAGTCAGCAGTGTGCCCTGGCAGCCAAGAACCGCATCCTGGGGTTCATCAAACACGGCATAACCAGCTGGTCAAAAGAGGTGATTATCATGCTGTATTCAGGATACTGAGATATCTGAATTTACTTACTCTAAAATAAATTTTATTTTTGGTCTTCCATTTCTCATTCCTGAGTTTCTCTTTTCTACCCTCATTCCTCCAAAGCTCTGACTTTTTTTTCAATTTTTATTGCTCTTGTGCTCTGTTGTGCACTGGTAATATTAGTACCACATCCACCATTGATGACGCATAGAAAACTTATTTGCTTCCTATATATTTTAAAGACTATTAGTATTTCCATATTAGAGGATGAAAGATGATATATATCACCACAGACTGCTCTGTGAACAGACAAGCTGTATAAGCTGGCTGGGTGTTTCAAAAGTTGTGTGACACCAAGAACATGATGGATAAGAAAATAAAAAAAAATCTACTGAATATTTGGTGGGAAAAAAAATGGTAAGACAATGTGAGAGGAAGATGGGCTACGAAACTGGAAAATGAACATTTTTATTGCATATATGTACATCTTGACTAGATTTGACTTCTGATGATTTTTTATCTTTCAAGATATTAGTTACTAAAAACATAAGAGTTCATGAAACCTTTTTTTCAGCTATGTAACATGGAAGAAATACCTAATCATTTTTAATAGCTTAACTCGTTATGATTTTTTTTCACCTTTGTAGCAATAAGAAAGAGCTTTTAAAAGATAGTTTGATCTTACGAAGATTGAAAAAATGAGTAGGACTTAATCCATTATTTAGCCCTGAAAACATCTACTGCTCAGACCCTGAGGTAACTTAAATAATAAAAAAAGTTTCCTGAATTTTCATTCATAGCAATTCAACAGACTTACAAGCCTTTCCTTTTTCCCAGATTCTATAGCCCATTTCCATAATAATAGAGGAGACTGCTTTTACAGTTTGATGTGTTAAGTTGCAATTATATTGTTAGTTTAGAAAGTTGACATTCCTGGTTTAAAGTCATAACAATTATAAGGAAAAGATATCTTTGCTTACTAAAGGTGTTATGTATTTTGACTCTTAAATCATACATGTTACTTTTAAATTCTGTTCAATATTCAGAATAATTTAAGGGGGTTTTGTTGTTTGGGTTTTTTATTGGTGTTGTTCTGTTTTATTTCTTTGTTTGTTTCATGAAACAAAGGCTAATGTATTACATGACTTTTGAAGTAGAAGATTTCAGTGAAACAGTACATATAATTGCATTAGAGAAAAAATGCTCTGATCTAGCAATACAACTCTGATTTGCCATGTCTTCATTTACTGTTCTATGAACGCATTACATGACTAATGCTGAAAATAAAATTAAATTTATGATTTTTAAGCTATGGAATTACAAACAGCTGGTGTTTTGAAGATAGAAAACTGGTAAACTTCATTTTGCACATGGAGGGCAAAAACCCACACGTGAATACCTAAACCAGAAGTGCCAACAATCTGTATGTTTCATTTATTACTGCATTTGTATTTGTCATTTTTCATGCTCAGAAATTAAATGAAAGTACTTGGAAGATGTAGGTCCTCTGCTGAACAGGGCTGGCAACATAGTTGCAAATGACACAGAAAAGGCTGAGGTATCCAGTGTCTTCTGTGCCTCAGTTTTCATGGGTAAGATCAGTCCCCAAGTATCCATCTGAACAAGGAATGACAAAGAGAATGACAAAGCAAATGACAAAATGCTTTCTAGGAGGGAAAAAAAAAAATTCGGAGTGAAAAATTGTTTATTTGACAGTTTCCCACACAATCCTTGTTGACAAGCTGGTAAAATAGGACTGGAGAGATGTGCTATGATATGAGTGGAGAGCTGGATGAACTACCAAGCTCAAACCAAGCTTAAAGGGAGGTGGTTAATGGTTCAAAGTTGAACTGACAGCTGGTCACAAGCAGAGTTCCTTAGGCGTTGATACTAAGTCTCCATGTTTTTGAAATGATCTGGGCAACAAGATTGAACGAATCCTCACCAAGTCTGTGGACAACACAAAACTGAAAAGAAAAGAAGCTACCCCAGAAGGAAGAGCCACTGTACAGAGAGACCTCAGCAGGCTAGAAGATTGAGTCAACAAGAATTGCATGAGGTCTGAAAAATATATATGTAATGTCCTGCACCTAGGACAGAATAATCCCAAACAGCAATACAGGCTGTTCAATCCAGTTGGCAGCTGGTCACGAGCGGTGTTCCCCAGGGCTCAGTTTTGGGGCCGATGTTGTTCAAGATCTTTATCAATGATCTGGATGAGGGGATTGAGTGCACCCTCAGTAAGTTTGCAGATGACATCAAGTTGGGCAGGAGTGTTGATCTGCTCGAGGGTAGGAAGGCTCTGCAGAGGGACCTGGACAGGCTGGATCGATGGGCCGAGGCCAACTG
>NW_008795495.1:931150-936881 GCF_000699145.1 Aptenodytes forsteri | reverse complement strand
AGCGATAGGACGAGAGGAAATGGCCTCAAGTTGCGCCAGGGGAGGTTTAGATTCGACGTGAGGAAAAATTTCTTTACTGAAAGAGTGGTGAAACATTGGCACAGGCTGCCCTGGGCAGTGGTTGAGTCACCATCCCTGGAAGTATTTAAAAGACATGTAGATGCAGCGCTTAAGGACATGGTTTAGTGGGCATGGTGGTGTTGGCTTGATGGTTGGGCTCAGTGATCTTAGAGGTCTTTTCCAACCTTAATGATTCTATGATTCTATAATGTACCAAGACCACACTGGAAGAAGATAATTAAAGTTCTTTTTAGATAGTGCTGAAAACCTACTATAGAACCACAAGGTCAGATTTGAACATGGATAAATATTTCTCTAATATTGTTGAGGAAGTAAATGCTACTTGCAAATATGTTGAGAAAGAAACATTTATGTTCCTAGTTGTATGTTGAGAATTTTAATAATATTACAATTAACAGCAAAGCTGTGGATGTGTTGGCCCATAAATTCAGTAATCAAAGATTTTTTGATCAGTATTCAAAAATTATGGAAATGGCTTTTTTTTTTAGGTTTAGTTTGGAAAGTAAGGAGAAAAATATAGAGCGGCTGATCTTATAAAATAGCTGTGAATTGAAGTAGGAGTTGATTTGCTTTAAATTATACCATGAGTATATAATTTCTGCAATTTTTACTGCAATTCTGCAATTTCTGCAATTATTACTGCAAGCTTCAGAGTGGGTTTCAGTCTCTGTGTGCACTGAGGAAGGTGAAGACACTGTTTAAGGGCTATTCAAAGCTGCCTATTGCCTGTGCTTCTACCACAGCTTCTTACCTTCTCAGAAGACTTGGAAGACCATACAAGATTGTCCACATGCTTCCAGTGTGCCATGTAGACAGCTTCAGCATTTCTTGGAATAGGTACTCCTGCTGAGGGAAGCATAAATGTAGATTAAATTTCAACATTCAGGGTATCTGAACTGATCTGATCTGGTGTCTACCAACTTTCCTTACCATCATGGAAGAGTAATAGATACCACTGAACATGAGTCATCTCATCCTAAAATAAACATTTGTGTTTGGGTAAATGAGTCATACTCTGAAAGTGACTGTTTTTCACCCCAGAAAAAAGGGAGGTACAGGGTGGCTAAGTAAGACTCACATCTGCAGTACAGGCATCAAAAGTCAGATTAAAAGGCTCCCACCCATACTGTCCCATGCAATGATCAGGTATTCACAGATCAAAGAGAGCAAGAAGCAGGATATAGCACCTCTGGATAGGCAACGCATTTCTGAACTTCAGAACACCTGCCTAAAATGTGAAAAACAGGCAGGACTACTGCTGAGCACCATTGACACGACTTAAAATCTTGGCATGTGTTTCGCATTACTGCACTTTCAGCACTCACGGATGCATGTCACCAGGCTTCATGGACGTGTGTATGTCCAGTTTGTTTAAATACTTCCTTCTCCATCAAAGGTAAGTCTTCCTTGCTCCAGACTTTCCTACTGGTCTCAGTTGCCTGCAGTTCCTGAGGTCAAACCTTACCAGTAATGATGGAGGCAAAGATGGCATTGAGTACAAGTCTTATCATCAACCGGACAAATCAGCTCAAGTGGTAAGAATTTTTAAAAAGTGTGGCATATATTCTAAAATGAAACTCCAGTGCAATCTCGTAGACAACACTGACGATTATTGTGCTTTCATGGCGTGACACTACTGAAAATGGCAATCATGCTACCTGCCTTGCTGAGGCCTGGCACTCCTTTTCTCTGCTTTTTACTAAGGATGTAGCTTCAAAATGTACGTAATGGCCTCACCACAGGAAATGCCCATTCCCCGTTCTTATTCCCTGGTTTAGGGTCCAGTTCTAAACTGAATCAGAAGCACTTGTGGAAATAGAGAAGGTCAGTAAAAAGCTGTCAGTGCCAGCAGAGGGTCTTGGAGGAACTTGTTGCCATCCTGCAGAGATTGGGACATCACACAAACTATTTCTGCACACCAAGCAGGTTCCACATACAGGTACAGTAGAAGAATGATAGATCAGGGCCAGAGAGTGCAATCAGAGAGAATTGTCCTGTAAGCGCAGTAAATACAGTCATGCCATTGGTAGTATCAGGCCATGGGCTTCATACTGAGTTTGTATAGCCTTGGGACTGAGGCTTGTCAGTCTTACTTTTTTAATGTTTTAAATCAGTAGACATATAGGCCCTGAAGTCAGTCAAACTACTCATTTGAATAAAGCTATTGACAATTTGCTATTATTTATTGCCAAATCACAACACATTTTGAGAATTGTGGCATTTATTTTATTTATTTTGCATATAATTTCATCTATATTGGGAAACTCAGCAGTAGCTGGGTTTAACTTCATTTGTCTTTTTCTCTCTAGCTTTGATAAAGGAGTTATTTTAAGCCAAGAGTGTAATGACATGTATTTTCAAACTAGTTTGATAAAGCTTTACTGGTTAGAAAAAATATTTAAATCACACCATAAATTCTTTCAACTCTCTTCGCTGACCTCAGCTTTTACATCTATTCCATGCACAATCACTTTGTAGACTGCATCTATGTTAATAACTTAAACAGAGCCAGGCAGGTAATGCTCTCAGGACTGAAATGCAATTGTCTGTATTTTTAAGCTTTTAGACCATTCTCTGGAACAATTTTGACCTGGGCCAAGTAGCAAGCTCTTAACTAATTCATGGGTATGTTTTAGGAAGTCGAATATTCCAGCTACTGTGTCTAAATGTCAGCTGGCAGTCTGCATGCAGCCACTCTCTTTCTGTGGCTAAAAACATTTACTAATAGATATGGGTTATTCCATTTAACCCTGTGCCCAGGAAGGTTTCTGAGTTCTGTTTAATTTACTACTATTGACACAGCTTTAGCTTCTGAGATTGAAGATTTTCATTTGTCATGTTCTTCTAGTGATATCCAAACTACAGATTGGTGTACTTTGAAAAGAGCTTGACTAATTTGAAAGAACAGCTTTTTAGTTTCTAGTGTTAAGTATCGCCCTTTTTAGGAAAATCTGTATTAGCTATATGGAAACTTATAAGCACACTAAAATCATAAAAGGGTTTGCAGATATTTTTAACAATTTCTTCAGATACCTTTCATGAGACAATAACCTGTTTTGACATAGCATCTTCCATCTGAGGATCTCAAAGTATTGCTAAAACATTAATAAATGATTCAGTGAAACCTTGTAACATATCAGAGAGCTAGGGAAGACTGGGAGATGGATTTATCATTTATTATTTGTGCAACTACATATCAGTACACGGCTCTGTGAAGCAGAAAAGACATGTCACACAAAAAACCTGTAGCCTGTCTGAAGAGATTTCATCACCAGTTGATGAAAGCAGGTTAGTAAAGAGTAATTAATCTACTAGCCAAACATTGGTGAGCGTAACTCCCATTAGTACTAGACTCCAGCCTGCTATTTTCTGCCTATTAAAGAGCTTTAGTTCCCATTATTCATATGTCCAAGTTCTGCATTAAAGATGAGGTGTTTAATCCTTGATAGCAATCACAGTTTCTTTATGGCACCATTTCCCAAAGATGTTTTGCTCTAGACTCTCTCCTGATGAGCAGACTTTACTATTGAAAAATCCCTTTATTCCAACTGGAAAAAGGAGATAGTCCAGACACCCAGGCCAGTAAGGATTTCCAGAAACCCCTTTTATGGGAATGAGGCAGTTGTCACCCCAGTGCAGGCAGAAGGTTTGGGTCAGGCATGAATGCACTCAGAAGATGGTGTGGACCAGGTCCTCAGCACAGTTCACTGTAATGAGTACCTGCTATAGGATGACCACTACCAAAAACATCAGAGAAGCCACTGGACAACTTGGCTGAAGCCCCTTTCTGTGCATCTCTTACCTGTTACAAGAACATTCTTGTTAAGAAGAGATACAGTGGATAAACAGAGGTATACCACTGCACAAAAAAAGCAGAAACAATTGCATCTTTGTCATTTTCCTTCGCCATTTTTAGAGTTCTCTAGCATTTTGTGACTACAGACTAGCCCTCCTGCCCATGTTACATTTATTTTGATTATCCTATCTTTGCTTTTGCAGCATAGCATTCTGATTATATTTGGTTCTTGCCATCTTTTCTAGGCTGGCTATAATTTTAAGCGTTCCTATTAGTTTAAAATATAGGATTCTATTTTCAACAGTATGCCTTGGTGAATAAACAGATTTTTAGATTATTTATTCAGATTTATAGTTATATTATCAGTATCTGCTGCATGTCTAGACAGAGTTAGGTTATTGCTTTTCCTATTACCTTAAATTGCAGTATAAAATTCTTTTTAAAAGGTCTTCAAAATATTTGAACTAGTTACAATGCAGAAACTGTTATAACCACAAGAGAGTGCTCTTGTAAAAACATAAGGCTGCTTGAGAAATAAGTACATTTTGCAATTTAACAATGAAAAATAGTTTTAGTAATTAGTGTTTACTTTAATTATTGCATTTCAGGAAATTAAACACTGATGTAAATTAGCACAGTATTCCCAATTCCATTTATATTCACCTTTTTATTTGTTTTTAATTAAAGCCAAGAACTAGTAAATAACATGTATGTAGCTACATTCCTTTTGAAATAATGACAAAATTTTGTTATGCAATCATATTTTCACTAACATTTCATCCCTCATTCTTCACTTACATAGTGCAATGACCCTTAGAGATAAAATATATCAATTCAATATGAAAATGCAGCTCCAGCCCCAATAATGCATTTGCTTTATAGAAAAGGTTTTATATTAGATAAACTCTTCCTCATACCCTTTGTGGGTTAAATTATACCTTTTTAGGTGCTTAAACACAAGCTTATGCCTTTGAGACCTTAGAAGGACCTGCCTCTCCATAATGTCCTAGCAGAGGATGCTTTGTAAATGCAGAATAGAGCATGATACATGTAATCGTGTAACCCAATGGAATTCTGCAATTTAGCAGTAATTATATCTTAGTGACAGATACCCTACTTTGTTCAAAAACAAACTGAACTTTGTAGAGAGAGCACAGGATCACAGGGGAGCTAGATCTTCCTTCTTGATTTGAGATACCTAGATTTGTTGAAGGTCAAAGTACAATGCTGCCCTAGTTTATGTCAGCGACTGAACCAGTACAAATGAGTATCTGTCTCTGTCACATCTTGCCCTCATAAAACTCATTTAAATCCAAAGGAATGAAGCTACTTCTGCTAACTTTTTCCCAGAGAACTGTTTCCCTGACTAGAGGACTGGGCCAGTGGTTATGTTTAGCCCCTTGAAATCCAATTTGTGTTTATAAAGCAGAAAACTGCATAAATTGGACAGTGTGGTCTTTTATGTTTACAACCCTTTCTCACCACTTCTGATGACATACTTTATTCTACTCTCATTAAAATCAATGGCAAAGCTCTTTTTATTTCAGTCACTGCAGGACCTGGCCATTAATATGTTAATTTCTAATCTTCCCTTCCAAATTCTACCATCTGCTTTTTTTTTTCCTATTTTGAATAAAAAATGGGTTTTACAGACATATTTTCAGTTACTAATGTTATTACTTTCCTTATGCATGGTTCTTTTCAGCTGAACTTTCCAGATGTTATCCAATATCCAAGCATCTTTTCTTTAGATTCCTCATTTTTAGGTTGCTACTGCATGATAAATATTGAATTAGAATAACAACCTTTCTCAGGTACCAAAATAGCTCACCCTTTTGATCTCATTTTTTTCTC
>NW_008795495.1:911202-931098 GCF_000699145.1 Aptenodytes forsteri | reverse complement strand
TTAACATTTCTATGACTCATTAATTGTGAAAAAATTGTCTTTTTATTCATTAGTAGTAGAGCTTTTCATTGAATGTCCCAGCAGTGGCCCAAGACAATTTAGATAAAAACCATTATTTCTTCTGTGTAGACAGGAATTAATTTGTAGTTTTGCCCTTTTGCATGGGAATGATGGAGAATTGTCATTTGATGTAATACAGAAAAGACTTTTGCACCTTTAATCTACAGATCAGATATTGTCAACATTCTTTTTATGACCAAGGTGGCCACAATTCAGCCAAATACTTAAACAGGTACATTTCCTTAATGATGCAATTTCACAGTAATTATGCAAGTATTTAAAGATACACTTGTGTTCAATACATTGACTTCTGAGGACTTTATTATTTGAGTGGAAAAACTTTACTTATATTTTTCTTTCTTTTAAAAAAAAAATCATCAGACTTCACTTTCCCTAATAGAGACTTCACACTAAATAAAGATCACTAAATTCTACGTCTACAAATAAAACCCTTCACTCCATAACTAATACATTTTTTTTCTGAATGGCAGACAGAATCACAGGACCAGGAAAGACTGCATGGCTTATGATATTCAGTAACTACAGGCATCAATAAAGTAGATATTTTATTAGAAGTACTTATAGAACATACATTGTATAAACCCCAAAACACATGTACATTGCTGAATACATTATCAAACATAAAACCCAGACTGCATGATTTATTGACACCAAACTTTCAGTGTCTAGACAAATACAGAAGGTATTGTCCATCTAAATCCATGTCCAGACAGCTTAAAAACTGTCCCTATTTCAAAGATAATGAGAATCTGCTGCTGACACTAAACCCAAAAGTTACTAGATACTCACTGTACCTGTCATCAAAATTGCATAATTATTTGCCACAGTATGCTTTTACTGTTCATTAACTGTGGTCTCCTCAGATATTTTGGCCATATATGGACTGTTCTTATCCCCTGAAGCTGTATTACAGGTTTCCTTTCTCTTCCTAGAAATCTTTGTGATACTTTCTTATACACAATGCAAAAAAAAAAAAAAAAAAGTTCTTTTCATTTAGGTTTCAGTTAAGGAAACAATGTTCCTTCTTCAGAAATGCAATTACACACTAGCTTAAAGTCTCTTAACGTGAGTATAAGCCTTCTATAGATAACATACTGGGTCCTAAATATCTTTGAAGCTAGTCAGGCTAAACCATGGTAACTGTTAAAATTTGTGCTGAAAATGATCAGTTACAGGATATCTAGTTTATTTTTCCAGTCACTTATTTTGTGCCTGGTTTCAAGGTACTCTTTCAGCTCTAGCAGCTTTTCAGAACACTGAATATCAGTCAGGCAAGCTCCTGCCTACCTACAAAATGTGTGCAAACATGCTTATAGTAATGCTAAATAACATCAGTGCATTTTGTCTTTATTAATTCCTAGCTATGGCCAGTCTCTGGTATTTCCATCCTCAATAGGTGCATCTCCGTTAGGTTGTTTTCAGGTGTGAATGTGCCTTGCACCTGTTATCTGTAGTCCTAGAGTAGGTGTTTGAACACAGCAGTGGTGCACTCAAGTGATTTCCTGCCTTCTGGAATCATGACCGAAGTCACTTCTGGGGCACATCTAGGGCATACCACCACCAACGTAGGTGCAAGGTCCTCCAGCGCTCACCTCGTTTGGATATATCAGTCGTTCCTGGTAATGATACAACTGACACACACTACACTACTGGTAAACAGGGACATGAATGTATGGTCCTAGAACTATAATAGATGATGTCAGATGAAGTACTGGTCCTTTCCATTTGGCAATGTAGCAGTTAGTTATGTAAGTGTTGTAAAAGAGAAACCAAGAGAGGTAAGGAGTAGAAAACCTCTTAATCCTGTTTGGTAACCAGAAGAATCACCAAAGTATTGGATATGAGGTGCAATATAAATAAAAACTAAGAGCATTTACAGGAAGCATATCTAAGGACATGTGAAGCAATGAGTTCCTTGCTTCTAATTATCCTGGCTGAAGGGTCATTAAGTCATTTTAGTCTTTTTACAGTGAGAAGTGTTTTTGTAATAATTGGTAGGAATTTGTTTATGAGCAATGTATATCCACAGATTCTGTACTTAAATAGATCTCCTTCCCTTGTATTTTCCACTGACATGAATCATGTTTTTCAACACTGTCCTGGTTTCGGCAGGGATAGAGTTAATTTCCTTCCTAGTAGCTGGTACAGTGTTTTGGATTTAGGATGAGAACAAAGTTGATAACACACCGATGTTTTAGTTGTTGCTAGGTAATGCTTACACCAGCCAAGGACTTTTCAGTTTCCCATGCTCTACTGACTGAGAAGGCTGGAGGTGCACAAGAAGCTGGGAGGGGGCACAGCCAAACTGGCCAAAGGGACATTCCATACCATGTGACGTCATGCTCAGTACATAAACTGGGGAAAGCTGGCCGGGGGGGCCGCTGCTCGGGGACTGGCTGGGCATTGGTCGGCGGGTGGCGAGCAATTGTACTGTGCATCACTTGCTTTGTGTGTTATTATTATTATTATCATATTATTATTATTACCATTTTATTTCAATTATTAAACTGTTTTTATCTCAACCCACGAGTTTTTCTCACTTGTGCTCTTCCACTTCTCTCCCCCATCCCACCGGGGGGTGGCGGGGAGTGAGTGAGCGGCTGCGTGGTGCTTAGTTGCCGACTGAGATTAAACCACAACAAACACTTATTTTGCTAGACTAAGCTAGCCATAGGTTTTTACTCTCATACTGTAGAATAGATTCTCCATTCATCTTTACTTCTTCCAGTTCAAACTTGTGTTTCCTGAGTGTAGGTGACCAGAACTGGATGCAACTACACATAGACTAACAATGCCTTCTGCAAAGATATTACTAAGACTTCCATGCTTTTTCTTCTTTTTTTTTTTTTACCTGAAGTTCTAGAACTTCACTGAGAAATTTGTACTACATGGGCAGCTTGTTGTCATCACAGTTTCTTTTCTTCTGTCATGGCTTCTAGAAAATAAGCCCCTGGTTTACAGTGATCTTATGTACTTTAAATTACATCCCAATTTCTGTTATATCAATTTTCAGCTTAATTTGTTTCTTCCAGAGTCATGATCTGCTCTCCACAGTATTGGTCAAACTCTTCAACCTTGTGTTTTACATGGACTTCATGACCCGTGCCTGGCAAGACAGCCAATTATGAAAATATTAAATATTTATTGCAAGACTGAACCTAAGGAACCTGCAATCTCCCTTTCATTTCAGTAATCTGCATTTAATACCCACCAAAAATTCTCTTTATCCATTTTATAATTATTTTATTAACCCATGGAAGATCTCCAACATGAATAATTTTTTTTTTAACTAGTATCATAGTGTTTAGATCTCAAGTCTTTTGTATTAACCTTATCTCAGAAATTATCTTATTAGGAAAGATATTTAATAACTCTAATGTGATATATCTTTAATAAACCCATTTGTGTTTTATATCATTGTCCATTTCCTTCTGTCTCTGATAATACTGATGTCTGATACAAACTCTGTCAAAAAAAATTCATGATCCTTAGAATAATGTAACAGACTTATACTTGTCTTATTCTGCTTAATTTTTTTTTTTTTTTCTGAGTAAATTTTTTTTCTTCTGTTCCACTATACTGCTGGGGTCTGTTAATGTGTTAGTTCTTTTAGTAGTCTGGAGGTAGATTTTTCAGACATCCAATATAGTCATTGCAAGCAGCCCAAAGTTTACTCACAGCTCACGTATGATATTCTTATACCCTTTTCTCATTGTCTTTAAAGTACTTTTCCATTGGTGTTACGTGCATCATCATCCTTATTGAAAACAGAAGCAAAGCATGTATTTAGTACGTTGGCAACACCTATATAATTCCTGCTCTGTATCTTTCCCTGCACCAACTCTGGTTTATTTGGCTTTTCATCTTCTTTCCATATATGTCTGTGGAGAACCTTTTTACCATTCATTTTATTTTCTTCAGTTCTTCCTTTAAATTTTTCTTTTTGAACTTCTGAGATACAGCTGTCTTGATTATAGCCTCATGGAATCACAGAATCACAGAATGATTGAGGTTGGAAGAGACCTCTGGAGGTCATCTTGTCCAACCATCCTACTCAAGCAGGGACACCTAAAGCAAGTTACCCAGGACTGTGTCCAGGTGGCTTTTGAATATCTCCAAGGATGGAGACTCCACAACCTTGCTGAGCAACCTGTGCCAGTGCTCGGTCACCCTCATGGTAAAATAGTGTTTACTCATGTTCAGAGGGAACCTCCTGTGTTTC
This sequence comes from Aptenodytes forsteri, assembly GCF_000699145.1. NCBI lineage: Eukaryota > Metazoa > Chordata > Aves > Sphenisciformes > Spheniscidae > Aptenodytes > Aptenodytes forsteri. The sequence continues at coordinate 926,795 of NW_008795495.1, read as the reverse complement.
AGTTTGTGCCCGTTGCCTCTTGTCCTGTCACTGGAGACCACTGGAAAGAGCCTGGCCCCGTCTTCTTCACAACCCTCCCTTCAGGTATTTATATACATTGATAAGATCCTCCTAAGGTAAACTCCTTCTCTAGGATAAGCAGTCCCAACTCTCTCTGTCTTTCTTCGTAGGAGAGACGCTCCAGTCCCTGTGTCATCTTCATGGTCCTTTGCTGGACTCTCTCCACTATGGCCAGTTCTGTCTCGTACTGGGGACCTCAGAACTGAAGAGAGTATGGATAATCTGGATAATCTCTGTCTTTTGTATTTTCATTGAAGATTATCTATTTTAATTCTTTTTTTGAGTTGTTTCTTCCTCCTAGTAATCCTATAAACAGTAAATTCTGTATAGATTTAGTGATCTCTATGAAGACTGTTACACATACTAATAAAATAAACCTAAGTTAAATGCATCTTGAAACCCTGAACAACATACTACAAGGAGGTCCCAGGTATTATTTTTTTTCATACTGGGTTGGCTGAGAATGGACCTAATTCCTGACTCTGAAAGAACCCTGCGAAAGCTTGGATGCAGACTGAGTTGTAAACCGGGTGAGAGAAGCCCATAATTTCTAAATGCAGTTATGTTTTCTAAACTATTGAGCACCCATGACTCTTAATAACTTTTTCTTAATGATTGGATATTAGCTTTTTCTTTCATTTAACTTAATAATGAGTTAAAAAATGAACCAAAACCCAGAAAGACCTGTTCCTGATGGCTAGCTTTTTCCTGTAATTTTAAATTGACAATTATTTAGTATAGTACATATCTGAGTGACTGAAAAATTTTATGAGACTCAAGCTTTGATATTTCCACAATTTTCATTAGGAGAAAAATTCTCTAGACATATCCTAATTTGGAAAGTTTCCTGGGTTTCTCAGCTTCTGTTTCCCACTACTCAGTTTTATGCTATTATTCTCAGTCTAATGTCCTTGAACCAGCTTACTAAAAACTCTAGGATAAATATCATTAACCTGCTGTATACAAATATAACAATTCAGCATTTGTCTGGTGGCTCATGATTATTCTCTTGATCAGCACATTGGGGAATGAACTGGATACCTTTAGCATGAATTTTCTGATCTCAGTAGTGAATACAAAAAAGACAACAGACCATATACTCTGTTGATCAAATATTGAGGGAAAATCAATATGCACTGAATACTGGATTAAACTGCAGCTTACTGTGAAAATGACTTTCAAGCAAGTGGTACAGAGACACAATCTGGAAGAAATCTCTGATCACTGTAATCTAGAATGTTCTATCACCTAAAATTTACTCCAGACTGATCTGTTAGTCATATTTCACTCTGGACAATTTTACTCCATCTTAGAATCTGTGTAAACACTGATACCTTCTGTGAGAACAGTATTAGGAGTATCATAATTTTTGCTGCAGTCCGCCATTCTGAGGAATCTGATCATGCATGTTATTGGTTAACATTTTTTCTCTTCTTGTTCCATCCTCAAACAGTTCATTATATAAGTAGAGAGACTGGATGTCCTGGGTCTGTTAGATATTTTTCTCATCAACCTACTTCTTCTTGTGCAAGAGAATTGTACGTTTAAAATTTTCTGCTCTCGCACAGGAGATCTAAGAAAAAGTCTTTCACCCTATGGGCAGCCTTAAACCAAAGCACTCTTTTTTCCTTTTTCTTTTTTTTTTTTTGTTTTTTCCTCAAGCAATATGAACTGCATGAGACTAAACACTTTTTTTCTTTTTTCTTTTTTTTTTTTTGTTCCCCATTTTTGTTTTTACTTTGGCTTGCTTCTAAACAGCTTTCCTCACTCAGAGATGTTGTTAATATTATGCTTCAGGTAAAGTAACCAGTAAGTGGAAATCCAGTGAAAACTACACCAGTCTATTTTGCCATCTTCCTAAAATTCTGCCTAAGTTATAAAAGCATGCCTTTAATTCATGTCTATGTCTACAAACTCCTGGCTACACTGAGATGAAGCATATCTAATGTCTGTAACTGTAGGGGAGAAACAGAAGAGCATAAGCCTCTGGCTCAGAGCATTTTTGAAGCTGTACTACTATGCCAACCAAGATGTTCATTCCCTAGTACAAAGACTTTGTATATTAGATTTATACATCAATAGTCTTCATTTTATTGTTTTTCAATATTTTGAGTATTTTAATAAGCATAAAAACCTTATTTTAACAGCTAGCTCTGCCTCCTGGACCTCCTGTTGATTTTATATTTTATTTTATATTATATTTAATATTCCAAATCAATGGCATGAGGAGGTTTGAATGAGATATCTACTTAGTTGAAAAAATTCCCTGGAGCAACCCAAAATGTAGTATTTTCAAAGGTTAGAAATATTTTTTCCACACAATTAACACAAAGCCATATTTTCATAGATTTGCCTTAAGCTGGCACAAACTTTCTTAAAAGACTTCTTTGTAGGAGCTAAATGTAGAGCTAAACACATTTCTGCTATGGTAACTTCAACTTTCCCTAACATCTGACAAGAATAGAGGATCTCTTTTGCAGGGTAATGAAAGGCATATAATTTTTAGCCAGAATAAAGTGTTCCTGCTTACCAGCTGATATTTATTCCAGACTCTTCTAGCAATTATTTTTCACTTTTGGAAGATTCTGACTTTTATTAGATTCACTACTGCATGGCAAACACTTGACAGAGCTAAATCCATCCATAGTGGGTAGCATGCTGAGGATTCTGTTTGCTCTTCTGCTGTTGGAACCAAGAGGGTATTGACACTGAGTAGCATGAGGCTAAAACTCACTAATGTGCATAGATATGGCTTTTAGGTAGAGCCCTACTGAGACTGAGGACTTCCTCCCTACAGCCTTATCTTCTGCATCATCTTAGTGATGTACTTTTCCTGTAAACTTCTTGCAAGGCGCCTACAAGTCTTCCTCTTCAGTGCTGTACTTTCACCTTCTTTGGCATGTTTGCTCCTTCAGTAAAGTCCCAGGGATGTGCATTCATCTCTCTGCATCTTTGCTATGATTCTGCTAGTAGCTGTATGCTTTCCTGGGACCTAAGAGCCCTCTTACTTTCCTGTTATGTCTCAAGGGGTTCTGGAGAGTGACATAATTTCTGAGCTGCTAAGACTGCTTCAGGATGTAGAACATTTTGTTGATATTTGAAATTTGGTCTACCCTTCTTCTCATTATAATGATTTTCTTCACAATACAATCCTCAAATCTGATGGTTTTGATGCTACAGAAATGTTCCGCATCTGGAAGCATTCTCTGAAGATGTATTTCATGATGAAAATGAATCCAAAGTACAAACACATCTATTTGAACATTCATAAATAAGACATTCAGCTTACACTTCACTTTTACCTCCAGTGTTAGCATTTGATACTGATCCTTTTTTGTCCTATATCCACAGCATCTCTACCTCTGTTTCATGTGCCTGCAGTCTCTACAGCTAGCATCCTTCTTTACACAGGTCATGCAATGTGTAACCAAAAAAATATCCCTCCTGTATGTTAAAAGTGTCTATGCAGATAACTCCAAATATTCATGATCACATACTCATGAGTCATTTACATGCACATTAAAAGCTTAGAGAGATTGGGGGAAAGAAACTGAGCAAGACATTGAACTTACCTCCCTGAAAAGGGAAATTGCAACACTATTACTCTGCAGTTACTTTCCCCGTAACTGCTCTTTTCTGTCATTGTGGCAATGGAAATATGTAACCTATGTTGTTTACTTTAGGTTTGGAGATTCCCCAAATTTTAAAAGTATCTATTATAAGGCAGATTCAATTTATGCTAGTTACTTGCTGTCTTACACTTTTAACCATGTTTAAAGGATAATACAGAAAAGGATGAGAGAGATAGAAGGATAAGGGATAAAGGATAAAAGGATAATATGGAAAAGGATTGTATTAAGATCCCATTTGGTTTGATAGATGCTAAGTGCTCAAAGGAAATAATCTTCAGAAAAAGTTGTTTGGGATTTTTTCCTAATCTTGATCTGAATGGAATGATGATGATGATGATGACGATGATGATAGTAATAGTAATAATAATAATAACACCCTCTTTTCTCTAAATATATTGTCTATACTTCACTGTAAAACTTCTGTGTTTGATGTTCCTGAGACTCTTCTGCTTGGCTTCTTACAGAAGATTTAAAGAAACCCTACAGAAGAAAAAGAAACCTTGATGTAAGGTTAGAAGTGAAAGGTACTTAGTATTCGTCAATGGACTTGATGTCTGGTACAGTAAATCAAAGAATCACAGAATGGTTGATGTTGGAAGGGACCTCTGGAGATCGTCTAGTCCAACCTCCCTGCTCAAAGAAGGATCAGCTACAGCAGATTGCCCAGGACAATGTCCTGTCAGGTTTTGAATATCTCCAAGGATGGAGACTCCACAACCTCACTGGACAACCTATTCTAAAGTTTGACAACCCTCACAATAAAAAGTTGGGGTTTTTTTAATTCTTATGTTTAACTGGAATTTCCTGTATTTTAATTTCTGTCCATTGCCTCTTGTCTTTTTACTGGATAACACAGAGAACAGTCTTGTTCCAAATTCCTTACTGCCCTCCTCCCTCCCCAGATCAGGTATTTATACACATGGATAAAATCCCCCTGAACCTTCTCTTCTCCAGACTGAACGGTCCCAGCTCTCTCAGCCCCTCCTCATGCGAGACATGCTCCAGTGACTTAAACATCTTAGAGGCCCTGTGCTGGACCCACTCCAGTAAGTCCATGTCTCTCTTGTACTGCGGTGCCCAGAGCTGAATACAACACTTCAGTTGTGGCCTCACCCTCAGTGAGGGAAGGTTTGCCTCCCTCGACCTGCTGGCAATACTTTTCCTAATGCAGCCCAGGATACCCTTAACCTTCTATGCCGCAAGGGCACACTGACATCTCCTGTTCAACTTGGTATCTGCCAGTGCCCCCAGGTCCTTTTCTACAAAGCTGCTTTCCAGATGGTCAGCAACAAACATTTATTGGTACATGAGGTTATTTCTCCACAGGAATTTCCCCGGGGAAATGTGCATTTCATTTTGCTGAACTTCATTAGATTCCTGTCTGCCCAAGTCTCCAGCCTGTCCCTCTGAATGGCAGCACACCCATTGGGTGTATCAGCCACTCCTGGTTTTATGTCACCTGCAAACTTGTTGAGAGTGCATGCCCTCCCATTCTCTGGCTCATTAATGAAGATGTTAAACAGTATTGGCCCCAATATCGATCCCTGGTGCACACTGCTGGTGACTGGCCTGCAACAGGACTTCATTCTGCTGATCACAGCCCAAGACCTTTAGCACCACACAATAGTCAGCGTATGGCTGCTTATATACATTTAGCTGAAGATTTATCTTCATTCCTAATGCCACAGTGGTGTTTAATTTTTCACAAGAAATAAGCAGCTAATTTAAAATACTTCGAAACACTGTTAATCATACTTGAAGTATCTAATTACACACAATAATTTTGTAATGTTTTAAACATAATGTATTTATGGAATAATTAATTTATTTGTGTATTAAATTTAATCATATTAATGATAAATTTAATCATATTAATGTTATAAAGACAAATTAAAGCACCATATTTCTTCATTATATAAATATCCAAACCCAGAATTGAAATAACCCCTAATGTAATTAGAAGTAAATGCAACATTTTCCAAAAGGAATATTACCATCACTAGCACATAATCTTGCCAAGTTATTATCATAGTTCCTAATTCTGAGTAAACACATCATAAAATTCTGAGGGAACCAAGGGAAGAAAAAGATTAGAGAAAGCAGCTCTAGGAGAGCAGCCTCATATAACTCCACAGAAGTTGGAATATATCAGAATATGACTATCAGAGTTCCAAATTCCTTACTGCCCTCCTCCCTCCCCAGATCAGGTATTTATACACATGGATAAAATCCCCCTGAACCTTCTCTTCTCCAGACTGAACGGTCCCAGCTCTCTCAGCCCCTCCTCATGCGAGACATGCTCCAGTGACTTAAACATCTTAGAGGCCCTGTGCTGGACCCACTCCAGTAAGTTCATGTCTCTCTTGTACTGCGGTGCCCAGAGCTGAATACAACACTTTAGTTGTGGCCTCACCCTCAGTGAGGGAAGGTTTGCCTCCCTCGACCTGCTGGCAATACTTTTCCTAATGCAGCCCAGGATACCCTTAACCTTCTATGCCGCAAGGGCACACTGACATCTCCTGTTCAACTTGGTATCCGCCAGTGCCCCCAGGTCCTTTTCTACAAAGCTGCTTTCCAGATGGTCAGCAACAAACATTTATTGGTACATGAGGTTATTTCTCCACAGGAATTTCCCCGGGGAAATGTGCATTTCATTTTGCTGAACTTCATTAGATTCCTGTCTGCCCAAGTCTCCAGCCTGTCCCTCTGAATGGCAGCACACCCATTGGGTGTATCAGCCACTCCTGGTTTTATGTCACCTGCAAACTTGTTGAGAGTGCATGCCCTCCCATTCTCTGGCTCATTAATGAAGATGTTAAACAGTATTGGCCCCAATATCGATCCCTGGTGCACACTGCTGGTGACTGGCCTGCAACAGGACTTCATTCTGCTGATCACAGCCCAAGACCTTTAGCACCACACAATAGTCAGCGTATGGCTGCTTATATACATTTAGCTGAAGATTTATCTTCATTCCTAATGCCACAGTGGTGTTTAATTTTTCACAAGAAATAAGCAGCTAATTTAAAATACTTCGAAACACTGTTAATCATACTTGAAGTATCTAATTACACACAATAATTTTGTAATGTTTTAAACATAATGTATTTATGGAATAATTAATTTATTTGTGTATTAAATTTAATCATATTAATGATAAATTTAATCATATTAATGTTATAAAGACAAATTAAAGCACCATATTTCTTCATTATATAAATATCCAAACCCAGAATTGAAATAACCCCTAATGTAATTAGAAGTAAATGCAACATTTTCCAAAAGGAATATTACCATCACTAGCACATAATCTTGCCAAGTTATTATCATAGTTCCTAATTCTGAGTAAACACATCATAAAATTCTGAGGGAACCAAGGGAAGAAAAAGATTAGAGAAAGCAGCTCTAGGAGAGCAGCCTCATATAACTCCACAGAAGTTGGAATATATCAGAATATCAGACTATCAGAACATATGAAGATCTCCTTTCTCTTCACAGATATGGGGAGCCATGAGTTTAGGCACAAGTTCTGTGTGAGTGTCTCATAGTGCACACAGCAAGGTGTAACAGGTTACCATGGGGGAAAGTGGTGGTTCTCCATCAGCTGGTCACCGCACAAGTGATAAAGAACAAAGGTAGAGACTTTCTCCTGCATGACAGCAAACTGTCTTATGTCTGCGTGAGGGTTCTCTCCTTACATGTCCTGTCTGACAGCCAAAGCATAGGCTATCACATAAATTATATGTGAACCAGGGCTGCCTAACTTGGACGAGTCTGACGTTTGACTCAGAATGCATGTCTTAACTACCCCGACTTACTGCCCTGATTTCTTGTCCAGAAAACAATTTTTGGCTCGGCATGAAAATTTTAAAATTCTTTCCACTGCAGTCACAATCTCCTCTGTCTACTGTGGGAATCAGCCCTTAGGATTTCCTACTGCAGTGCAGACAAAACTGCAAGTTGTTGAGATTTGCAAATCAGGGTTAGAAGCATTGTTCAAGGAACCAGTTGCACTTCAACTCTGAGTGGGCAGAGTAGGAGAAAAAGGAAGGTGGAAAATGGTAGCTGGAAGTTGAACGGCACAGAAACACTAATTGTATATCCAGTATGAAAAAAACATAATTGAAATGTACCCATGTGTCTATTTTATACCTAGCTGCATGAGTTATCTGACACAAGGTCCAGGCTCAGGGACAGAACCATTCACTCATACTGGTGATGTAACAAAGCGGCTACAGGAACACTGTACTGGGTGTAACTGGTAGGCTGGCTGGGTAGCCGGTGACTGCAGGATGCCCTCTGTGGAGGAGGCTCTGAACTGCTTTGGGCCAGTCACAGCCAGCTTTGGTGGGCTCTGACACTGCTGTAAACACCCCATCTTGCACCAAAACTGCAGCAGGGCAGGGGAGCCCCCAGTGCTCTGATTCATACCTGTGTTGGAAAGAGCAGCAGTTACTGGAGGCATAAGAAAATGAAGAAGAAAACACCTCCAGAGAAATGGAAGGGACACATGGAAGGATACATCGCTGGGGACACAGCTGGAGCTGCACTACTGAAGAGAGGCACTCCATGCCAGAGGAGGTACCTCTGAGGGACTGCAGACTGCAGGCAACCCACATCAGGGCAGAGACACCGCCAAGGGACTACAGCCGTGAGTGATCCATGCATACAAATGGGGAATAAGCAAGGACTAGCAGAAAGAAAACATTGCTCACTGACCCCACCCTCCCGCATGGCCAGAAGGATTAGAGAGGGACAAGTGCAATGTGAGATAAGAACAATGGAGGTTGAGATGTGGAAGGTGGAGGACTCAAGTTGAGCACAAGGAGGAAAGTTATTTCCTTGTTAGTTTATGTTTTCTTTTTTTTTCTCAATATGCAAATCAATAATTAAAATTTTGTATTAATTAACAATAAAGTAAATTAAGTAAATTCCCTAAGTTGAGAGTATTTTGCCCACAACAGCTACCACGCCATACCTGAGGTGCCTGGCCTACGATGGACACTGCAGAAGAGGAGACAAATCTGGAAAGAGCTACAAGATTATTGTTGAAAGGACACCTAAACTGGTAGAAAGACAAACTGTTTTGTTCAGTAACAGGAAACTTTCCAGTTTCCTTTGTGTCCTGAATATTCTTTACCAGTGAGGCAAGACCAGTCATAGGTGGAACCAGAAATTAGCAATATGAACCATCAGGTGGCAGAATCATTCAAGAAGACGTGAAGGAACATGAGGCTGTAGAAAATAAGGCACAACAGACCTACATGGGTTCGTGATCTGGTAACATCTGACTTGTCCAACACTGGACGGATGAACCAAGCAGGGGAACCAGGCACATACGACACAGAGATGTTGTCTTTCCCCCATTCTAATGTAACCTTCCCTAATATTTCCTCTTATGTAAGGTAACTTGAAATCTGTCCTTGCTTTCAGTAAGTGACCAGTTGACCTCTAGAGGTCACATCCCACCTAAATCATTCTATGGTTATACAGTTTTTTTAATTTTTTTGGCTCACATCATATTGAACAATTATTATATGATATTTACCTGGGCAGTCACATGATTTAGCCTGCATCTAGAAAAAAGTTCACATACTGAACTGTAGTCCACTGTTCATCTCTTCCTAGCTCTCTCTGAGTGACCATAAAACAAGATCTGTATGATAGACATCTGACAAGAATGCTTCCAACATGAGAAATATCTGAATCTAAAGGGTCTGAATCCAAACCTCTAAACTGAAGACAAGGTATATCAGGGTTCTCATCGGGAAACCATCTATATAAGAAAAAACTCTTAATGTTTCTCCAGGACAATATGCCTTCCAAATTGCATCAGTTTTCTCAGGCTAGATGTCCACTAGTACACCACTGTGCTCAACGTTCCAAAACCTCTCTGGCCTTTAAGGAAAGGAAATCTCTTCCAGAGACCTGGACCCAAGGTCACATGTCAAATATTCGCTTGTGTCAGTCTGCTTATGGCTAGATGGAGCTAGAGCAGACTGGCCACATCCACACAGTGAGTTCTTGTCCCTGGTTTCCTATGCACACCAGGTAGTCTTAATGTGCTGTTTTTATTCTGGTGTGGTTTTCCAGTTCCAAGCTATTGAAATAATATCTTTGCACACCACAAGGGTGGCGTTTTTATCATACAACAGTAAAATTTCATTTTATGGGTACTGGAATGTGATACAAATGCATGTGCAGGTGTCCAAGGGTACAAAGCCTACAAGGCTGACATTGGAGGAATGTATAAGATTAAAAACAAACCCTGGCTCATCTGACCATTGTTTTTGGGAGTAATCGTGCATACCTATTCCCTTTGAAATTGTCTGTTGGAGCTGCACAAAGCAGAAATAGAGAAAAGTAGCACTGTGGATGGTCCAGGAAGACAGCATTCAAGCTTGCTTCCTGATCTTCTTTCTTTAGTAGCATAAACGTACTGAATTTTTTTCTCAAAACTCATGTTAAAACTGGATCTTTGAAGGAAAATCTCTGAGGCAAAGGATTCATTAACATATTCTGAAAGCGTTTCATACCAATTATTTTCAGAAACATTTTTTTTACATTTGTAGATGTAAAAAGTGGAAGTCTGATGCAGTATCACTTGTATATGATTTTAGTGTTTATTACATCAGAATCCATTTTCTATTAATATCCTCCAATATTCTATAGTAAAAACATTGTTAATCTAAACTTTGAAATACTATAATAAGAAACTTGTTTTCTGTGGTATTGAATATCTCAATAAAGCAGACATCTGCAGATATTTGATATATTGCCAGCAGTAATTTATTGGGCTTCAGGGATCCAAGATATCAACACCCATGTTTCAGCACTTTCAAACTTCCTAGGCTTTTGCACTAGCCTAACAGACTATTTTATGCCTGGTTTTATCCATTAGTTGCTGCTGATGTTCTGTTATGAAGACTAGACCATAATATCTGGTTAACAATGAAATTTACTGTCTTTGTAAACTCTTTGCTTCTTCTGCTAAATCTCCCTAAGCATCTGATTCTTTACCTATATTGCTTTATTCCTCCTCTTGAAGTATCTTATTCCATTCATGGAGGACTTTGTGCTTTTCTTGGAGAGCTTTCTCCTGACTTTGTAGGGCCTTTTTCTCATCTTGAAGGGCCCTGTTCTCCTCTTGGAGGGCAAATTTCTCCTCACTGAGGGCTTTTTTTTCCTCACAAAGAGCTTTCTCCTCTTCCTGAATGGCTTTGTTGTCCTTTTTAAGAGCCTTGAGCTGCATCTTGAAGGCCTTGTCTTCCTCCCATAAAGCTAAAATCTCTTGCTGAAGAGCTTTTTCCTCCATTGCAAGTGCTCTTTCTTGTCCTTTGAGAGCCTTAATCTCTTCTCTGAGGGCTTTATTTTACTGTTGGAAGGCCTTTTGCTCTTTCTCAAGGTGCTTTGTTTCCTCTGAAGAGTCCCTATGCTTCTCTTGAGGGATTTTATTCTCTTCCCAAAGGACTTTGTTCTGTCTTTGGATACTTTGATTCTCCCGATAATAGGCTTTGTTCTCCATACAAAAAGCTCTGTTCTGTTGCTGAAGGTTTTGATTCTCTTCTCGAAGGGCCCGATTCTCCTTCCAGTGTTTGGTTAAATTGTGTCATGTGAGAGGAGATGGCAGATGGGGGCAACAGAGATAAATTGCTGATCTTCCTTAAAGAGTTTTCATCCTTTGAGTCAGACTTTTTGTCACTTAGCTGCACCACTAAGGGACTGTTCTATGGTCCAGATGGGTGATTCCATCTTTCGTATTCAGTAGTCATGGAACTGAGAATAGAGGTAAAGTGTCCATAAGACCCTACTCAGAATAACATATAAATAAGTAAATAAATAAATATAGCACTAAATGTGAAATAAAAATAATGGTAAAACAATACTGATATTTGACAAATATTGTATATTTTTGCATGTGCTGAAGTATACAACAAATTAAATTTCACAAGGCTGAGTTAATTATAATTAAGAAAAAAGAAGGGATATTTGCTTTCAGAGTCTTAAAACTTTGGCAATCTTTCTCATGGACATATAGCAAGGTGATATGCATTCATGGAGGAATCCAGATTGTTAATATATATCTTTAGTTGTAATTTTTTTTGCTTTTCTTTTTTACCTTTTTTCTTTCTTTCTTTTTTTTTTTTTTTTTTTTTGTTTTACTTATACTTGAATTTACTGTTAATGCTGTTTCTATTATAACTATCTTGATCCAGACCAGGGACGGTCTTGAATTTGAGCTTACCTTATCTTTCAGAGAAACAAAGACCAATAATATGTGTATATAAAGTGACAAAAAATATCTATAACCCTTCAAAGGTAGAGCTGATGAACTCCTCTCTTCAGATTCTATTATATAACTGAGATAAGGTGCAATTAAACACTTTTTATTGTTTATTCCTTATTCTACCCTGCTGGGAGAATGTTACATTGTTTAAATTGGAGTAAAAGTACAGGCTAAGTAGGATTTTTAGGAGCTTAATTTCTATACATAGGACAATATTGTAATATCAGACTTGTTTTGGATATATGCCTGGTGTTTGCTAGGAAACATTAAACAATTAGCCACTATGCCACTTAATCATATAATTCATATATTCAGCTAAATACATATACATGTATATGTATATAACAAAGAAACTCCCCGGTGTTCAGAGAAACTGTATTATATCTGTGGAGTATCCAGCAGGAAAACTATGATAAATTAAGGAAATCACACAGTACTTACTGTTGTGTTATCCTTGAATCAGTCTGCCATCTGGCAGCTCATGGCAGAACTGTCAGGTGAGGCTATCCTCAATGATGTAATTTCAAAACGCATAGCATCAGTGACACAACAATGAATGGCACTGGTGATCATGAAAGTTGTGACCATCTGAGTGTAAGCATAAATATTTGTAGGGTTAGGATTGTCTAGAAAGACTGTCTTTGTATTTCTCAACATTTTTTCATGTTTCTTCATCCATTATATTCGTTCAAAACATTATTGTCCAGCTAGCTGAATAGTTCTTGCCACTTGTATTGATGGCTGCCATGAAATATTTTCTTACAAAGACTCTGAAAGTGAGCTTTTATTCCTAGCTACCTCGGCACAAATTTGGGGTAACTGTATTTGGAGTTATTTCTAAATTACAGAAATTCCATAGATGAAACAATATATGGGGTTTATATTACAAAAATTAAACTAGGATTAGTATTTGGAATTACAAATGTTTGAGTAAATTTAGCAAATGTACATGGAAAGTGTGAATTAAATAATAAAAGAGCATGATGGTAGGCTGCTTGCAATCTTCATTGCCCCACAGACAACATTCCTGTTTTGCAACTCGAACAAAATCCATGCATTCTATGGCAACCATTTTGCTTTGTTGGAATAAGAGGATGAATTACTTAAGACACATGCACATCTTAGATTACACCAGTAACTTGTCCACTCTGTGAATTTTTGGGGGCAGAGGAATACTGTATTCCAACTAAAGTATAAACCTGCTTCCAATATTTGTTATCCGATCGAAGTAACCAATATGGTTTTTTTAGTTATACATTGTGTGCTCAGGATATTAAAAAAAGAGGTGGGTGAGGCACCTTCAAGTCCAGTGAGCTTAAAATGAGATTTGATAGTTTTGTTTAAATCACTGCACACATCACATCATCTCTTTGTGCTGTCTCTCAGCTCTGTTCTGTATGTTAATTAGGTAGGGAACTGAAATATGCCGTGTAAAATGCTCAGTAATCCCAGAAGATGAATACACACAACTCCCACTGAAAATTTTGCAGGATGATCAGCCCTCTGAATCCTTTTCTCCAGGATATTTGATTCTCTTGCCTGCTCACGCAAATTAAATAGGCAAAGCACATGAGTAATACTGAAACTTATAATATCAAACAAGATCAGTATCTTGGGTTCATGTATCTTTCCCAGTCCTTTTCCTCACTTTAGTTCCTCAGGTACAATTTAAATCTTATTTCTTCCATGCTTATCACCAATATAAGTCTGAACATTATAGCTCAGTTAATTTTCTCTTCTGCTCCCTTAAAAATGTCATTGTGATTAAGCAAAAATAGTTCAGGTAAGTCAGTACCTGTTGCAGGTGTTTTTGTGTTAAAATGTGAAGTTAAAGTAACACTGGTCACTTTGACATGGAGGCCACTTCCTTTTATAATTTAGGAATATAAGTAGTAGGAAAAAGCTGTCAATTTCAACAAGTGACAAAGAATAAGGCAATATTTCCTCCTCAAGATCTCCTGGGTTTTACACCCCTGATTTCTCAGAACCCTGCATAGGAAAAGAAAGGATAATCTGAGCTTAAAAAAGAGGGAATTTTATGAACCCAGTTCATAGTTGGAGTAAAACAATACAGCTATAATTACACCAATAACGATTTACTCCACTAGAAATTCTTAACATTATTTTCCCATTAATGAAACAAAATTACTAAAATATTAGGTATACCACGAATTAACAATATTTATTGGAAAATATAGAAATTAAGGCTAGCTTGAAACATTTTTTAAAACTTAAAAAAGGGGGTTTAAAACCTTTTTTAAAGGTTTTTCTTGAACATTCTTGTATGATACCTGTATGATCCCACTGTTGTTTGTTAATCATAGTAGATATGAAATACAACAGAATTCTAAGATAACTCAAATAAAAAGATTAAAACCAGTTTTTATAATCTTTCAGACACTATATTTTACTATCATAAATAATCCTTGTAGTGAGCACTGTGAGTGAAGGCAATGGGAGTATATCACTGCGATGTAAGGTGCAAATGCTGATTTCAAGGGGACAATGTATGTAAGACCTAATATAATAGTGAAAATAATGGCCTAAGTAAACTATGATTTCAATTTACCAGTTCTTAGTTCTGGTTGTTCTGACCAGAAAGTAAAAATTACTTTTTTCAAAATAAAGGTTTAGTCTAGAAATTTTACATTACAGTGAAATGCAACAATCCAGACTTTTTTATGAAACCCACTCTGAGTGGATGTATAGCACAACAGCATACATGGCATGCACGAAAGATGCAGAAAAAAGTTTTGAGTTCCTGCTGTAAGCCAGGCAAAAACGCAAATACAAACCAGTTTCACTTACATCCTTTTTGAATGCCCCCACCACCCACATTTAGCTGTACTGCTCAGTGGAAATGAGTAGCCCAGCAGGTGTATTCTTAACTTTTCAGGTGACACTAGCTAACAATTCTGATCAATCTCTGACCACTACCTCAGAATAGCTAGACCTACAAATAAATCAAGTATGTGCAAAGAAAGACAGCATAGTTCAAAAAAGTAAGCTTCTAAAATTGAAATCGCACACATTTCATAGCTTCTATTACATATGTCATTTGCTGTTGGATAAACCTAAAAACTCAGGCTGGAACCAAAAAACCTAACTAGCATATTTGGCCCATCTGGCACTTTTACTATTCTGACAATTTTATGCTGATGTGGCCTCTTTTTTAGGTCGTTCAAACTCATGATTTTCTCCCCCAAGTGGAAGCTGTTACTTCCAAGAGACTGAAAACCTGGACTAAGACAGATCTTTGCTCTACCTGCCAGAGATTAGCACAGTACCGCAGAGAGCAAAAGTTGATGGTGCTGTACATCTGTGCATTCAACATTCAGTGGCACTAAGCCACTAGTCTCTTTTCTGCATGACCAACTGACTAATTACTGTACTTGGCCTTTTTGAGTGCCTTCAATTAATGCAATATGCAGTTGCACACAGTGATGGAGTCACCCATACAGAACAGAATCTGGGCCAGAATTAGGCTCTAAGTCCCAGAAACACCTGTTACAAATACAAAGTGTCCAGATGGTCTGGTCTTTGTGGGAAAGTGTCAAGAATTGACTTATCTGTCTCTCTTTCTTTTGTTTTAAGGTCATAAACATGATTCTTTT
>NW_008795495.1:909050-911191 GCF_000699145.1 Aptenodytes forsteri | reverse complement strand
AAAAGAACACTGGGGGGGGGGGGGGGGAAGAAAGAAAGAAAGGAACCAGAGGATAAATGCAAAATGCGCTCCATTTGTAAATCTTAATAACCCAATGGAGCTCGTTGTTCATGTTCTGGAAAGGCAAATGGGATTAGCCTGTGATTACAATGCAGCCTTCAATATAATTAGATGGATTTATTTAAACACAGCTGTAAACCATAAAAACGTTAAATATTTAGTGACCGTAAATTCCACAGTTTGTAAATTCAAACGTAAATCTCCAGTCAGCTGTTTTGCTTTGGTTTTGTTTAGAAACACTAGAAAACACTGCTCTTCTTTCACTTTCTTTTTTATGGATATCCGTTATTTGAGTTTATAGCAGTGAGGAATGTTCCTGAATGCTGATTCACTTTCTAAGAGTGCATTGCTTCATTCATGAGTGTTTTTCCTCCTTTGAAACATGACATTTGAGATCAGTGATTCCATTAGCAATAACCATGCAAACCATGGAGTTTGCATCCCATGCCTTCTCAGCTGTATAAGATGGAGGAAGAAATACGGAGTTTAATGTCAGATCCTGAAAGCAGTTAGGATATCTCAGACAATAACCAGGAACCACGGCAGTCATGGCTTCCTAATAAGACTGTTTTAATAGAACAAATCATGGACAATATTAACAGCAGTAAAAGTAGTATCTGTCTGTTTCATGCATTGCTGAAAGCCCTTCTTTTCCTACTTTGTCTCTCTCCTCCCTCCCTTCCTCTTTCTGCCTTTATATAGCCACTCAATATGAGAGAGAAAAGAGTGAGAGGGGTAAGAGAGAAAGAACGAGAAAGAATGAGTTGAGGAAGGGAGAGAGGAAGCTATTTCAGTAGAAGGAAAAAGTGAGAGGGTAATACAACGTATTTTCTGCCCACCAATCATTTGGCTTCTATCAAATATTTATTCTTTTATTTAGTGTCTGTAAACTTTAAAGGCCTTAAACCCAGACTGCTATATCCCTGCATGTCCACTTAACACAAAAAGAAACACATCACAGTTAGTTTTCTGAGTTCCTAACTTGAATTTGAACAACAGTAGTAATTGAATTAATGTCAGTCACATTGGAATTATGCCTATTTTTATTATTCATAAGTACTGAGATAATATTAGAATCATAGAATCATTAAGGTTGGAAAAGACCTCTAAGATCATCGAGTCCAACCGTCAACCCAACACCACCATGCCCACTAAACCATGTCCCTAAGTGCCGCATCTACACGTCTTTTAAATACCTCCAGGGATGGGGACTCCACCACTTCCATGGGCAGCCTGTTCCAATGTTTCACCACTCTTTCAGTAAAGACATTTTTCCTCACGTCCAATCTAAACCTCCCCTGGCGCAACTTGAGGCCATTTCTTGAGGCACAACTTGAGGCCAACATGTGGAAACACAATACAGGGCAATGTTGTTAACATGTCAGAAAGGCCGAGTCATGCTTCATTATGCTTCATTCTCGCTTTATTTACCTAGAAAACTGAAGAAATGCTGCATACCCTAAGTTCTAAGAAAGAATAGTTGATCCACCAGTGAAGGGCTACAGCTGTGGATGTTTACCTGGGCATTTCTTCTAATAGCATTCCTGTGCTTTCACCTGGTTGTATCTGAGCAGTCAGATGTGGGGCAGAGCTGGACTTCAGAGCCACATATGTAGGCAAGTGTGTATTGTAAGGGAAAAATACTGGGCCAGATCCAATGACCTGACAGAGGTGAGGCTGCTGCAGCTCCATGCTCCCAGGTGCAACCTGTAGCGAGGCTGAGCATGTATGTAGAGGCATGCGAGGCACATGCATGTAGAGCACACATGTTCACCACATATATATATATATGGCTGACTGCACAGATCAAGACAGACAGACACATTCAGCACTCATACAAACACAGACACCACCAGCAGCCTCATCTTGCTCCCTTCCTTGGCTGAGCAGGATGGTCTGCTAGTGAGAATATATCTATCTATACACATATGCACAAGGTGGTTGCCTCCAGCAGCTGGGCTGAAACACAGTCAGCGCAGTAGCTGCCCCT
Source organism: Aptenodytes forsteri (assembly GCF_000699145.1). NCBI lineage: Eukaryota > Metazoa > Chordata > Aves > Sphenisciformes > Spheniscidae > Aptenodytes > Aptenodytes forsteri. Next base: position 909,141 of record NW_008795495.1, on the reverse strand, counting down.
GGATCCCAGTCTCACTGGTTGCTGGCATTTGGACATATGAACCCCTGAGGCCATAGCCCCACTCGAGTTGCTAGTACAGACCCTCCCCCCC
>NW_008795495.1:905612-909004 GCF_000699145.1 Aptenodytes forsteri | reverse complement strand
CAAGTCAGGACTCTGCTGGTCCCCCACTAGTCAGTCTCACATGGTCTTGCTCTTGGAGATACACACACACCCCGTCTCCCAGGCCACTTTACCTACTTGCTGGCTAGTACAGCATGATGTTGGCTAACGATCACACGCTCACTTGCACGCCCATGTTCTCTATAGGTGCTGGCATCATTAACACAGGGGCTTTATGACCCGAGGTCCTGCTCCAGTGGCTGACAGTTAAGTCTACTCAGTCCAGCCTCTCTAGTCACTGGTACTATGGATACATGGGCTCTCCAACCTCTAGTCTTACTCCAGTTGCTACACTAAGACCCCCCATACCCCATTTCTGTTAGAAAGGAATTTAATAAATAAATAGGGCAGGCTGTGCTGACCAGGTGCAGGGTGTGGTCAGACATGTGTACTGACGAGCAAACTATTGACACATGATTTGGCCCTTTTTACCCCCTTATGCATTTATTTTCCCACCTTTGTTCCTCCCCAAGTCACCTAAATCCATTTTCCTTCCTTTGGTTCCTCCTCAAAACATCCCATAATAAGTCCTGTGCACTCCTGAAATGCTCTCCCCCTGCAGCCATAATATGTCCCACACCCCCGGGCAGTAACCCACCTCAGTCCAAAAGGAGCTCCAACATTGTCTTATCTTAGTAGGTTTCACACATGAACATGAGGCCTGAGGCTCTCCTAGGACAGCCTTGGGACAGGGCCAGACAAGGTGTTCCTTCCTCTGAGTCCTTAAATTGGGTTCCTGCCTGCCACAGTGCCCCTGCAGTCTGTGGAGATGGGCCTTTGATGGGCTGATGGCTCCCGTGATGGGCCAGACAGTAGCCAGAGCAGAGTATTATTTGGCTCTCCCTCCCGCTATTGTCTTTCTGTGCTCTGTTGTGGGTGTGCAGACAAGCTCTTACCACATAACCTAACATGTATATCTGCTAGCACACCTGTACAGTCTGCTCAGTAGAGTCTGCTTCTAAAAGCCAGCTTTCTCCATTGAAAAACACAAACTGACTGAGCGTAACTGTGAGTAATCACAGCTGTGAAAAATATGTATTTTAAAGCCACTGGTTGTATTGGACAGGTGTTATTCTGTTGGAAATTCATATTCATGTCATCACCCATAGAGTTGTTTTAGAGCAAGGAATATTAAAAGAATTTAGCTGTACTATAACATGATTAATTATGGAAAAGACATCTATTTATCTTCCTAAATAATAACAGATAATAAATTTATCTTCCTAGTTGCTAACTGCAAACTATATATGTCATATATACATGTCTATATGTTCTTATATATACTATTTTATATATATACACAATGTAATATATATAAATATGATTATAAATGACAAATTAGGTGGTTTCATGTCGATTTTTTTTATTTTCATCTCACACAGAGTGAAATTCATCCCACCTAAATTCTGATGTCTAATAGCTAAACATTTAAATCCAAATAAGTCACTTTAAACTTTCTTCATAGTGGCTTCAGAGAAATACATACCTCCAGGGGGAGATATATCTCCTATTAACATAGGCATCTAAGAGAAGTAAAATGAATCACTACTATCATCTAGATGTGCTTACTTTTGTTCATTAATCTAAGCTGACTAACTAAGACTTAGATATCTATATTTCAGGTAAATAAAATAATTTGAATCCAGCATCATGTAAGACAAAGGTAGAAAGCAGCTGTCAGAGAATATCTCCATATCCATCTCAAATGTGAACGTTTCTTTTATTACATCTTTTCTATAAGACAAAATGTAATAAAAGATCAAGAAATTAAATGTTGATAGCATTTTTCATTTCCTTTGAAAATGACTTTGTGAAATTCATAGTCATGGGCACACAGGCCATTTAAGAGAAAAAGAAATAATTTACTGGAACATACCAAGTCAGTATCTGACAGAGAAAAGACATTTATACAGCCTCTTCCTAACTTGATATAATATAAATATGAAGGAAGAATTAACATCCTGAAGCATGTCATGTCTCCACTCCTACCTGTTCCATCAGTGACAGGCTGAAACTGTAGCTCTCCTCATCATTCTTAGTAATAGCATAAGATCCTTTGCTCAAATGCAAAATGCAATCCTTTGCTCAAAATGCACCTGAAATAAAAATCCTCATTTAATAATACTTCCTTAAAAAGACACATAACTTTTCTAGGAATCATTAACAGTTTGCTACACTCAAAGCAGATAGTAGCTCTTCATTTGCTTCTGCCTTTCCAAATAAACACCATGACAGAACTTGAAGTCAGATAAATACCCTACATTTGGATTAGTTGCATAGAACCCTTTCACAGTAAAATGGGTACTTACAAGATGTAATTCATCTCATCCTAAATTTGGCATCTAAAGTAGACTGTATCAATTGTTCCTTATTAATTGTTCACCTTTGAATACAGAAGCCTAAACTGACTTGCTCAGTTGTAAGTATATGCTTGGAATCTCACCCTAACTGTCCTGAATATTTTTCTCTACTTGGTATAAAAATCAGTATCAGACTTTCTGTTTGCTGAAATCAGTATTTCACTGAACATTTCTTCAGATGACACTCAGTCATGGGACCAAGAAAATACAGGCTTGGTTGTATACAGCAGACCAAATTTATATGCTGTATGCAGACAGTAAAAAAATATAACTAAACTTTATTAAGAAAGTTTGTGGATGAAGGTTTTCATCAAAAAATATTTGAAAGAAGTTTCAAATTTGATGAAACATAAGGGAAACTGCTGGCAGACAATTCAAGGTCACTTCTAAAAACCTTAACGAAGGATGAAACTTACTGGATTTGTAAAGGTGATTCCATGTTTTGAACTCTTCTGGTTTGTACTGGATTGATATTATTAAAACAAACTCATATACCTAAACCCAGGGTAATTATGTTCAAATCCAATCTGTACTACTTATTGCATTGCTTTTATATCCATATTCCAGTTTTCCAGTGCTTTTTGTTGCTCACATCTAAGAGAAAACACAAAGGAGCATTATTTAGCTTTAGAAAAAACTATGAAATCTGTACACATGGAGTCATATATATAATTAATTTGCCTGCAACTGCTGCCTTAATTCATGTATATATTTTTCTCATACCAAGCTGTTTAAAGTAAGGAAAGTTTAGCTCTGAAACTGGTCCTTTCAATTCATCAATACTTCAATTAAAATTATGGGGAAAAGTAGTATTGAATTCCGTAAAGTAAGCTGTTTTATACTAAAACCAGTAACAATTTATAAGCTGTCACTATTTTGCAAAATCTTTTAGTACCATTGACTTTCTACAACTTGTGCATTTTGAAAGGACTTTCAGACATTGAAATCATTGAAATGGACCTTCTCTATTCCTGTTTCCGTCCTCAATAAACAAACAAAACCAAACAAAAACAA
>NW_008795495.1:903371-905186 GCF_000699145.1 Aptenodytes forsteri | reverse complement strand
AGATACATTCTTAAATTTGTAGTTTTTTCTGGAAATTTTAGAAACATACAGATACTGTATACAAAAAACCTTCTGAAGTGTGAGGATATTATTAAAGCAACTTGGTTTCCAGAAGAATTGTTTAGATTGTTTTTTAAAGGTTCAGAACAAGTATCTATGTATGTGTTCAGAGGCCTGACATCAGTCATTTCTGTCTGGCTGGGGATGTGATTTGTCTCTAGGAGGAAGTACAATGAAATAAATACAAAGGTGTAAAGGAAAAGACTGTGAAAATTCTGCTTCTGTTCCTGCTGAGCCATCAGGCTCAGAACTTGCAGCAGACAGTTCCCTCTGTTTCTGGGGTGCTCAAGTATATTCAGTGGAATATTTCTGAGGATATTGACAGCCAGCCAGTGTGTCTCACAGGAGAGGAAGATGAAATAGATAACATGAAAACTTGGAATTTTTTTCTTACACAGCTTTTTTTTTAATTTTACCATACTGGAAACCACATCTACATTTAAAATGTTCCCACGTGTTTCCTCAGTCCACTCCTGCAGGCTTAATATGTTTGTGACCCTTTCCTGTGAAGGATCAGGTAGCATCTCATGTACCATCCTGAGTGCCACATCCACTAGCACATCGCCGTGTGTACTGCAGCTGAGGGAACTGGTGTTTACAACTGCACTGGGTGCAGGTGCCCAGGTGCTGGCAGCGGGGTGCTGCAGGGGCGGCCTCTGTGAGGAGAGGCCGGGGCTGCCCCGTGCCAGACACAGCCGGTTCCAGCCGGCTCCAACCGACCCACCACAGGGAACGGCTGAGCCCCTCAGCCAAGGTAGTTTGGCTGGGGTAAAATGCTATATATATATGCTTATATATAAATGATATCTGTGATACTTCTGATGTCCTTTTCACTGGAGATGTAGTCGAGACTGTAATTTTGACTATGAAACAAGGTTTTCTGCACCAGGGTGGGGCTGTGCTGTGAGAGACAGTGCAGGACTCATCCTGGATCTCAGAAAGAGATCGGGAAAGGCCCAACAACAAGTGACTTAATAAATTAGCCACTTTAATAAGGTAGACTAAAAAAAGGAACGCAGATAGTGAGTAAACCTTATGTAGAGAGTGAGTAAACATTATGACCCTTCAGATGCTGGGAACCCTGCGTTCATGCAGCTTCAGACAGGCCCCAGATGGATTTACCCACGGCATGCTGAGCAGATCCCATCCGTGGAGAGAAGCTCCTCCTTTTTGGTATTTTGAGCTGGTTTTAGATTTTCTTACAATAAAACAACTCCATTTATCATTCCTGCTGTCAAATAGGATGTTTACATGAGAACTTCTTGTTGGACTTTTAGACAAAGGCAAAGCCTCGCAGGTGGCATAATTGCTGGTACAGTGCAGCACAGCACAGCCCTGGACTTATTCAGGTTAACTGCTACGTGGTCACTACTCTTCGATACACAATGGTCTTGTGATCAGGATCACTACACCTGGTATCTATGCTCATACACGCTGAACACTAGGTAAAGTAAGATCAATCATTACAATGTGAGAAAGGACTGAAAGACTCATGATGTCTAATTCCAGAACAGGATTCATTGTTATAGGAGTTCAGACTATGCTTACAATTACCTGGTATCGAAATTAAAAGCACTGAAATTTAAAGACTCATGATGTCTAATTCCAGAACAGGATTCATTGTTATAGGAGTTCAGACTATGCTTACAATTACCTGGTATCGAAATTAAAAGCACTGAAATTTAGTATTTTAGTAGAATCATAGAATCATAGAATCATTGAGGTTGGAAAAGACCTCTAAGATCATCGAGTCCA
>NW_008795495.1:898637-899668 GCF_000699145.1 Aptenodytes forsteri | reverse complement strand
AACATGCCCAGGTCCTTTTCCGACAGGCAGCTTTCCAGCCACTCTTCCCCAAGCCTGTAGTGCTGCTAGTAACTAAGATACTTCTAAACTCATGAATTAAACAGTGGCAGGGAATCTTCTCAGGCACTGAAATTTGATCATCTATCCTCCTGTGCTTTTATAAGGGTCTTTGACATGGTTTTGATCATGGGCATAATTCAGAAGTAGGCATGGGCCATGGAGCAACTTCAGCATTAGTTCTTGTTTTGGAAATTCAGAGAGTTTAAGACTATCGGCATAGGCTGTTCTATGTTACTTTGCCTTGGTGCTAGCTTAGTTTGCTAGCACAGATGCAGCCCACACAGTTTCCCTGAATATTGGCTTATGTTCATTTGAGGATGAGTGTTTAAAACATTATCTGTGTTTTATTTTGGTTTCAAACTCATCAAGGTAGACTTTGTGGATTACAATAATAGGTATCAAAATCTTTCCTTGTGTTTTACAGGGATCCAAAGTGAATGACCCAGGTTTGTAAATTCAACTCTGTGCCAAAGTCTCTTTGTGAATAGGAGTCATAGACAGCTAAGCAAAAGTTAAGTTATGACAAGGAATAGTATAAAATTCTAGTGAATAATTTTTTCCTTTACTCTTTCAGACTGAAGTCGTGCTGTTAAAGATGTTTTCCTTATGGTTTACTAAATGGGGACTGTATGTTAATTTTGAGATTGGTCCTGGCTTAGGTTAGCGCAAATAACACACCTCCAGAAAGATATTAATAACATTAGAATTCCTTTTTCCTTTACTCTTTCAGACTGAAGTCGTGCTGTTAAAGATGTTTTCCTTATGGTTTACTAAATGGGGACTGTATGTTAATTTTGAGATTGGTCCTGGCTTAGGTTAGCGCAAATAACACACCTCCAGAAAGATATTAATAACATTAGAATCATAGAAACATAGAATCATATTGGGTTGGAGGTTGGAAGGGAACTTTAAAGGTCACCTAGTCCAACCCCCGTGCCATGGGCAGGGACATCTTCAACTAGACCAGGTTG
>NW_008795495.1:893022-897507 GCF_000699145.1 Aptenodytes forsteri | reverse complement strand
CACAGGATCTGCTCCATGACCTTCCCAGGCACAGAGGTGAGGCTGACTGGCCTGTAGTTCCCGGGCTTCCTTCATCTGCCAGTTCCTTCCCTGTGGATGGATCTCATCAGGTCCCATGGACTTGTGCACCTTCAGGTGCTTAGATGGTCGAGGCTCAAGCACTTGCCGGTGAAGACGGAAGAACATTAACTCATCTAGTGTAGATAGAAAGCCTCTTGGCAAACTTCTCTGATTTTCTTTCTGTTCTTCTTGTTATTCTAAACTTTTCAGTCAAATTCAATCTTCAAAGGCATTATTCTAACTCTCCTGGGAAAGCTAGTGTTTTAAAAAGGACATATCAAATTGATGACATTAGTAGCTGGGGCAGAATAGGCTGCATCTGATTATCAAGATTGAATGATAACATTATCTAGATGACATAAAATGCTTGGATCCAAAAATAGATCTATTGCCAGTTGAAAATGTTATACACTTTGTTGATATGTTATTACTTTCTTCTAGAAGAATATTCATCATCAGAGTGGCACAATATATAACTAATTAGTTATTTTGGGGTCATATTTTTCCTTATTATACATAACCTACTGAATATAGTTCTGAACATGGAAAATTGTTTAGTAATAAATTCATTCCCTCCTCTATTAAAGGGAGTACACGGGAATGCATGCAGAGTCTTGCTGAAATCTTGAACCATGTGCAATTTGTTGAGAAATATTTAACTCAGAAAACAGAGGAACAGCAATTGCAACAGAACTACTGCTTTTACACAACTCAGGCCTGTTTCTTTTTTCTTCTGCCAGTGGCTTGGATCTGTGTGACCTTAATAACTTCTGTGATATCACCCCTAAACTACAGTGCAATGCGGTAAGTCATGCCATCATCAGTACACTGTGCCTGTCTGAAAGGTTGCCTTACAGGCTTTAGAGCTGAAGTCCAAACAGCTTTGTAAAGAGACATCTTCTTCCTATGAGGTCCTTGCAAACAGCAAACACCCTGTCTGAGCACAACTTATGATCTTAGTACTATACTGCAGCATGCTTATCTTCTGGCCCTGCTTGTGCCCACAAAGTACAAACACAGAGCCATCCTAGCATAGCCACTATTTGCATGGATAGAAAATCTAATCCTGAGGGAGATTTTGGGAGTAACTGGGGCTAACATCTGTTATCTACGTGATTCTTACTAAAAGTGAAGTAAGATTCTTAATTCTAGTGCCTGAACATGGTGACATTTTAGATACCATAGTTTAACACACATGGCTGATACCTGCTGCTCACAGATGGCCTGATTCTCCTGCAGGTCCTGCGTCATATCTGCCAGCTCCATGGGTACGTTTAATACATTTTAGTAATTTCAATGGTGCTATATGACTACATGACATCACCCAAATTGTTCCCTTGATTTGCCATGTGAAATAATCTTGAGTTGCAGACACAGAATCAACATAAAAAAGTTTAAAAATATATGGGAAGAAGAGCATTCAAGCAGTGACAGGTAATATTCTAAAGTTTCACAGGCTCCTTTTGGTTTGGAAAAGCCTGCCAAAGTTTGAATAGGTTAACAAATATTATCTCAGCTCTGTAAGGCAGAAGAGCAGGTTGGAAATCTCAGTGGCAGTCTCCTCTAAAATGGCTTAACATATCAAACTTAGCCTGACTGCTGCCAGCATGGTTGTATTATTTATTTATTTACTGAAACCACTGTACTGACAGTCTCACTTTCCTCTTTCTGCTGTTCTCAGAAACAGAAACAGCGAATGCCTTTATCTTCCTCCATTCCCCTTTAGTCTTCCCAAGTGGCCAGAAGCTGTCTTTTATCAACTGTTTCCTTTACAACATGTTCTCTTTCTTTTGGCTTCTGATTTTTTCTTCTTTCATATATATTTTTTTTTATTTTATTTTAAAATTGTTTGACCTATTGGAACTTTCAGTGGCAGTCCTTGTCAGCTATCACTCTTTTTAGCAGCTAAAATTTGTTTTGTAATGCTATCCTCATTGTGTCAGTTGTCTCCTCCTTGAACCTATAAAAATGTGTGATGTAAGCACAAGATTTTTCCTATTATCACACTGAACAAAGGAGTGCTGTTTAAATTGGTACTGCAATAGAAAAGGCACATACGTGCAAAATATTAGTGGATCTCGGTACTCTGAATCTATACAGTTGTAAATGAAGCAACATAGAATAATGTGAATCTGCTCTCCTCTTCAAACTATTATACTTATCTCCAGCAGCCTAGCATTTCATAGCTTCTTAAGAATGAAAATGTATTAAACAACAATGCATGTGCAGTAAAAATAAATGCATTTTTTTCTAGTTAGTGTTTTTAAGATTCTGTTATAGCACAAAAAATATAAGGATCAATTTGTCTCTGGGCAATGGTATTAAAGGAATTAGATATACAACAAATCCCATAAAATCTGCTAGGCCATCAGGATCTGGCCTGACTTCATTTGCAGTCTGTACTGGACATGGATTCTGGGCTGCTAGTGCCCTAACACCCAAACACCGCACATGTGGCTGCAATTATGACTGAAACACACACAGACACCTGGGTAACTTATGAACATCTGAATACTTGATGCAAGCCTAAAAGTTTAAGAGACTTTTATGAAGAGTTTGGGTTTTTTTTTCATAATAACAATAGATGTGCTACATATATTGTAAAATGTAATTATGACACAGGTTAACTGGGTGTGACGGTGTGCTCCCCCGCCCAACCTGACCTTTATCTCCTGTAACCCTGCTCAAACGACAACTACTAGGGGTGGTCGTTAATGGATGCCGATAGTGATAGCTGTGTCCATTAAGAGTGGATTCGGGAGCCAGATAACAACACAATAGCCAAGGGCTATTGTGAGAAATACGCCCACCTAACCACAGTTATCCTTACTCTATAAATAGTGGACAGCCCAGGGCCCGTTGAGCTCTCCTGCATGGCAGTGGGCTGCACGCCAGGATCTCCCCTTGAGTAGGGACACCTCTCAAGGTTTCTCCTCCAGGCTGAGAGATTCCTTGCCGCAACAGATCCTCGGTAAGTGACTAATAGCATACTAAACTTTGAAATCTTAGCTAAGTGATATAAAGGATTGATTGCGCATATACAATCTTTTAGACATAAACCGTTGACCAAGTCTGGGACTAGGATTGGATCCAGCCGCACCTAGACTCCTCTCTGAGAAGGAGTTTAGAAAGCAAGGGGGTCCTTTCTGAACCTCATGAGTCAACAGGAGGGTGTCCCTGACAGTTTTGTCTGACCCTGTCCTCTATGCAGTAAATAATCAAGTGTACCTTGCCATCAAATCTTGTTAAATCACTGTTGCATTTACCGTTGAACTTTGTTAACCCACGCTTATAAAGTGTATTGTTGCTTCTCTCTTATGAGTGAAGTGCAGTCTCACTCCATCTGCAACACTGGGATAATTAAGAAGAGATTTTATTGTATTTTGGTATTGCATTAGGAAGCACTTAAATGTAGCAGAATGCCTCATATTATAAATATAATTTCAAGGTGTAAAAGATGTGGTTTCTGACACTTTCAAAGAAAAATAAAATAATATTTTGCCAAATCTTTCCTTCTTGCTCACAATTGCTGTATAGTAGCACAAAGGTGTAATATTGTATAGCTCTGTGAATGCAGTCAATTCATTGCTTACAAATAGCCCTGCACAACAAATTCTTTTGTTCAAGTGATAGATATTTATACAGCTGCATTTTTTTTTTCATTTTACAAAGGACAGGAATTGCAAATTTCATAAATAACATAATTTTTAATAGGTTTTTAAAAAATATTTAGATTCCTCCAAACCATGTAATATAGTTTTGAATGGTAGTGTACTGAAACAGTGGTAGCAAAGCAGAGTCACTAATTGATGAGAAATCATTTGTTTCCAGAATTTCAAAGTATCCAACTCTGATCTTTAAGGCAGACATAAAATCTTTTTGCAGAAGTATGAATACTCGGTAATATAACTTTCATGTAATGCAAGAAATGTAAAGTTCTATTATCTACAGATTGCAGAATGCATTTATTCTTGTTATTTCTGAGTGATCGAATAAGACATGACCTTCAGTCAGGATTTTTAACAAGTATTATTTTTCATGATGTTCTTATTTTAATTCCTCAACATACTATTTTGGAGGACTGAGAAAAATGAATAACTAAAATTTGCTAAAAGCTAGAATCTTTTTAAAAATATTTTAAAATATTTTACTCTTTAATTCTATTGGCAAATACCAATAAGCAAAAGCTGTTAAACCAAATATTAAGTTCTTATTTTGTTTTCATAACTTGCAGCCCAGATATTCATCTACTTCTGTGTAATATTAATGCAAAAAGTGAGTGGATCACAATGGTAGACTTTAATATATAACTATGTGTCGTGGTTTAACCTCAGTCGGCAACTGAGCACCACGCAACCACTCGCTCACTCCCTCCACCCGGTGGGATGGGGGAGAGAATTGGAAGAGCACAAGTGAGAAAAACTC
>NW_008795495.1:872366-885106 GCF_000699145.1 Aptenodytes forsteri | reverse complement strand
TAATACACAGAGCAAGTGATGCACAGTGCAATTGCTCACCACCTGCCGACCGATGCCCAGCCAGTCCCCGAGCAGCGGCCCCCCCGGCCAGCTTTCCCCAGTTTATGTACTGAGCATGACGTCACATGGTATGGAATGTCCCTTTGGCCAGTTTGGCTGTGCCCCCTCCCAGCTTCTTGTGCACCTCCAGCCTTCTCAGTCGGTAGAGCATGGGAAGCTGAAAAGTCCTTGGCTAGTGTAAGCACTACCTAGCAACAACTAAAACATCAGTGTGTTATCAACATTGTTCTCATCCTAAATCCAAAACACAGCACTGTACCAGCTACTAGGAAGGAAATTAACTCTATCCCTGCCGAAACCAGGACACTATGCAATCTCTGAAATGCTAACCTGTCATATCCTAAGGAGTCTGAATAGATTTTCATCATTTGGGATTGCCATGGAGATCTCCTTGTCTCTGGATATCGGAACAGCTTGTACATGAACAATTAATGCAACACTTATTTACCATGTAGGGTAAACATTAGCAAATAGTAGACTTAAGTCAAGAAAAGTTTATATGTGAAATGCAAAATGCAAAGATCAGATAGTGATTTCATGTACTCTACCATTTCTTTTCTAGCTACCAACTGTTGTTGGAAATCTGTACATCTGGCTTCTTGCATAATAGGGCTGTAATTATGTACAAAACATCAGTAAGCTAGAAGAGAATGATATAATCTTAGCCAACAGGAAAAAACAATCCAGAACATAAGTAGATTTAAAATCCGCATTTTTCTGGGACTTATTATACACAAGAAAGTGACCAAAAATGTAGCCAATACAGCACCAGATGTATGGAAGACTAAGACCTACTAGAGTGGGAGTTGACAGCCAGGTGGGATACCAGGATACCTCAGAATATCTTACATGGCACTAAATACCTACAAATAGGCAACCAAATTGTGTTCACCTTGTCAATACATGTTAGGGGTTCTCTGATGATACTAAATAGAATCACCTTCAAGAGATCAAGTGGAGAAATACCTAGATGGGCTACAGAAGAAGAGAAATGCCAATTATTTGTGACTATATCATTTAGAGCACAATATTTAGATTGTGGTCTAAACAAACATAAGCAGAGGTTTCCTACATAACTAAAGAACTTTTGAGTTAAGTGGGAAGAGGTTGTCACCAAATAGTGGTGGCTACTCAGAAATTACTGGTATTTCAAACCTTGAACTAGATACTTTGCCTGTACACAAGCCTTTCTTTAGTCACTTACAGCTCTTCAGATTGCCTAAACATTGATGTCCAGTGCCATTCAAAGTGCTCTAGAGCTAACCAGACACATTGGCATGGAAGTGGCAGAGAGAACGCAGGGCTCTGGAGAGACCCTTGCCTTACTGGTGTAACTGCTGAAGGTCACGGGAGGTCTACAGGGCAACCTCAAATAAGACTAGACACTGGTGTGTGGGCAGTTGAATTGAGATCCTACTGGCTGTTCAGCTGAAAAGCTAGCTAGGTTCCTCTGGGGACGTTAGCAATAGTGTCACATTGAGATTCAACTGAAGGAGGACAGATGTCTAGTGGTATCTGAAAAGACACAGCAGTATCCTACATGGCCTCCAGAAGCCTTTCCACCTTAATATGTGGTGAAAAATAATCCAAATAAAATGTTACATTTATACCAAAGATAAATTGAAACATCTGTATGTATGTTTGAAACCTGTATTTTTAATAAAAATTGAATCAATCACATGAAAATAGAAGCCTTTAAAGTGCATTTATTAAATCTCATATAATGCCTTGCTAATATTTAATCAATATCACAGAGTTACAATATTTTAAACAGTATTAATTGTTATATAGCATTGGGGGGGGTGTGTGATTTAAGGCAGTCCAGTCACCCTACATGTTAATAACCTCACCACTTAATAACTTAATTCAACCTACATGGGAAGTAGATATAAACCACCAAAATACCATAATTACTGTGTTTATTCAGAGCATGTATCTGTGACTTCAAAAAGGTGTAAGGAAATGGAAAACTGGATTTTGAAGGTCAAATTATTCCACGGAATAACTCCATTGATGCCAGTGGAATTATTATGAGCATGCATTTGCTTTCCTGTCATATGTGGTATGAGGAAAAGAGAAAAACAGTTTTACAGAGCTTCTAAATTAGCTCCATCTCATCTGTCCCATCTATTCTGTCCCAAATTAATTCATGCTGTCTTCCTTTGTTGCAAATAGCAAGAAATGAAAAACAACCCAAACTACCACTGCGCTTCCTGAAACGCATTTGTCAGTGGCAATTCTGAATGGAACATTTCCTACTTAAAGAGGTAGTTGATTAATTTGTTCATGTTTAAACAAAAACTCAAGAGGCAGAACCAAAATACATCTTTGTTTTTCAGATTGCACAACCTGGAATAGACACAGTCCCGATCTAACTGGGAAGGCTGAATAGGCGTGCGACCTCACCTGTATCATACGACATTGGCATGCATGCCATAAGAACCACGGGGGAGAGAAAGAGGTGTGAAGAACTCTCAATCATTGTTTTTCCTTGCATCGTCTTAATGCAGATTAAGTGAGCTACATCTGTATCTATCCAAGGTATCTCTGTTAAAATTAAATTAAAAGATTAAAGTAGTGTGATTTGAAGCACTCACTGGTATTGGTAAAAGGCAAGCTTGGGCAACGGAGAATTTCTGTTTAAGACCACCTCTGAAGAGCTAAGTCTAGTCTACCAGCTCTGTAGGTGCTCACACATTGTGATTAGGCATTGGACATGGCAAAATAAAAAGTTTGGTACAGGTTAGGGCATTCCTCTTGCTAAGCTGTTTTGTTTGTTTGTGTCAGTACCCGGCACAAAAAGACACTTGTTGAAACTGCTTTCCCCAGCTCACTCAGTGCTTTTGGACTAAAACTACTTGTTGACAAGAGCCCACACTGCTCCAATGATGATACCTATATTTTTTCCAAATGATCTGATCTGAAATGATTTCTAGTTTCTCTCACTCCTATGGCTTTGCTGATAGATAGAAACAAAATATATATTCTGACAAAAAATACAGATTTTTTTTTTCTGTATTTATCTATGGACCAGTTGTGAAAGTCTACCTATATATAGTGATTTTGGAAGACTGTGAGAATGTTACCAATGAAAATAAACACACATAAAAGGTATTCGGTAAACACTTCCCCAGTAGTATTTTTTTTCCTTAACTGGGAAGAAAATTGCTGTCATATTAGAACTGAAAAGAAATATAAATCATAAATCCAAATATACAGAAACAAATAAAACCTGAAGGAATAATAATTTTCTCAGAGAAAAGCAATGCCATAAGAAGTGAGCCATTATTTAAAATTAAATCTGTGAAGCACAATGCAAGACAAAGCCAAATTGTATATGCAATTATTTTTTATATGCAATAGAACTAGTTTTAAAGGTTCATTGGCGCAGTTGTCTGTTCAATTAGGCTTGTAGTACTGCACACCCAAATACCCTGTGTCTAATCCTCACTTGGACTAATAGCTGAAATTGCTCCTGAGGTAGTATTTCCGTGTGTTTGCATTTATGCAATTGCACATTACTGTGGCTTAAAATCCACGCTTTAAATGGAGTATAGCATATCCGTAAGATAGTACTCAGCCAAGAGGACAAAGCAGTCAGCTTGCTTTCTGTTAGGGAAGAGTGAAGATAATCCAGAAGAAAATATAGGAACTAATGTGAAGAAATGTATAACGATATAGAAATTGAGACACTATAATAGCCAGCACAGTCTGGCACAGTCACTGAGTTGGTTTTTTTTTTAATTTTCATTGGAAAATTTTAGAATTTTAGAAAACATTTTTTTATTGAAGAGTTTTGATTGAAAAGTCAATAGATTTTTCCTGGAATAAATGAAGTCAAGATGTCTTACAGATTGTTCATTCAAATATTTTATGTTCACATTCTCCACTAATCTTGACACATGGTTAGAATATGTCCTATACCTTTTTCATGGCAAAAAAAGTAGTGGTAAGGAATCATAGAAACAGTGAGTTAGCAGATGTGGCACATGGAGGAAAGTATAGAAAAAGACAAGAAATTACAACATGCATGACATTCTTTTTAGCAGAATTCACCAAAAAAAAATTTAGAAATTACTGATGAAAAATATGGATTTTCAATGGACCGCAATCTTTGCAGTTTTAAAAAAAGATCTCAATAACAGAAATGTCTCCTGAAAAAGTTATTTGAAAGAAGATATATATAATTTGTCTGTTTTCTCACATTTAAGAAATTCATCTTCTGAAACAAAACGTATTTTAAACAGACTTGAGGTTTCATTTTGGTTTAAGGGCTTTCAGTTGAAGAAAAATAAAGCAAAAATTCAAGTGAAGATAAATTTTATACTGTGAAAATATCACTTCCAATAAACTTTATGGCAAATGAAGAAATCACTTAAAGTGAACACACAAGCACCACAGGTGTTACATTACCCTGATTATTTTCTGCACGTTCACGATTAAACTCACCTGAAGTTTAGCTGTTAAATATATAGTTGACCTATACTAACTACTGAGAAAGAGACAGTGAGAAAAAGAAGGAACTAATTCTGAAGAGTGGCTGACTTTGTGCAGTTGAATGCTTCCTTAGATATTAACTGATTACAGTAGGAGAGTGCCTGCCTTTCTCCAACATAGACACCTGCACTTGAGAATTAAATTTATGTGTTTATGATTTGGAGCTGAAACCCACTTAAAATTCCTAGTGTTCAAATTTTAGAATTTAGTTTAGTTGGCTTCTGATTAATACATACTTCTTACCTGACGGTACTAAAAATGTTAAAGTAAAAGCAAACTCTCCATCTGTGGAGGCAGCCTGTATGAAAAAGAGTTCTTGTTTGATTATAGTTTATACTGGTTCTTTGATTTTCTGCATTTAGAAGACTTAAATTTAATGACTGCTGTTAACCATAAATGCCGCAGTAGTTAATCCTATACTCAAGCAGTAAATATATCTAACAGTTGTGGGTACTGAATGAGTAATAGTCTACTCCTTAGGCTCCCAGACTGTATCTATAAAAGAATTTTTGTTAGAAGCAAGAATTTTTATTAGAAGCCAGATGTGTACATCTGTATTTTATCAGTTAAATACATATACAATATTTTATCAGGGATATAAACACTGTCTATACACAAACACATAAACACACACACACAGACACTCACACACATATTTACACTGTAAATACCTAAATAGTTACTTCCCACTAGGTGATACAGAGCTCAATAAAGTCAAAGTGTTACCTTAAATTTTACAAATACCCTTTTGACGGGCTCAATTTTTAATTTATAAGCTAAAGGATAATCAAGACTAATTTAAGTTGTAATTATTCAGTATAATGTCTGGAATAGATATTAACTTCCCCAAAAGTTATATTTTTAGTAATATAAAGGCTATCTCCTTTCACCCTGTTTAACAAAAACAGCAGGCACACTTTGTGCTATGCTATCCAGTAGAAGGCGATACCAAAAATATTATCAAATATCATGGAGATTTATTAAGAGCAATATAGTAAACAGAGAGACTCTGGGTGAAAGGACACTGATCTGATGTCTAGTGGCTTTTCTGCTTTATGTTTATTTTTCTGGGTGCAAAGAGATATAAAAAAAACCTTTAAGATTTCAAATGAGAAAAAATTACCTATCTATGAAAACTAAGAAAATTGTAGGTGTTTGGGTACTGTGTGTGCTGTGAAGATGGGGTATTCATTTTTCCCTCAGGTGTGTTTCATCTGTAATTTCAGCAGAAGTTTCTTAGGGATTCTTGCTTTCAGTATTTCTTGCAAGTTTTTCTTATACAGGGATAATTATAATAGTAAATCCTGTTTCAGATATCAAAATGTAAACTTATTTAACTGTGTATCAGCCTACTTAAAGCAGGTGGTTCTCATTGTAAATACTAAACACACCAATTACAACTATTTTTAGATTTGGTACAAGTTAATTTCCATAAAACCTATCCGATGCAATACTATTCTTGTGCTGGGAAAGAGATTTTTTTTTTTCCCAATTCCCTTTTAAAAGTAAATAAAATATTGAGGGTTGTCTTTTTTTAGCTTAAGGGAAATGTAGCTACATGCATTTTCTTTTACTCAGTTTAAGATGCATCCTGATGGAAATTCTTTCTGCTGAGGAATATGTCATTTTTGTCTGAATTTCAGAAATCATAATGAGATTGGTGTTCAATGAAAAAACATTCTATAAAACCTCTCACCCACAGTAATATTTGTACTCTCCTTAGTAGTGTCTCAGCTGAATAAATCATATTTCTAAGCTGATTTTACTGGTTTCTAATGCTTATAAAATGAAAGTACTGATGGACAGCAGTGTTATTCAGTCTTTCCATGCTCAGTTCAGGAAATGTTGTGGCTAGACAAAAATGATACAACAGAGGAAATAGACACCACATGCCTTTGAAAGGCCTGATGATGGCAATATGTTGTTCATGAGCTGATGGCAATAGTAATGCATTAAGCATTATTATTATACTTAAGCCAATTTCATTACTATTTTAGTTTTTATTTTACCTTTTTCTTTGGTATAAATTTAAGAAAAGAGGTGAGATTATTATCCTCTGAACCCTTTACTAAAAGTCAATTATACCACACTTCTAGATCTATTTCCTTTACAATAGTGCCTGCAACTAGGTGATACCCAAACAAATTAGAAAAAAACCTTTCATTTTAAAGATTTTTGTTCCTGGCCACTTTCAGTCATACAGTTAATTGGTTATAGAATAAGGTAGAGTAGAAAACTTAATATGTAAAAGAATGCGAAGAAATATCTTTGTGGAATAGGACCCCTAATTTTACTGAACAGTTTGTTTAGCTCTGGTATTGTACTATAAACATCAAGTAGAGGCCTGTAAAGCTTTGACTTTCCAATTTATTAAGAATTTTCTCTATATATCAAAACTAAATGAAAATATATAAAAGAAAGGAAAACAGTGTAGTATTGCCTTTCTTTTAATATCTCAGATGTAGCTGTCACTGACTTATGTCCTATGTATTTCCATTCTCATCCCTTGAAACCTGATGGCCTAATTCCATCTTAGCAGAGATGAATTTCACGTTCTTCTAGTTCATGGAGTTTATGGCCTCAACAAAGCCCAAACAATTTGCAGCATTTGATGTTCTTCCACATATTATCAACTAATTGTAAATTTTAACTCTGAAACTTAATTTTGTAGTAGAAGTAGATTTAGACATGTACCCTGTAGAGAGGTCATTCTTATTCTTTGAACCTCAGTGTTTACTCCTACATTAGCTTTGTTTATGCCATTTGAGAAAGCAAAAGAAACAACATATTAAATGCTTGGCAGTAGTCATTGCAACATAGTCTGGAAGAAGGTAGCTAATACTTGCTTGTAAATTGAATAGTGTCACCATCATAACATATTTATCAAGGAATTTGAAAAGAAAATCCATATAATTAATACTGATTATTTTCACAGAGTTCGTAGAATAGTAGCAGTATAATTTGCAATGAATATCAAAAACCTATCTTCATGGGAGCATGAAGTTTTAATAAACTACCTGAAATTAGTAATGAAACATTTCAGGTAAAGTATTCCTGTAACTTACAACTGTTGAATTCACAGGTAAGATAGACACAGTTTAAGGAAATCTCTTAAGACATAGTGCCCTCTAAAGTTGGGCTAAGTGAACACTTAATTTCACTTATATAGTAGCCACAGTTATGCGTTCAATTACTGTTTCCTGTGTGTATATTAGAGAAACAAAAAAACAAACAAACAAAAGTTGGTTTTATATAGATTGGTACATATTGGTTATAACACCCTTCAGATACCAAAGATGGGGTTCATTTGACAAGACAACTACTGTTCCAGGAGGACACGAATCTCCTTTAATTGAGGTACCATGTCTACCAGTAGTCTCATGCCAATGCCCAAGATGCTCCAGGAACTCTTACAGGGTACCATATGCAATGCCTGGGTAGCTGAGTCATGCCCATAAGACTGCAGGAGATAGCTGTTGCTCTATTTGAACTTCTGTTTCCACATGATTCAGAATATTTTCCTGGAAAACTCTGCCTGAAGTTGCTTGGAAACTGGGTCTGTAAGAAAGAGGATAGCTTAGGCTTGAGAATGATCTGTTGGGTACCTTTAACAGGCACACAATGAAGAGTATTTGTTACAGACTGCTTGAAGTTATGTAATAAATTTAGGGCAATGCTGTGACCTGTGGACCAGCTGCATCTGACGTATGGAATAAAAGAGTGGTTGTGTCACTTTGGTGTAACCAGGGATCGCACTACTTGGTGAGACAGTCCATCCTGAAAACAGAATCTACCTGAATGAGCACAGAAGTATTATTCGTCCTTCATCATAACATCCGAAATTCAAACACAGGTTAGACATGTTATCTTGTGTTTTGAGAGAAATAAATTTAAAAAGCCGTTGACAGTTGCCTAATGGTGACAGAATCACACCCTTCCATTGTGATTTTATTTGTTTAAATTTGGGGACTGCTAGCAGTGTAATTTTTTGGGGAGGCCATTATATTTAAATGGTTTATTTGTTGGTTTGCTTGTTTTGGAATTTTTTTTTTTAAATCAATCCTATAATATTTTTCTTCTCCCTGTCCCATACACTCTCCTATCTATTTTGTTCTTTTTCTACTCATGGTGACATACACTGCATCATCTGCTGGTATGAAAATTGGAACAAATAACCTCTGATGACAGAGCCATAGCATAAGTGAAAGTTTTTTGTAATCTTTTAGACTATTTTTCACATTTTACGTTTCTGTCATGACAGCTTCATTTAAAACTTACGCAATCTTAGGGGAAAAGGGAAATAAGTTATCTTTATTTTTTAAATGATGTGACAGGACTAAAATCAAGGAAATACGTTCCCTGACTGCAAAATCATATTTTCAAGAAAACTTTTCTTATTACAGAAATATCAGCTATACGTAAAAAGTTTGAGATGTCATTTCAATTAGATAAATGAAAAATTAAATATAAGACATTCCCTAGCTGTCAGTATTTACTTGAAATTCAAGCTTTCTGTGCAACTTGTCTGTACATTCAACTTCCTATTATAAAATGGACAGAATGATTACAATATTTTTAATACCGTGAATGAATAAAGATATATAAATAATAGTATTATACCAATGGGAATGGTAGAAAATATAAGAAAATAAATTAATCCTCACACACTCTCCATACTAATGAATTTCATGGTGTATGTTGGAATATATAACCTGCCATGCTTGGGGTCATATACAAAGAACATAATTTCCTACTAGCATGTTTCCAAGGGGAAAAAAATGGTGTAGGTTAGTTTAATCTAATTTAAGTTTCATAGTGCTCTTGGAAATTAGTGTAAATTCAATGTGGAATAGTGCTGACAAATTAAAATTTGGAATTTAAATAAGTTTGAGACTATTCAGTATGAGATATTGCACTGTGGTATTTCATTAGTAAGTGGAAATGTGGTAATATCTGGTAAGGGAGGACAGTGAATGTCTTCTGCATTATGAATCAGATGTCTGCCTACGTGTTAGAATTTCAGCTTGATTAATAGATAAGGCTTGTTTTAATTTGTTTACATGCAGTAACATTTATGGGGAAATACATTTATAGAAAAACTGCAAACTCATCAGAAAATAGCATGATTTGTACTATACTAACTGGAAATACTTTTTTTTCCCTCTTTAATGTTAAAGAGAAATTTCCACCCCAGCCCCATACTGCTTGGACAATATATTTAATGACAGCTTAGTCTCTGAAATTATGAGTGAGAAGAAAGAAATAAAATTATATATTTTAAAGGAAAATTCCTACTGTAATACAAATAATAATAAATGTTGATTAGTTGCTATTACAGGAAAGAAAAAAAAATCATATTTTTCAACTGCTAGTAAACCTTTCGGTCCTCCCTCCAGACCTACATTCTCCAAAGCTGTTAATGAAATTCTATTTTAAATCTGGGTGTCTCCAATGAAGGCAAATGCTTTATTACAGATTTACTCTGTTGCAAGAAGAAAGGACATATTACAGTCTTCTCAGACAAGACTCTAATTTGGCCCTGAAATGATACAATGTCAAAGCAGAAACATGCGATTGTAAAATAAAACAACCGCATTCCAAATCACGTTTTGCCTGTCTCTACCTTGTCAAAGTGGGACAAGAAGGTGTGCTATCAGCAGGTGTAAGCCTACAATTTATACTAACAGCAAACTGTTTCAAATACGATAATATATAGATTCTGGTTGCAAACTGTGATGAGATTTGTCACAGCCCTCTTGGAGATGCTTGACTAGAAACTCATTAGATTGCTGTATTCATTGTTCTGGGATAGAAAAGAATAATTTGCTGAATTCAAGCAGGCTTTTTAGGTCTGCACTTAGATCGGAGGTCAGTCTCCCATAATTTTATGGAAGTGGTTCCAATGGGCATGTTTATACTGCTAAATAAAAAAATAAAAAAAAACCAAAACAACCAAGCAGGAATTGAGCTTAACGACTTGGTTTACTCTTTGGCTCCAATTTGGACGGCACTAACCGCTTTCTTTCTGTACAAATTTTGCCCAGGAGCAGATAGTCCTAAGCAGTGTGGATGTGAGTGTCATGGATGAGATGGAGTAAATGACAACCTATAGTGGATCTGGATACTGAGGTTTATTTAAAAACCAACGAGAGTAGAGCTTTTACCCTACCTGATTATCACATGCAATTTCTCAGTCGCTCCCCCCCTCAAAGTCTCATTCGCTTGGTCTCAACCTCCCTTCTGTCAGGGAGATCATTGCTGGTCTAGGAAAGTCAGACAGAAAGTCATGCTGGTTTGTGCTGCACAGCTGTCTGAAATTAAGAGTCTGGGACATCACCCACGATGTCCCAGGGTGCTCCACAACGTTCGTCTCCATGGATCTGCCGCCATTTCCAGGGTATTTTCTTTTAGGCCTTTTCTTCTCCATCTAAATAGCCTATATTCAGAGGCACGACGTGTCATCAGCCTCTTAATGGTGGTCTCTTTATTAATTGGAGGTCTCAGTATGTGCCATTTCTGCATAGTTTAGGTGTTATCAAAATTTGCAGCCAGGCCTTCCTGGTTGCAGGTAGCAAGTGGCAGGCTCATGCTTGAGAGTTCAAAACTTCAGTTTCCAACATTCACCCACACCCACAATTATCTGCTGTCTGTCAGTGTTCACGATCTAAGCTATTTCTCATCTACCAAAGTGAGTCAGTCAGAGGCTGGTCCATGATTCTCCCTTTTTTGACTATGGAGACATGGCCTTGTCTTTATCTCTATATTGACTCGGACTTTTTCTAGTACTACAAACTTCCAGGTGCTCTATTCTTACAGACCAACTGTTCTGTTAAGTGAATCATTGACCTCTTTGCCATTGGAGAAGTTTCTTTCACTATTACAGCAGTATGAAAAAGAAGCATAGTCAGACACAAGCCATCTAACTTCTATATTTCTCCCTGCCTCAGTTTCCTCATCTCTTTAAACACTCTCTGGAATTTCTTCAGTCCTCTAATACCCAATATTTTCCTGGGTATAGCCTCTCTTCCGAATAATAAAAGATCTCTCTTCATTGCTATCTTCTAGTCTGCTTCTTTCTCTTTTATGTTTGGAGGAAGACATTGCGTCCTCTTGCTATTAACTCCTTTGTGAGCAGAGCTACTGGTTGGCTTTAGTACTTGATTGAAGTCTCCACTGCTTACTCCTTTGCTCTCTGATGATTCATTATTTTGTTATTCCTCTACCCATCTTTTGTATTTCCATGTCACTGGTGGATCATCACAGTTTTACCATCTTTCCTTGTCAGCAAGACATAAGGTTCACATTCCCTAAGTAAGCATCTACAACTTACACACCTAAAGCCAGTTAACTTCTCTCCTGTTTATACATGGAAGAGAGAAAAATCCACCTCCAGAAGGGGATTCATATTAATTTAAGGTGGGCATCTAGATATCTAAATAACAGATTCTGGTGGTGACTCTTTTCCTCCATTGACTGTATATGAAAGTATATTTGGTGAATACTTCAGGCTTAAAACACCAAACTTAAACTGTTTACCAGCTAGGGGCAAGGGGTCCTCTTATGTGAAAACAAAAAGCTGTCCTGGCTTATCGTGACATTTTAAAGCACTAACAGATGGACACTTCATGTCTCGTATCCTGTTTGTGACATTATTATCAACAAGTAAATAAATAAGGCTACAGTTAAGCAACGTTTGATTATGTCATACATTTCTAAAATAGTTTCCAGGTTCTTCTCTTATTTTGCCACTCATTCTGGTGTTCCTTGCTGTTTGATGCTGATCAATGCTGTTAGGTCAGGACCTTTTATTTTTTTCCTCTATTTCCCTATCCCTGTTAGTCAGCCTTTTTTTAGTCTACTAGGAGCTACTTAGAGTTATTTTCTACCGTCCAACCAGATTTCAGATCTGCCATAGACATAGTCAGTCCTCAATTTGCATTTCTATCAAATTATTGCAGTTTTCAAACAGCCCTGATCCAGTTTCTGTCATCATTGAGTACGGATTCATGAGAGGCAGGTCCTGCTTGACCAACCCGATCTCCTTCTATGACCAAGTGACCCGCAAAGTGGATGAGGGAAAGGCTGTGGATGTGGTCTACCTGGACTTCAGTAAGGCCTTTGACACCGTCTCCCACAGCATTCTCCTCGAGAAGCTGGCGGCTCACGGCTTAGACAGGTGTACT
>NW_008795495.1:851751-871409 GCF_000699145.1 Aptenodytes forsteri | reverse complement strand
ATGATTCTATGATTCTATGATTCTATGATTCTATGAAATGTCTTTGTTACAAGGTCAGCTTTTCCTCAGTTCCCTGTGTGGGAACTAGCTGGCTGGTTGTTTTGGGGCATATAGTACTGTCTGAATAACAACAACTTACTGTGATTATGTTAATAGCATTCAGCTTGTAAAACACTGCAAAAGACTTATGAATCTCTGACTACAGGCTAATCAATAGCCATTACCTTCTGGAATTTCAATACAAACCTCCAAAAATCATAGCAAAACCAGATGAATTCAGAAAGCAAATGGATTTTATATTCTAAAGAATGGCATACATACCTGTGCATTATAATAAATACATTATATAAATACTATGCAGAACTCAGATCATCACAAGTGCAATGCTTCACGCAGCTTATAATATATATAGGCAAATCATCTAAAGTTGGTACAAAATAGACTCTGAATCCAGCCACACCAGAACTATTTTCTGTTACGTTTTTTGTTAATCTTATTCTTTTATTTTAACACAACATACAATGAAATACAGACAAGGTCATTTCATATTGAAAACCCACATGTTTATGAAGGATACTTAACTGAAGATCAGCTTCAGACACCAGTTGGTGAAATATTGTTCAACTGCAAAGAAATACACAGGGTATATTAAAAATGCAGCTGATGTCTGGAAGGCAAAGGCAACTTTTGTGGGATTCCTTTGCATGACTGTATTTTTTCCTTCTTCCTGTCCTAATGGTTCTAACATGCCTCAGATGGGGCTGTTCCTGGGTTAGCTTTATGTGTCAAGAGTAAGAACGAAAACAACAGAAGTTCTGTCCAGTTCATGGACATAGAGGGGAATTGGTCCCTTTTTCCAAAATGAAGGGTGTGATAAGGGCAAAGAATCAGTCTTATAAATTAGTCTACAAATTACTACAGTTTACTTGACAAACAACAGCTAATTTGCAGTCTTCTTGCATTTCACAACCATAATGTCACCTCTGGAAGAGGCAAGGAGTAGATATTTGAGAAGTGAATGCAATCCACAGCTGTTACAGTTGGACCATTCTACTCTGTTATTAACCATATGTCTCTATGCCAGTTAAGCTTAAATCCTAGTTCAGTGAGTTTCTTTTGGCACATGGGGTCTCAAAATCCCATGGTATTCATTCAACATGAACAGTTAAATAAATGTTCTAAAGTAATGATTCTTAACCTTGTTGCTTATCACATTATTTTCCAGTTTTAAAAAATGAAACAAAAGCAAAATGAACTTGTATGAGAGGGGAAAAAAAATCCATTGTTCTGGAAAAAATCTATTACTAGCAGGGCTTGGAGAGTAAGAATCACAACAAGATGTTCACTCCTTAAGATCACAGAAACCAGTGGTAGTAATAGGAAATTATTTTCAATGTGAGGTAGCTTTTAGGTAAAAGTAACACCTTTTCCCTTATTTATAAAAAAGAATTTGCTTGCTTTTCTTTTTTTTCATCCATCATTGAATTCAGCTGTTTTTTTGATTCTGAGGGAAATAATCAGTACTTACAGCTGTCATAATTACACATACTTTTGATCTTGTGCTGCCAGCTAGCCTTTTCCATTACCTTTTTCCTAACACTAAACTCTGCCTATGGTAAATTAAACTCCAAAACATTTTGTCTTCCTCACTGCCTGCACTGTCTTCTCCTTTTTTCTCTATTCCTTGCTTACTACCCCCCTTACATTTCATTCAGGATTTTTCATCTTTAAGGTAACTGGCATGATCAGAATGGTAGATGGAGGTATAGGAAAGAAATCCTCACCTGCTTTTCTGTGTCTGGTGTTATTCTCAAAGCAAATATTGTTTGGAAGGAAAATCCTTCTTAGTTCTTTTTGGTCATTAGGCTTGTCTGCTTTTAGTATCCCACACACCCTTTAAACAGCAAATAGGAATTGTGAAGAGTTAACGTATGAGTACTGCAGATACAATCTTTAGGATGTTTATCTGCCAAATCCTGAAGTAAATCACTGAAAACTCAAAAGCTTATCCCAATGTTTTTAATTTGGCCAAAATTACATACGTTAATAGGTAGACTACAGAAAGCATGTCACTGGTAATTGAGTGCACCCTCCTTCCCTGTCACATCAAGCATCAAGATCTTCAGTGAAAATTACTGAAATTCTGCTTACAAATGTTGATAATTTATCCCCCCCCCCTTTTTTTTTTTCTTCCTAATAAATTCAGCTGGAGACTTTCATGCAAATTGGAAATTTTCATTCTAAATGGCTTATGCTTAACAAAGTTACATATGAACCTAGCTTTTGTAACAGGAAGAGATCAATAATTTCAATTATAGGTCCAATAACAACTCCACATACAGAATTAGCTTATTTGGGGAAGTTAAAGTCTTTTATTTTCTTTAATTGCTTTAGATGAAAACAGTAACCAAATAACTTATATTGAAAATTTTTATTATTCTTCATTGCATTCATTAAAGATAATTTACTAAGGAAAATAAAAAAAAAAAATGAAAAAGACTTCCTATTTTATAAAATGCACAAAATATTAGTAAAATTTATGATTGTTACTAGCATCTTTGCTAATTTGTCCACATATATTTTTCTCCATTGCAACCTTGATAAATTTTATGGTTCTGGCCATAAAAGTAAGCTAGCCAATGTTTATATTACTTCTGTGTTTTATTAAGGTGTTCAGTACCCTAAAATATATTATTTTTGTGCAGTTCAGTTTTCCCATTTGTACTACTTTTTTGATCTATCTGGCTTATAGGAAATTGTATGCATATCAGAGGATATACACTTCACAGTCAAGTTCTTGAAGTTTTCTAACATAGTTCTTGAATTAGCAAGGCCAGCGGCAATTATTCCAGTAGACTATTACTAAATTGAACACAGAGGCTGGTAAGAATGTTCTTAGGTTTTAGTTGTTGGGTTTTAGGTTTCAAATTATTTATTACAAAACTGTTGATTACAAAGTTTTTAGCTGAGTGGTGGGAATCATATCTTCGAATAGCAACAGTTTAATATCTTTTGAGAGATCTGTATTTTATTGAACACTTCAGTCTACTTTATTAAGACTGAATACATTAACAAGTACAACATGAGTGCAGAATGGCTTTTGACCTATGCATGCATGCCAGTTTAGTCCTGTTAGTTGGCAAGCCACCTATGGGAAAAAAATATGACACACAGTCTTGCTCCTAAGATATTGCTAACAGTTACTGAAGAAGATGCTTTACTTATGAGCAAATGTAAATGTTGAAACAGGTGGTAACGATCTTGTATCCATAGTGAAATATCTCACAACTATATTGAGCACCTGCTAGATTGCAAGTTTAGCTTTTTGTTTGTTTGTTTCAACTAAAAAACTTTAAGACTAGTAAACATATGAAAAGTTAAACCTAAAGCCAATTAAATCTTTTGTGGCTACTATCTGAGGTTTGGAATCTGAGAAGCAATCTTTCAAAGTTTAGCACATCCTCCCTCTCTTTGTTATTAGTAGATATGTTTTTTCTTGTAAATATTTATACATCATGCAATTCAGAACACTAAGGAATTGCAAAGGGAATAAGGCATCTGAATGTGATTAATACTTAGATTTATATATCTAGCAATTCTGTCCTTGTGTTAAGAACTGGGTACAAACCTTGATCTAACATTGTGAGTTATAGCACATAATCCCCACATAACTTTGCTGAAGACTGGAAGAAAGGTGGGGAAGAAATATAGGTACATTTGGGAGTTGGTGGATAGACTAGCATATTGAATTGCGTCTTTAATTAAAATACTGTCATGTATCTAACAGTAGCTATCTGATACTCTTCAGATATTTCCTTCAGCTATTGTTTTACTTGGAGCTGAAACAGAGGGTACAATGCGTGGGGAAACCCATGACAAATCATAACAAAATGAAAAGACCAACTTCCAGAGTGGAAGACATTTTCCTTCTGTTTCCTTGGCATTTTTTGGCTATTTCCACCAATTTTCTCCTCTTGAAAACAAATTTCATAGAATCATAGAATGGTTTGGATTGGAAGGGGCATTTAAAGATCATCTAGTCCAATTCCCCTGCAATGGTTAGGGATATCTTCCAATAGCTCAGGTTGCTCAAAGCCCTGTCCAACCTTGAACGCTTCCAGGGATGGGGCATAGACAGCTTCACTGGGCAACCTCTTCCAGTAAAGAGTAAAACCACCCTCAACGTAAAGAATTTCTTCCTTATGTCAAATCTAAATCTACCCTCTTTCAGTCTAAAACCATTGCCCCTTGTCCTGTCAATCAAATTTATGTTCCTACTGTGTTTTTAAAATGCCATGCATGTCTTAGTATTTTGTCAGTAAGCAACAAGCAAAAGAGGGCCACTGAAGGATCAGTAATAGCACAATAATCACAATAGTATAATCTGGACTTTGTAAGGTTTTGGAAATTAGGCACATGGCTCCTGTCTGCAATGTGATCATATGTGTTGGTCAGATATAATCAGTATAACTGATACGTGTTGGTCATATACAAATAAAAAATACAAGTAAAAAAAAATACAAGTAAAAAATGTATAACTGATACGTGTTGGTCATATACAATTAAAGTAATAAAAAGTACAAAGAAAGTTTATCCTGAGTGGAAACATGACAATTTCTGCTTATGTAAGTTATGAAAACTTCTAAATCAACTTCAGTTAATGTGATCTGTCCCCTTTTATGTCAAATTAAGAATAAGCATAAAGTTCTGGTTCTGTGGTCTGAGACTGAAGTGCTTGCCTTTGTTGTGCTTTAAATTGTTCACCCAAATTGTGCTTGGTTTGAGTTTGCTTAGTCTCAAGAAAAAAGAAAGCAAAGATGTAACTATTGAATTTAGTGTCATTCTTTGTGCTGAACAGGAAACTTTAAGGAACGCCCCCCCGCTGCCCCATCCTGCAAATGGCCACCTGAACAACTCAATCCCCAAACCACAATATATCCTGGAAAATTCAGTTACCACAATATAATAAATTAGTACTAGTTTTCAGTTTGGTGGGTGATTTTGAGTTTTAATTCAGTGCTGGAGGATCAAAATTCATTCAATACATTCTCTTATTATACTTGGGTTTAAACAAGCTTCCCATAGCTTATAAATGTTGCAAATACTTAAAGGTTCAGTAGTCAACATGGAGAAGGTACATGTGACTCTGGTTGTTTTTAGTGTTTGCTTGCTTTCTAATTTCATTCATATCACTGGATTAGAAAAGACAAATTTATAGTTTTTGACACCACATGTCTTTTTCCTGTCATTTTTTCCATAGTGAATAACCTTCTGTTTAGATGAGATGTATGTGTTGTGTCTTGAAAGCAAAAGAGAAACCAACAGAAAAATTGAATGTTAAAACTTGACTTTGTTTCAGTCTTTAAAACAAACAAAAATCTATTTTGAAAGAAGAAGACCTCCCTGAAGAGCTAATGCATAAGTACTGAAGTATTCCCAACAGTATTTTGTAGCTTGTTGTCAAATGCATAAGAAGTTTATACTCTCCAAACATAGGTAACAGATTCTTATAATTTAAAATTTCCCATGTGACGTGATCATCACAAAAAAGATCAATTCTCCTAGAAGCTACTTGCTCAATAATCCTGAAGAAGGTTTTCATAACTCACCCTATGGTTACCTGACTCATAAAATGATTACCTATTTTTAACAACTTTAGACGTGGTGACTAACATTGCTCAGAGATTAGTGCAATTTTGCTAGCACTTTTTTCATTCGACAAGCTTTATTCTACGCTGTATTTTATTCTGTTGTAACTGACAAAAGGGTTTAAGTCTCATTAATGGGTCTTAGATTACTTACATTAAACATCATAGCTATAAATCTATGGGATGTCATCCCAGGATGTGTATACGGTAAAACCTAGTGGCTATATTCCTTTTCCTTCCTGATTCATACTTTGTTATGCTGTTGGTTGGATAACAGATGGATAGCTGTTTAGGAAAGGGACTTGCTGCTTGAAGTTGCCTACTCCATTGTTGGATTTCTAATTGATTTTACCCTTTTCCATGTTTGTTTGTTTTTTTTTTTTCACTCGAGGTTATTCCCTTCACAAGCATACAAGCACTATTTTCCCTGAGGTGAGGAGACTGTCAAAATTCATGAATCAATGAGGCAATCTGCCTAATCTCTTGCAGTGCTCTGAAGACCTTTTGGTTTTCTCAAAACACTGCAACTTCCAGATCTATACAGGACAGTATTTTCATAGTGTTGCTGATTGCATGGTTCTGTACAGTAGTATTCTTATGTTTATTACTTTGGTTTACATTTAGGACTGCCAGAACATTTCTTCCAAATACAGAACTTCAGAATTAAAAAACAAAACAAAAAACCAAAAAAACCTGATGATATTTTGAGGCTTTTCACTTTGAAATGAAAAGCAATTCATATAAAATTGCAGTCTGTTTTTTCATTTTCTTGGACTTTACCTTATTCTTTTTTTTTTTTTCAGACAGCTCAAATTTAGAAGCTTCTTAAATATTTATCTTTGCCCCATAATATACATCAGTTATATCTGGAGAAAAATGCAAGAATTGGGAATTAAATATTGGAACACAGATATCCTTATTATGGTATACAAGACAATCACTGAACAAATTCTACTGATCTAAGAAAGAAAATAAGACGACAACAAACAATAAACCCAATCTGGGGCCCAATTTGCAATGACGGAGTAGTCTGAAGTAGAAACCAAAATTCATAATAAATCACATAACTGTAATATTTGACCTTGTAAAAATTAATCCTTAATCCTATTGTTACCTATTCACATTACCTTTGAAGGAGATATTTTTAAATGCAAATTTCTCCTGTTCATGTCTTCAGAGCATTTGGAATCTAATTGCTGTATATATTAATTTTTCTCTCACGGTATGCACTGTGAAGGGGGATTCAATTTGGTCTGGGTTTAAATTAGTGAGTTGGAAAATTCATTTAAAAAAAAAAAAAAGGAAGACTGCTGTATATGTTGGAATAATAAAAAAGAAGAGTATTATTCTTGAGTAGGACTGCATGTGAGTTACAATGATATTCGGTAACCAGAATTATTTAGCACCTGAATGAATAAACTAGGCAAACCATACAGTGTAAGAATACCTGGCTCATATCTAGCACTTTTATTATATCCTAAAACGCATTAAAATAGGCCAGTGAAACTCCCTGGATTTTATGGAAAGTAAAAGACAGAAAAAGAGACACAAAGCAGTGAATGGATTTTCCCAGGGGCATTGCTGAGAAAACACCTATTGCCTGAGCACTAATGCAGAGTTCTCTGTGAAGAAAATCAGCAAGAAGCTTTTTGCATTATTACTTTGTTAAATAGAAAATGATGGGTTCATTTCATTTTAGATTAACCAGCTGAAAGTTAAATGTCTGTTCTGTTCTTAGATCTTTCCGTAGTTAATAGAGGAGTGGCATCTTCGGTCATATCACCTATATTAGATACATCTCAGGATAGTTGATTTTCAGTCCATTGGCTAAATGAATAACAAACCTTAGATTAAGTGCTTTAATGTCAGGTTATTAAATTTAGTTGTATCCAATATTTGTGTGCGTGTCTCTGCATTGCAGTGTGCCATCAATTGCAGAAATTTTCTATATTCAAAATATGTCTAAGTTTTTTTCTAGAATGATCTTCATCAGTGTCAATGATAACTGGGAAGAGAATAATACATTTTAAATACTTTTATCAGTCAGTGCTTTACTCAGTTTTCATCAGAGATTTATTATCAGACATTCTTATCAGAGATATACTGACTTATAAAGATTAAGTTCAAATAATACAGAAAAGTCAACATAATATTTAGTCCTGAGTCAGCTTCCTTTTTGCCAATGATAACCTCAAATTAACATGTATTAACATATATTTTGTAACTTGAATCTTTCTATATGGAAGAAATTCAGACCTTCCTGGAGTATCCTTTAGGTGATAGCTTCCTATTCCTTCATCTTCAAAACCTAGGACCAAAGCATCTTTGTTCTTTGTGTATGAGTACTTTACCCCTATGGTCATAGCATAAACTAGTACATGTTCCTTAGTATTTAGAAATAGAACAGCAGGGGTCCGTAGATCAATATAATCACTTCTTTTTTTTTCTGGAAAATGATCAGAGACATTAAGAAAAAGTGAATGAGTGTCATGGTTTAACCCCAGCCAGCAACTAAGCACTACGCAGCCTCTCGCTCATTCCCCCCCGGTGGGATGGGGAGAGAATCGGAAGATTAAAAGTGAGAAAACTTGTGGGTTGAGATAAAGACAGTTTAATAGGTAAAGCAAAAGCTATGCATGCAAACAAAGCAAAAAAAAAAAGAATTCATTCACTATTCCCCATCGGCAGCCATCTCCAGGAAAGCAGGGCTCCATCACGCGTAACGGTTACTTGGGAAAACAAATGCCATCACTCCAAACGTCCCCCCTTCCTTCTTCTTCCCCCAGCTTTTTATGCTGAGCATGATGTCATATGGTATGGAATATCCCTTTGTTCAGTTGGGGTCAGCTGTCCCAGCTGTGTCCCCTCCCAACTTCTTGTGCACCCCCAGCCTACTCACTGGTGGGGTGGTGTGAGAAGCAGAAAAAGCCTTGACTCTGTGTCAGCACTGCTCAGCAATATCCAAAACATCCCTGTATTATCAACACTATTTTCAGCACAAATCCAAAACATAGCCCCATGCTAGCTACTATGAAGAAAATTAATTCTACCCCAGCCAAAACCAGCACAATGAGGAAGGAAAGTAACATTGTCAGAATCCTTATTGAAACAAACATATGAAATAAAAATAATAGCAGATAGCAGCAAAGTCTACTAATTTGCTTTAACTGGTTGAAAAATTGGAAGCTAGCTAGGAAAAGATGGTACTCTCCCATTTGGGAGGATTAGAGGAGGTGCCTCACTGAACGCCAGCACCATGCTCAGTGCTCCTTGATAGCCAGTCAAGGAGGGGAAAACACTGGCCATTGCCTGCAGTCTTCACAGCCAATATAAAGGCCTGGGATTCAGCCTTTCTGGAGGTCTTGAGACTGAGCAATGTACTGAGATAGTCATGTATGAAGCAAGTTTACCATTATTTTTCCTTGTGGTGCTGTAGCCCAGCTCTTTGCAGTCAGCTTTGAGACACTGAAGTCTGCTCATATACAATGCACATGTCAGAGTGGCCCTGAGCATTAAGGGCCTAGAGCTAGTTGCCATGGATTCCACTTTTTATTGTGTTTTGCCCATTTAATTCTCCTTTTCGTAACCATGTGGTCTGTGGAGGTTCAGTTAATGTCCTGCATAGGTCAAGGCACAAGCCAGCGATGCGATGGGTCTCCCTAGTCTATCCCTTGTTAGCCAGATTGTATCTTTGAACTGAATCACAGACTTTATGTTCCCTAACTAAACCTCTATGTTACTGTCTGTGGGATTAGCTGGAGGCTGTTTTTTTAACACCTCTAAAATAGCAAAGCATCATTTGGATTTCACAGGCTGTACAGGGACATAGCTGAAACTGGCATTTGGTCTTATCATGATCGTTCCCATTTATAAATATATCAGAATATATAGTATATCTAAATTCTCTCTTTTTATTTTCAAATCAGAAAAAAAAAGTAGGATCTGTAAATAGTTCTAATTAGTGGACTCAGAGCAATATTTTAATTTGCAGTCTATAACTTATTGCAAACATTTTCCAAACACTTTTTTTTCAGGTATGCTATTTTGAAGTTCCACAAATATCAGCACGGACTTCAGTTTCTTTAATCATATGTGCTCTCAGTGGTCTGTGATAACTATGGATATGCAATTGTAACTGAGATGTGTTCTCTAGTTATAAAAAAAAGGACATTTTCTTTTTAGATGAAGATCAAGTTAAATGTTACAAAACAAACATGAGTTTGTCCAAGCATAACATAGCATGGAAGCATTTTGGTATCAAATGTTTTCACAGATTGCTACTTAATCTCTGTACCCCATTCTGCTGTTCTGAAAATAGAAATAGTCCACTTTCTGGACTCATAGAAATATTAAAGATGTCAAATCTTAATGAAACTCAACCTCAACTGGCTCATATGTTGGCATCTTAGGAATGGAACAGGCAGTTCTTCCTCAACTGTTAGAGAGAAAGCTGACTAACTGCTCTTCTGGACTCTGGGACTTTGAGACTGAACAGTGAAATAGGTGTAGGGAAGATATTAATAGAGGATGTGAAACTGATGTTATCAGTTTGTAGAATAACTTAAGGGGCTGCTACCAAAGATACCATTGCGTATCTTCATTTTAATTATTTTAAAATACATGGTTACTGCTGTTTACTGTTGGTAAAATCAAAGTAATGATGTGTGCCCTATGTTGAACTGGTGCTTCTGAGGCGTGTCCTAGGGGAGACACTGAGTTCATCCCAGATTCCTGCCAGATTTTTGCATTTGTGAAGTGTTAAAAGACATTTCATAATTTTAAGAGAAATGCAACAGTCATTCAAACTTAGATTTTGTTATTGTCAATAATGTGCACTTGTGAAATTGTATGTGAAATAGAGAGCTTTGGGTGTAGCTGAAAATAAGAAATTTACCCAATAGTGATCTGCCTGAATACAATGAAAGAGCATGCTACTGTATTGAAACAATATGACGCCAAATGCAAATAATTTATAGTTGACTCAAAGAAAGAAAAAAAACAAAATAAAAGAATAAATTAAAATAATGAGACTTAAAATTGAATAGGTGTTGGAGTTGTTTTTTTTTATTTGTTATCCAATTCAATTTTAACCAGTTTCCTGAATTTTGTTCAAATAATTTTTGCTTTTTTGTGTCTTTTTAAAGTAATAATGAATATTAGGATGTATTTTTTGAAAACAATTTTCCTTTAGAAACCAAAATTTATAATTCAAGTTGTGTGACTGGACTCCTTCAAAACATGAAGTTTCAGCTTATGCCATAAAGATTAAATCACCCTCATCATCATTTTCTTTTCTTCTTACTGTTAGATTGAGGAGGTTAAAGTATTAAAAATAATAAAAAACCCCAATTTTTTTTTAACTGAATTTACTCAAGATCAATTTTCCTTGTGTATAGTATTCAAGACCATGTAAAACTACTTTTTTTATAGAAGAAACCTAAATAGACAAATAAAAGGACAAATATTGCACTCCTCCCTCAGACTCCCAATTACCCTTCTAAATAAACCTAGCACATTTCATACTGCATGCACTGCACTATATACATTCACATCCTGCACTATATAGAGAAATATAAAATCAGGGCCTATCTTTAAAATGCCATATATGATCCATAGAACTGAAAACCTGAATATGCAAAGCTGTTACACACAGGTTCATTACAAGATGAGTAACACGTGAGCTTTCAGCACAGGACTGTCATTACTCCATGAATTTTGTTCAGGAGAGCCGTATGCTTGGGCTATGCGTGCTCCAGAGGTCAGGAAGGTGAAGCACCTCCCTGTTGTCATCCCTGCCTCTCTTGATGCTTCAGGCACCCAAAGCTAGGCCTGATTCTGTGGTTACCCACATGACAGAAAATTGGCTCAGCTGCACATTGGTTATCTTCCATTACTCAGCTAAGCTCCCAACAATTTCCTGAGGAATTCAATGGTCAGAAAAGGAAGATGTGAGAGTGAGAGCGTGTGTGTGTGTGTGTGTGCACGTGCATGCTTTATTCTGCATACAAGCGTAAAGGCTTGCATCTCAGCCAAACCTGAGTGAACTTTTCTGACACAAATGGCTGCATTTCTTTTAATTTGAAATCTCTTCCTCAAATATCACAAGATCTGTGAAAAGAGCAAAGTGACTCATTATAGAAAATTTCACAGTCTTTTACAAAAGGGATTGATAAGCATTATAAATGTGGGAGTTGCAACTAGCCCACACTAAAATGTGTATTATTGAAAGTGCTGTTGGATAACAAAACACACGTTCATTTCATAACTAACATAAAATGCCACTGTTCCTGTCCTTTCCAGTGAAAGCTTCAGTAACTGTTGTACTGTTTGTTGTGGTTAGTACATGTTTGACCTCATTAAATATTTTCTTATGTGTCTGTTCCTCAGCCCCAGTTGTCAGCGCTGCCTCCATCTAGACTCTCATGCTCTTGAGAAATCCCTGCAGACCTATGGCCATGCCAAGGAAAGAGACTACAGATGTTGGCTGCCTTTCAGTCTTGAATCACTGTGAGATGTTAACAGTGTAAGGTTGTGGTGTCTCAAGCACTTGTAGTTTTATATGGCAGAGCATCCTATCTTTTATTAAAAAGGGAGAAGAACATCAGCTGTTCTTCATTCATCATCTTGATTTTCAACATCGCAATATCTTTTTGTTTATAGATCCATCTTGGAAGGAATGGGTAGCACATCAGACAAAATTTATAACACTGGAAAAGGTGATGGTGAGCCTTGAGCCTTAATACTTTTACAGTGATACTGCAGTACTGACTGAAATAGAGTTATACATCAAGAAGAATTTAGAGAAAATTAGACTTCAGAACTATAAAACTTGATGACAAATATTCTTTCCTGATGAAAATTTTCTCACTTTCCACAGATTTATTCTTGTTCTAATTTAAAATAAGAAAACATTATGCAAATCAGAGCTAATGAGAATTTTTTCCATAAAGGGTTAAATGCACAGAGTGTGTTTAACAGAAGTAATATCAAATCTGAAATATTTCATGTTATTTTATGAGCTTCATGAAATAAAGCATGTTTCAAACAAAACAGGAAGCTGTGTGTACAAACACAAAATCTAAAGAATATATTTTACTGACAAAATAATAACTGTCATATGATTGCTATGCTCTGGTTGTTACTCCTCCCTACAAAGTCCATCCTAAATGAATATTAGTGAATAAATACCTTGTCACAGTTTCTCCCTCTTAGTGAATTTAACATTTACGTCACAGCTTACTTTAGTCAATCAGAGAAAAAATAATTTATAAATACCTTTAAAATAAAAGAACAATCAAGCATTACCAGCTATTCAGTTTAATTTAATTTCTGCATAATGTGTAATTTTAATACATAAGTCAAAACAATAAATTTTGATAAGGAGTTTTTTATCAACCGTGTTGGGCCCCAAGTAAATGATCCTTTGGCATCTTGCTGTAAAGTAACACACCAAAGGATCAGGCACGTTATGAATTCAGTAACAAAACTCACTTCATTATAATTTATTGCATAGCAGATACTATAACCTACTTTGGAAGAAATTTGGAAGGGCAACCAATTATGGAAGACACCATCTGACAGTCTGCATATTATAAACAACATCAGTCAAAATATTATGATTTCAGGGCCTGAAGTCAATTCTTTTTCAGAAACCACAAGTTTGGATCAAAAGATTCCAAAGCTCTATAGAATCCTGTGATATACCAAAAAGTGAATGTTTATATATATATACACACACACATATATTTTGTTTTCCATTAATTATTAATATTATAAGTCACGGAAAATAAAATCTTTTGATTTACATATTGTGAAAAGTACATTCTAATGTAAAAAAGGTGGCTACTTACATATTGTAAGTAATAGTAACAAAGTTTGTAAGTATGAGTAATAACTTTTATTTGTTCAAGTACTATAGCTGGAGCAAAAACCTTGCATTCTTGAAATCTTGTCTACTCTTCCAAAATAATAAGGCCGATACTGAAATATTAATTCTTCAGAAGAGAAATTAAAAAGAAATGTGTATGACTTGTTGTGTGCCAGGAGGTAATGAAACTCCAGTCTGTTGTTCTCTTTGTTGAATAATAATGGATTCTTCCCTGAAAAATTTCCTTTCTGCCATAACACAGAACAAGCTGATAGATATACTCCAGCAACAGGATTGTTCTGGCTGAGCTCAGAGAGCATATAGGGGGCATAATCAAATAGCAGTCATGATTAGTATCATGATCACGATCATTCGTGACAGTGATATTCTATTATTTTTGTAGATTTTTCTCATTCGTGTATATTTAATGATTTGGGAATACTGTAAACCTAGAACACTAGAAAAACTGAAAACAAAGTGAAAATTTTTCTCATGATATTTAGAATAGATATATACATACATATGTATATTTATATAAATATTTATATAACATACATATGCATAAACATAAACACATATATAAATATGTCTTCCTTAATTCCTAGCTTCTAGAATGATTTAGTTATAGAAGCATCTCTGCTGTCATGAAAAAACAGTATGGTTTCTAGTGCTTAGGCTAGAAGAAGTAAACCTTTGAAAATGTAAACCCTGGAGGCTCAAAACCGTTACACAAACACAGAGAATTGAAAATGTATTTTTAAAATGCATGTTGTTGAAAATTCCGATTCCTGTAGTCATATGACCCACATGTCCAGCAGGGCTTTTTCACATAATCCCATTAAAAAGATTCCCCTCTTGGGAGAAAAAAGAACTTTTAAGGCCTTAGGACAGCACTAACTCTAATTTGCAATATAATCTTAGGGCATATTCCACTTCTATCTTTACTGTATAAAATATATTGCTAACACTCAAGAAGTAATAAACCTACCTAAATCACACAGTAAGAGCAACAGGTGTATTATTTAGACTGAATCAAATTTATGCTGAAAAGTGTGGCCATGCAGCTTTTTATAATTAAAAGTTAGATTGTTTAGCTTCTTGGACCAATGGTTTTGGTAAGTAATATATTCTGTGATGTGTCACTGGGTTATATGCTGTGTAAACTGCATACTCTGTGAACATCTACAGTGTAAAAACATGGTTAACCTCTGAGGAAATTATTTCTTAAAATAAATAAATAAATAAATAAATGTGTGTATGTATACACACAGAATTAGAGTATGAAGATATATACATAAAAATATAGGTTATTCCGTATTTTTTTCTTTAGCACTGATTTTTCTAATAGAATCTGCAGGGTAAGCATTTGTAAAACAATATTTGCACAAACAAATCTTTTTCAGACAATTGTTTATTCTTCCCTCTCATGTCATATGTAACTTGGACAATCATTAACTGAGCATCTGACTTATTAAAAAAAAATGATTTGGTGTTGCGTAAGGTCCAGGAAAACATCATTTTTTCTACTGAATATAGAAGCTGGTGAGAAAGTACATTGCTGCAATGTGTACCAAGCTGTAGCTTTGTCAGTTCAACATTTTAACTGTTCAGAGGAGTGAGCTGTCTGTTGGTGAACAGTGCAGTTACTTTGAAGATGGATAGCTGCTTGATCTCTCAGCCTCTGAAAACTTTTCTGGTTTTGATAAGCAGAAAAGGAAACAGTAGTTTTGGGATTCTTCAACGCAAAATTGTAACTAGGAACTTATTGCAAGCAGCAGTTTTATGATTAATGCACATGCCAGAAGAGTGTTCAGCCAATTCTTTTTCAGCTACATTAGCCTAGCAGTGCTAAATTGTAGTGAAAATCCAAACACACTGTTATTTCTATTCAGGTCAGGAGATAGTGCAGTGCATATTCAATATTAAGAACCAAAGGTAGAGAAGACTTATAGAAAGATATATAAGAATTAATCCAACATGATGAACAAAGGTACCTCACTCTTTAAACGGACTCCTTGCACAGGTATGTTCAGAAGTTTTCTGGGTCTTTTTGAGACAAAAGAACTGATGCTGCAGGAAATTCAGGCCACTGAATAGAAACTAGGCAGAAGCAGCAGTGGTAGAGTACCACAGTCAGGGCTAACCCAGCAGCCGGACAGGGTCACAGCATGTCCTGTGTTGGCAGGAACAGTAACTTGAGCCAGCACCTGATAGCCCAGCAGGTCACTGAGGGGAATCAGTACAGCAGCAGATGTGTGTTAGGCGAGACCTGGCAGGCTATGTGAGATTCAAAAACTGGCAGGAGAGTTCACCGAGCAGAGCCAGGACTTTGCCTGGGAAAGCAGTGAACAGATAAAAAGGAAAGAGGTTATATTCAGACTGTATAGTCAGTTTTGAACTGTTTAGTTTTGTTTTACTCTCTGTGGCCATAATAATTGAACACAATGACTGCTGATAAATTACTAGTGAAAGAGAATTATCCAGCACATACCAGAGAGTCTCTGGCCCTCTTTATTTTGGAAATAAAAGAGGTATGCTGTAGATACAGATGCATACATTTTTAATGCATGGTAGAATTTCTTTACTTGCTGAAGGGATTTCTCACTGTTATGGGGGAAGTGTTTGCTTCCTAGACATTTAGTGTTTGTCACGCTAGAAATAAAACCCGCTTTTGTGAAGAGGAAACACCACTGAACAAACTACTGCACTTCTTCCCCCTTCTTGGCTTACCTAACTACCTGTCCTACAACATCGTTCTCTCTCTTTCATGATTGCTTTTCCTCCTGGGATCTGTGCATATCAGGTATTTACTGTCATACTGACTCAACTTTTATTTCCCAGAAATTTACAAAGCTATCATATTCATAATATTTGCTAAAGAGATCAGAATATGCAAGCCATGCAGAAAGAATGTAGTTAAAAACTGTTTCAGGAAGGTTTTATTGGCACTCCCCCCCCCCCCCCAAAAAAAAAAAACAACCCCACAAACCAAGATTATTTTTTTTTACCACAAAGCCTCAACTGATCTTCCTCTAGTTTATATTGTCCTAAAGGAGCACAGAAGTTGAAAGCATCTGTCGAACAAATTTTGATTTGAACATAAATAAAAAAATTGGTCTCCAGGCAGATAATTACATTAATCTTACTCTAAAGGTTGCATACGCCTTATCTCAAGATCAGGATTTAGCCTTTCAATAAGAGAGGATGATTTTTTGCTACTATCCAGTCACACTATAAAATATAAATATCAGTCTATAAAATATAAATCATACACTGTAAATAGAAAGTACTGACTCAGTACCCTATAGAATTGTGTTGTTTTTTTTTTCTTCTGTCTATCAGAAATCATTTCAGTTTTGCCTGGAGTCAGCTACTCTTCATTCAGAAACTGACTGTTTGCATCTTGGTAATGAAATTGGTTAACTCATTAGGAAGATATCCTAATTTACAGTTTTTGAAAGTAATCATAGAAAAATCTTGGACACCCTCAGCTATCCAGTTTTCCTCTAACTACTGCTAGAGAGACAGTGTGAATCTTTTGTAGCCCCCATGTCATACCTACCAACAGCATGGAAATGTCTTGAATAGCCTCAGGTGTCTCTAGTAGCATTAGCTTTAAGCAGATAAATCAGTTCCTGTGTGTCTGCCAGAGGATAACTTGATTACTGCATAAGGTCATGTGGCTCAGGGGGGAAAAAAAAAGAAAAAAGAAAAAAAAAAATCATCTTTCTTTTCTGCTAAAGTTTATGAAATGGTCCCTCTGCAAACTGAGATCATTTTGGGAAGACTAACTGTAGTTTAAGCGATTATTTTTTTCAGCCCTCATGATGATAATTAATTTCTCAATGTGTTACTCAATAAAAGAGGTTTTTTATTATTATTATTATTTATTTTCACTAGGCATTTTATGAAACATGTGGGTTTACCTCAGACTTGTTCTTCTCTGCTGAGCTCTGGTTAGAGAAAAAACAGGAAACCTACATGTTTTTTCCCTGCTTTATAGATATTTTCTTCAGGAGCCTTTATGAAGAGTTTGAGGAAGTTGAATCTTAGAAACATGGATAGTTTAGAGTTGAAACTCTCACTCGCATATGCCTCTTACCCTTGTGGCCATGTGTCAATGATTTATTCCTTTGTTAAGCCTATTTGATATGGCCATTTTTTTTTTTTTCTCTTTACTAAATAGAACTAAACAATTTCACCTTCCTTCTCATGTTAAACAGGTTACTATAAAATCAGCTGTTGTTGTACAACTAATTTGTAAAGATATAGCATGTTCAAATATGGCATTTTTACATATCTGTGTGTTATAGCTTAGTACAGTAATTTCCTCTATGAATTGATCTTGTGTCCTTGAATGTTTTACACAGCTGTTTGCATTTCATGAGAAGAGAGAATTTTATTCCCTCTTTTAGCCAGTTTACTGTACTATCAGATGATAAAACATCAAGAAGTCTTATCAGAGTATAAAAAGGAGACATTAAAAAGGCAAATGTTTCATTTTAAATAATTTAAAAACATTGACAGAAAAGCAAAAATTTAAATAAGAACTGTGTCCACCTTGATGTACTTAGTGCTAGAATATTTTTCATGGAAAAAATGAGTTGTGATACTGAATTATTCCATAAAGATGGTTATCTGAATCATATTTGTATTTTCAAAGTTAGGCTTGTGCCAGGATCTGCAAAGTCAAATTTGCTTTAAACTCACTAAGTGTTTTTACAGTTATATGTTCTGAACTAGACAGCAATATTGCTTGGGTTTTTCT
Organism: Aptenodytes forsteri; assembly: GCF_000699145.1. Lineage (NCBI taxonomy): Eukaryota > Metazoa > Chordata > Aves > Sphenisciformes > Spheniscidae > Aptenodytes > Aptenodytes forsteri. Next base: position 853,126 of record NW_008795495.1, on the reverse strand, counting down.
ATTTTTCAAAATCAATCGTAAAGATGTACATTCACTTAGAGATATCATCACCATCTCATCTAAATATTTTTAATGTCATAATAATAAAGAGAAAATCATAAACCAATGAGTTGTGTTTGAAAAGAACTTGGACTTACATTGAAGATATGTTCTGGTTTTGTTCTGTTATTTAACTGTATTTTTAAGGTTTTGCTATCGGAATGAAATGCAAAAGTTTACTTACACTAAACTATGTAATATATGTGATGTTCAGACTCATTCAGAACTGTATCTTTAAAGATAAATAGATAGATATGGAATATGTCTATTTCAGTCAGAATAAATTCCAGACTACATTACTTTAAATGATGTTTAAAAATTACTGAATAATTTTCTTTTGCTTTTTAAAAGTTTGTATTCTTAAAATCATTGAATCAGTTTAGTTTTGTTGCATTGCAAATCTATTTTATTGCACGTTAAATATCCAATATGCTGAAGGCAGTGTTTCATTAGCTTAGTATTTGAAAATTAATACTAACTATGGAATAAAGCTTTCTTTTTCTCTTAAAATTACAGTGTTTGCCATTCTGTACCTAAAGTCATTATTTCAGATTAAATGTGAGTACTATGTTCTGTAAGTTACTTTGACAATTTTCCAAAGATACAGTTTACAGTTCACAACAGGCAATGTTGTGAACAACAACATTTTACTTGCTTCTGTGACAGAAAGCTCTCTTCTCATTCATGTGTGGTCTACAGGTTACTATGGTCCTGACTTTACAATGATCACTTAAATTGAAAATGGCTTAGGGAACTCAGGAAAAAAATCTGAAGAATATATGTGGACCATATTTCCCATTGACTGCAAAGTGTGCAAACACAAGAGATATTTAGCCAGAATTCTACCATTTACTCTCACCTATTCATACTATAAAACTGCATCCAGGGTTCTATATTGCTGCAAAATTAAGCCCTGTGAAACTAATTGCATGTATAAAATTGTGTCACTAAATGGTCTTTCTCTATACCTGTTTGTCAAACATTGAAAATTGATACCATTACATTTCAAACTGGAAAAATGGTTGTGGCAAAGTAGCCACCTATGAGACATAGAAACATGGAGAACAGCTGGGTCCAGCTATATGATGCTCTCAGGAGTATTTGGACAGAGTAATAATCAGGCTGCAGAATCCCCTGTGGGCTCTTTTAAAAACAATTTATGTCTTTCTTTCTTTCTTTCTTTCTTTCTTTCTTTCTTTCTTTCTTTCTTTCTTTCTTTCTTTCTTTCTTTCTTTCTTTCTTTCTTTCTTTCTTTCTTTCTTTCTTTCTTTCTTTCTTTCTTTCTTTCTTTCTTTCTTTCTTTCTTTCTTTCTTTCTTTCTTTCTTTCTTTCTTTC
>NW_008795495.1:845743-851300 GCF_000699145.1 Aptenodytes forsteri | reverse complement strand
TAGAGGGGCAGAATCCCCTCCCTCGACCTGCTGGCCATGCTTCTTTTGATGCAGCCCAGGATACGATTGGCCTTCTGGGCTGCGAGCGCACATTGCTGGCTCATGTCCAGCTTTTCATCCACCAGTACCCCCAAGTCCTTCTGGGCAGGGCTGCTCTCAATCCCTTCATCCCCCAGCCTGTATTGATACCGGGGGTTAAATGTTATGTACATAACTTATAATATATATACAGAACAGGTCAAGGAATGACAGAGGAAAGAGATTCTGTGAGAGAGGTATTTCTTAAACATAATCAGTCATTTAGTTGAAAAAGTATACTTATTTATTTATTTCCAACAGGATGATCAGTTGGTAACCAGTGGACCAGATCTATCCTCTGAGATATTCTGAATGCCAAAAACTACAAAAGTCCTCCATTATTCAGTTGTTTTATCTGATTCAAGTTGTCAGTACTCAGGTGCTAAGCTATCTGAGCTGGTTCTTGTTTTGAGTCAGCCTGGTTTTTATGGTTTTTAATAGTTCAAATATCATAGGAGGGAAAAAAAAAAAACCACAAACAAAAAGACCCCGAAGCTATACAGTCTTTTGGCCAAGCTCAGGTTCAGAAGCAGTACAAATGCCATGGCAAAGAACCTGCATCAACAAAGTCTGTCGGAGCGAAGTTAGCCATGTGCAACTTCTTACCTGTACTCTAAACCACACTTCTTCATGTTCCACGTCCCAGAGGATTTATCGAGTTGTCACACTGATCCAGAAACACAGAGACATCAGCTATAGTGATGTTCCAGTGTCAATAAGCACTCTTAAAATCCTGAGAGTTGAGAAAGCTATAGAACCCAACTATGGTACACTTAAGCTAGCTATGACAACAATAGCTCACCCAGCTGCTACTAAGCTGATATTTTGGACATTTTGTGTCTTTCCTCCATGCTTCTCAGAACATTTCACAGTAGCCACATTATTCCTGGTTGTGGGGTTTCTTAGGGGAGAAGTTTTATGTGTATTTGGATAATGAAAAGTTGCTCTGTAATCGTCCTCCAAACTGATGGTGGAGAGGAGGTTTCTCCCCAGCACACAGAGTTCATCTGTTTGTGATTTAGTTGTGCACTTCTTGATTTGGCTCATGCATCATCACATGGCTGAAGAAGTTGGAATTTAGGAGGAAAAGATTTTAAATGGAAGATCTGAAGACGAGGCTGTGCACTCAGTGATGACCAGTGTGGAACTGAGACCATTTATCTGTGAGGTTCTACCCAGTTCCTGTACTTTTTGATATAGAGTGCAGCTTCTGTTGCATCCTAGAAGAGAAAAGAAAAACAGCTATTAATTCAGAGGCTATATTTGCTACTGGTTTTGAAACTCCACTGTTGCTTTATTGAGGATACTGTGAAGCAGTTAGAGGGAAAGCAAGAGGTTGCCATAACAGTATGTATACACAGAAGTATAACAGAAACTAAGAGACTCACATACGTAAAAAATTTGGAAGGAAAGCATAAACAGAATATAAAGATTCTGAAATAAAAAGGAAAAATATGCTGTTCAGATGTTGAATTAATTCTATATAGGGTAATGTGTATGTAACTATATAATACATAGTAATGTAAAATAACATGGACATAACCTTGACTCAATGTACACATAGTATTCTACAATAATGCATATATATTTTTGGCTTAATATATACACAAATAGGTCTGTGAAACTATGAATTTCGAGTATTGTCTCAAAGGTCACTTATCAAGAAATATCAAGATATTCACTGGCAAGGTCTAGCTGAGGGCACCTGGAACTAGTTTTTAATTCCTGCTGTTGGCTGTGTCCTTCAGACATTTCCAGCTTCATAGTAAGGAGACACCCAGGTAGCACTAGCCACACTCACAGTCTCATTTGCATAAAAAGCCCAAGTGCATGGTCAGATAGGCTCAAGTTATGTCCTATCTGAACAACTCTGAGGGTAGGATCATGGGACAAAACACTGTGTGACAGCCTGCTCAATTAACAGAATATTTTCAAAGGTGCTTAAATTCAACTTTTTTGCTATGCAGCAGCCCATACCTTAACTGTGAGGTTAAAATGTATTTACTTCTTTTTGTTTCCATGTGAAATGTCCTGAAGACCTACGCCTGTTTTATGCTTCCCCAGGTAAATGAGCTAAGGTGTGGAAAAAAGGTAAACTTTGAAAAACAATAGCATGTATCAAATATTTTTCAATGGAACTACAGATTCTTTTTTTAGGATCATGGTGCGGGGTGCACCAGTGGCCGCCAGATGTGTTTCCTTTTTTAGTGCTTTTACCTAGCAAGGCTACTTATAGCCAGATGCTGAAAACTGAGGTGGTGTTTCTCCTTGATACTGACTAGAAAGGGAGATGCCTTTGAGTTTCAGTCAGTGCCGGAGGTGAGCTAACTCTCCAAAGAAGTCCACATATGTGGAAATCTTGCCTTTTCTCTGGTAATCTAAATAGAGTTGTACGGAAGTAAGAAATTAACTTTTCTTGAAACCTGCGATTTCTCAGAGGTCTATTCTATTTTCATGAACTATTTGTTTACATACATTACTGAAACCAGAGATCTTGGTTAGATTTATGATACCTAAAACCTTACTTGACCGCTAAGAATAAGTTGCCTAAAAGTATACAGCTAGTGCACTCTGAAACATCCCAGGGGGCAGAAAGTCATTCACGTGGAATAATGGATACGGCACAGGACCCATAGCTAATATCCTCTTGAAGCAGCAGATAGAGGCCAGGGGGAATACCTTGTGCCATCCCAGATATTACTAGAAAGCTCTGTGTGGGCATCTGAATAGAGAAATAGGTGTTTTAAGAGTGAGCTGAAGCTCTAAGCTATACTAACTACAATGGATGTATGAAAATCAACATGTAGAAGTAACTGAATCCCTTTTTTTGGGACAGCCTGTTTTACCATTATACAATAATGTTAAGATCAGAAGGGAACCCAAGTCTCTGCATGTTTACTGTTAAAGATAACAAAAGAGTGTTTGCATTAATGATACAGTACTGTGTTACGGGTACTGTTAATCACTTAATACGTACATCTTTTTTTGCCTACAGCTACTCATATTCACCCAGTATGGTGCCTGTAACACTTGTATAGATATTGCAGTGAATAGAAGAAGCCATTCTTCCTTTTTAAAGGACTGTTATGAGAAATCCACAAGAAAAAAGCAACACAGGAGAAAAGATATAAATCAGAAAATCAACCCACAAAACCTGCAAACAAAACAAGGTAATCTGTTGAAATGGGTATTGAAGAGAAAGAAAGATTTTTTTACTTCTGATTTAGTTGAGAATGTGTTTAAACTTAGAATTAGTATGTGTTTCTGTGATCCAGAAATGAGTTTGAGTTAATTTTCCAAAGCATAGAAATCAGAATGTCTGCTGCATTTGTATAAATGTTTATTTTAATGCTTTCTGTTTCGGTTTCATTGCTGAGATTGAGAAACAAAGATGTCCTGTTCATTTTTGTAGGCTTAATTTAGACACATTAAAAATAATTTGACTTGTAATTAACATGTTGTGGTATTTATACACATAGAAATTGTTTTTGCTTTTGCTTTGATTTGCATACCACTGACTCAGAAATGTCTGCATTCTTGTTGCAATTACTAAAAAATATTGTTTTCTTACTCAGAGATAGATTTCCATACCAAACAGACTGAAAACCAGCAGTCTTTCATTTTTCTGATTCCAAACCAGATACATATTAAATATAGTTAAGGTTGGATCTTGGTATTTTTTCTTTCTAAGTAGTATACGGGGTTTATAGTGCATATTAGTAACCCATTATGATAAATTATTATATTAGTTTTCAAAGAGGACCCAAAAATGTGTTGTAGGCATTGATGTGTGGTCGTCAGTTTGCAAGTGTTATATGAACTGTAGTTTTTATTCTGAGAAAAAACTTAATGTTGAACTTCAGCATAGTTATGCCAGGTAGACAAAAATATTTCATGTCCAGCTGGAATGATAATGTTATTAGTTTGTTCAAGTGGCTGGGTCATACCCCATTCTGAAATAGTATGTCTTTGGGACTAACTGCATTCATTAGTTTTGTACTGTAATATAACGCTCTAATATACAACAGAAATCGGTTATTACAAAACTCTAAACATATTCTAGTTGTACCTTAAAACTGGTTGATGGGTCAAAACTGTATCTTAGGGTTGAATTTTGTTTATTTGTTTACTGAGCGGTAATTTCTATTTGTGGTTTCTTTTATTTATTTATTTAGTTATTTAGTTAGTTAGTTATTTTTATGTCCTTGGGGCCCCTGGTATCATACTGTGCCTGTGCTCTGCTAAAACCATGTTCTTAAACTATTGGGGTTCCTGCTATAACCCCATTTTTCTTTAAAACGCTTCAGGATATGGCTTGCCAAATATAAGTAATATTTTATAACCATGACCTAGTCATGCATATATCATTGTTCTGGTGTTATTGAATATTTCACTATACAAAAATAACAGTATATTAGGAGTTATATATCTAGGTATAATATCATGGTAACTACTTATTATTAATGTCTGACAACAATACAACCGACCATATCAACATACCTTACAACAGAGAGGATGAGGCATAAAAACAAGCACACGTAGCTTAAAAGAAATTCTATTCCATAAAAACCACCTAAGGATGTTAGGTTTTTAAGGTTTGTACAACGATAGGCTCATGACTAGCTGAGCGTTAAAGCAGATTATCAGCTAGATAATGAAGGAATCTTGTATCTGATGTAAAATGTAAAATTTTTTGTTTGTTTTACTTAAGTTTTTCTTTTCATCTGCTTTAAAAAAAATGTGTATCTTTTCTTGTTTGTATTTGGATTTTGCATACTTTTCTTTGTTTTTCCCTTAATCTGATACGTGTTGAGGATGATTTCAAAGCATTCTATCTACCTGGATGTGGAGACCCCTAAAACTGGAACTGCTTTACAACACTCAACTGTGCTGTAGATTGCTTCCAGTATTTAAAAAAATATGATGGTCCAACTTGGGTCATACTAGAGTTTTTCTAAAGGTTTTTCCAAAAGTTTTTCAATGTACTGAACAGTACAATATAAAAAGGTTTTAAATATTTAAATAAATAACAAATATTTTGAACAAACTTGCTTATCTCTTTTGCGAAGTCTGGGTCACAGAGGCCTCATGTCAATAGCTGTTCTGTAAAGAAATGTGTGAAAGCAAAATATTCTCCCTATCACTGATTACATTATGACTTTGGAGTATGAAGTCATATCTTCACAACTACAAACTGATAATGTGAGGTATTTTTTGTTCCAAAAGCTGCACACAATTATTCTAAAACCTCATTAACTTTTCATAAAAAAAACCGGGGTTTGGCATATATCTCTTGTAAAACCACACAGGGTCACTTGTATTTCTTTCCTCCCTTTGATGAAGTAATCTATTTTTTTCTACCAGATATATTGTTGGGAAAATACTTGGAAAAAAAAGAGCACTTGGAAAAAAAGGCTGTGGATGTGGTCTACCTGGACTTCAGTAAGGCCTTTCACACCGTCTCCCACAGCATTCTCCT
>NW_008795495.1:838699-844717 GCF_000699145.1 Aptenodytes forsteri | reverse complement strand
AGGCTGCCCATGGAAGTGGTTGAGTCCCCATCCCTGGAGGTATTTAAAAGACGTGTAGATGAGGCACTTAGGGACGTGGTTTAGTGGGTGGTGGTGTTGGGTCGACAGTTGGACTCGATGATCTTAGAGGTCCAACCTCAATGATTCTATGATTCTATGAAAACAGCTTTGATTCAGATAGTTTTTAAATATTTCCTTTATTACAGTCATTGCACTGAATTTTCTTCCTGCTCCAAGTATCCATTAGGTCTCTACATTATATTCAACAGCTTTTGATCACCAGCACCAAGATTCTTTTATTCTCCTGCTCCTAATAATAACTTTGATACCAAGAAGATCAAGTGTGGCTTTTCCTCTGGCTAAATTCTTTACCACCTTGTCTACTAAGTAATACAGCACTCTCTTTCATAATTCCTGTTGGCTGCATTTGTTACTGAGTAGGTCATAATTTAAAACATACATGCAGCTAAAATTCAAAAAAGTGCCCTGAGAATTTTTCAGAAATGCATAGGAACATATGTCTGAATATCACATACATATTTTGGTTTATAAATAATTTAAACAACTTTAGCATTCATTCTTTCCTTCTTTTTTTAAGTTTTACCATATGAGGAATGCAATTTCTTCTCCGTTTTCTCAAGTTCCAATTCCACTGGCATTTTAAAACTTTAGACAGAAGTGTTTGCCCTAATCTCTAGCTTTCCCCTGTTTTTATCAATTATGTATGCATCTTGCTCTCTGATGATCAAGTGATGCGAAACATCAAACTAAGTTTTTATTGTGCTAATGAGATAGAACTATCTGACATCTAATGACTTCTACGTCTCCTTGAATTATTCTATATCTCACTTTGTGTACAGATAATTTAGCTGATTGATAATAATTCTTCATTATTTTTGCATTACAAAATCCCTTCTCTTCTTTTGTCTTTAAGTATAAGTTGATCATTGAATTTAGTGAAGGTCTCTCCTTTCTTCCTTTTTTTACCTATATTAAGGGATGTATTAACAAACTCAACTTACTTTGATTTCATGTATAGCCTGAGTACCATTCAAATTCTACTTCAGGTATGCTAGCATTGTACAACTGATACCAATGCTCACTATTAAATATATTTAATCACAAATAGAAATATTTGAAAGAATTTAAAATTGAGGGCTAGTTTTCCAAGTTATTTTTCAGGCATATGAATGTCCCTTACACATTGCAATTAATCTCAAATGAGCCAAGAACACAACCTGAGGTGTTTAATCTTGAGTAGTGTGCTTTATTTTGTCCTGGTGATGTGGTAAAATATAAGGTAAATATCATGCTGGAAAAGGGTGGCAGCTGCTGAAAGGTAAAGATGAAAAGATGACAGATTTGAACTAGAGAGAAGAGGAAAGATCAGTTGAGATGCCAAGATTGTTCTAGTCAGAAATAACATCATAACAATAATTGGCAAATGGATCTTGAAGTTTGGGTTCATCTCACCCAACTTTATCTATCTCACAGCTGAAGTTTAAGTTAATTGGTTAGGTCCCTTTTAATACAGAGAAATGACTACTTCCAGAGGCTCTTTACAAAAATATGTTAAGAAGGAAAGAATAGCCCTTTGGAAGTACTTGTCTCCCTTCATTGACTGAAACAAGAGCCCAGACAAATGGATGTCTTTAGGTGACTAATGGTAACCTTAGGATAGATAAGAGAAAATTGAAAAAAGAAGTCTGAGAAGCACAGGCAAAAGAAGAGGGAAGGTTTGTTTCCAGAGCTAATGGCAAGAAACATGAAATTCATGAATGTAAGAAAGTGGAAGTTGTTAAAATGAGAATATTCTGAGAAATGGGAAAAGAGGTAGCAATGATAGTGTCAGTATTTCATTCTCTGACATCTTCATTCTCGTTAAACAAAGCTATTTTGCATAACAGCACAACTTCTCTCAAATGGAATAGGAATATAAATATGGGCCATGCTCTTTTCAAACAACTACTGCAGAAGTAAGAAATTCCGCCAAGCGCCATCCACTTTACCACTATTTGCATTAACATGACAATGATGATACTTCAATGCAATCTTTTGTTCTTCTTATCAAACCATTCTGTGAATTGCTTGTTAGGAAGGTTTACAGCTGTTAATGGAGGGGAACGAGTTTGTTTAAGAGTTAAGCGTAGGATTTCCTGAATGCCTATCATCCTCTTTAGGCAGTCACAACAGACAATGATTTTTTGGGTTTTTTTTGTTGGTCTTTCACTATTAATTTATGAATATCAATTTAACTTTATAAACTATGGGGAAGAAATCTTTCATTTAACACATTCACAATTAAAACTGGGTTTGATTTTTCTCATTGTAAAATGTTTTCTAAGTAAACTTACATTGTCTTTTTTTGAGGTTAAAATTATTTATTTAAAACACCTCATGACTCAAACCTTTTATTCAGTCCAGGGTAAGTGTCTTCAAGAACTCTGGATTCTTTGAGTGCTTAGACCAGGAAGCAAGGGAAGGTCCTCCAGTATACAATTAAACTACTATTCAATAACATTTCTCCACTTGCACTGGAATCTTTATAATTTGTCAAGAATACTAATTACACAGAGACTGCAGGTTAAAAAACTCTTCCAAGATTTTTCAAGAAACATTGATTTAGGTTAAATTAAAAGAAAAAAATCAGAAAAAAGGGAAAGAATTCTTAAAAACAAAAACCTTGGTTTTTCAAGGACTCAGTGTTGTTCAGGAAGGATTTTTTTTCCTAAATACAGATGGATCCCCAGCCATTATTATTCAGGTTTTCTGTAGGTTTGTGTTTGCTTTTTTCGTTTGTTTTACTGAAGCATCAGGGATTGGCAATAGCTGGGAGTGGAGCAGTGAGTTCAGGACATGATGCTCAGATGGCAGATGGAATTGTATTCCCATTCCATTTCTCTTCACATACCATAGTGATTGCAAGGTTTGTGGAGAAATTCCCTCTCCCCAAAACAACATTATATTGGCAACGACTTCAATAATTTTTTCTTCACTAGGGCCCGTGAGAACTTTGAAGACTGTCTGGTCATATCTCATCTAAGTAATTCCTTGCCACTGCAGACTCTGTAAGTGTCTGTGGTAGGTTGATTTCCCGGTTCCAAAGGCACATTGCAGTTTAGCCTCTTGAGAACTACAGTACTTTGATCTCTTCACTGGCTTAGCATAAGGAATCAGAAACAAATTAGTGTCTTCCTTGTGGGTTTAACTCTAAAACTGAGATTGACAGTGTCCAAGGAAGGAAGAGGCATGGTCAGGCAACTGTAGAAAGACATTCAGTGATCATAAGGTTCCCATCTCCACAGGAAACTGTTTCCCAGTGGGTGCTCCAGAATGTCTACTGAAGGACAACCCTTCTTTAACCATTACTGTAGATGAAATTCTATTATATAGCATTCATTTCACATTATAACAGTATAATGCAGGAATCATAACAACATTCAGTGACTAATTCTTCTTGAGATAAATCATATTTCCCTATAAAATACAATACCACGTATTTTTATATCATGAAGTAACAAAGCTCCACGCATGTCTTTACCTTCTAGACACCAGATTTTACTACCTAGAGCTGGAATCTTAGCTTTAGAATTTGTTTCCTACATTTCTGAAATATACCCAAAATTTGCTGTTCTACAGAATACGAAGTCTTTTTGCAGAGATACTGGGTGTGAAGGAATGACTGTGCAAAGTTTGTTTCCCTGTATTTTAAAAGGAGTACTACAGGTTGGTGCGTCACTTCTTTGCCTGGTTCAGATTTTAAATACTTTGGACAGTGATTATTCATAATTCTTCCCCACTTTTTTGTTTTGCCATATTGCTGGTCTTGCTGTGGCTATTTTTGAAATCCAGCTCATGTAAGGAAAATGCAGCTTGTTATACAAAATGCTTAAGTTTCTAATTAGGAAAAATAAATTGAAGTTATACTACATCCCCAGATTGTATTAATATTTCATTTCTTAACTTCCTACATCAAGGATTAATCAGAGGAAAACTTGTTCTGATTGTTTTGCCATATTGCTGGTCTTGCTGTGGCTATTTTTGAAATCCAGCTCATGTAAGGAAAATGCAGCTTGTTATACAAAATGCTTAAGTTTCTAATTAGGAAAAATAAATTGAAGTTATACTACATCCCCAGATTGTATTAATATTTCATTTCTTAACTTCCTACATCAAGGATTAATCAGAGGAAAACTTTTTCTGAATACTAATGAGTCAAAATAGGAAATACTTCAAAGGTATTTTTAAATTACTTGTGTTGTGGTTTAACCCGGTAGGCAGCTAAACACCACACAGCCGTTCGCTCACTCACCCCTGCAGTGGGATAGGGAAGAGAATCGGGGAAAAGAAAAGTAAAATTCATGGGATGAGATAAAGGCAGTTTAATAGGACAGAAAAGGAAGGGAAAAATAATAATAATATTTTTTTGGCAGGCAGGTGTTCAGCCATCTCCAGGAAAGCAGGGCTCCATCACGCGTAACGGTTACTTGGGAAGACAAACGCCATCACTCCAAACGTCCCCCCCTTCCTTCTTCTTCCCCCAGCTTTATATACTGAGCATGACGTCACATGGTATGGAATATCCCTTTGGCCAGTTTGGGTCAGCTGTCCTGGCTGTGCCCCCTCCCAGCTTCTTGTGCACCTCCAGCCTTCTCCGTCGGTGGAGCGTGGGAAGCTGGAAAGTCCTTGACTAGTGTAAGCACTGCTTAGCAACGACTAAAACTTTGGTGTGTCAACATTGTTCTCCTCCTAAATCCAAAACACAGCACTGTACCAGCTACTAGGAAGAAAATTAACTCTATCCCTGCTGAAACCAGGACAACTTGTAAAGGTCATATTGCCATGCAAAAACCCTGAAAACTCATGTATCACATCTGTCTGCAAAAGAAATATTTATAATTTTCATCTCTCTGAACTTCACTGATAAAAAACCTCTTTGCACTGCAGCATTCTAGGTTGTAGTTACAAACAAATACAAACTTTCTGATGAATTCTTTGTCCTTTAGTTGATATTGCCAACTACAACAGGAATGTCTTCACTTTTATTTCTCTATAATCTATGCTGGCAACAATCCTGAGGTAGCAAAATTTCCCTTATTATGGCTTCAATAGGCTAGACATTGTCATAGGAATTTTCCAATTTACACAATTTAAGTATTCCATTAAGAATGTTTGATTTCAATCAGTGGGCAATGTCATCCATGAAAATGTCTCTCAGAAAGCTTCTTTCTGCCACCTCACCTCTCTCTCTTAGCAGTTGTCCTGGAAGACTGGTTAGGGTGGGATGAGCTTCTAGCTGTAATAAGTTTATGATGCTGCTTTTGTGTTTCAGAGTAGCTGAGGCAGTATATCTCTTTGTTGCTCAGGAAATATAAAAAGCTAGATTCTATTTGTAATTAACTAGCTGAGAATTCATTCATGTAAAATTCATGTCAAGCTGACATTCTCTAATGATTCTTCATTCAATATGAGGATGTGGGAGAGAAGTGTAGCCAGGTGATGTAATTTATAGGTGCTTTAATTTAACCCAGTGGCAGCAGATCTGTCATCTCCCCATGATATCTTTCAGCCTAAGACCTGAACTTTAGAAGAAGTTTAAAGATTTTGTTTTCTTTTCTTTCAGGTTAAATTATTTGTATCCTCTCCTTCATTTTTCATTGCTATAAGGACATCATTTAAGCTTTTGTAGTGTGTTCCTTACATAGAGAGAATATTTGAAGAAGAGACAATACAAAAAGTTTTGGCACTGCAGAAATAGAGAAATATTTTTTTTTTATCCTCATCTGTTTGAAATGTACTAAACAACTGCTGCCCAACTGTTGGACATCTATTACTACGTGTCTGTCGTGGTTTAACCTCAGTCAGCAACTAAACACCACGCAGCCGCTCGCTCACTCCCCCCCACCCAGTGGGATGGGGGAGAGAATTGGAAGAGCACAAGTGAGAAAAACTCGTGGGTTGAGATAAAAACAGTTTAATAATTGAAATAAAATGGTAATAATAATAATATGATAATAA
>NW_008795495.1:833353-835168 GCF_000699145.1 Aptenodytes forsteri | reverse complement strand
TACCTAGCAACAACTAAAACATCGGTGCGTTATCAACTTTGTTCTCATCCTAAATCCAAAACACAGCACTGTACCAGCTACTAGGAAGGAAATTAACTCTATCCCTGCTGAAACCAGGACAATGTCCTAAATTTTAAAGCTCATTTTATTTGTCTGCTGCAATTTAAACAAGTGTTATGTCCACACATGAGTTAGAAAAGGCTAGGCAAATATATCAGAACAGAGGAACTGAGGAGAAACAAATTTTACCAGATCACTTTGATGAAATAGCAATAGTGAAAATTGGTTCAGCCTATGGATTATTCACTCTCCAGATAAGAAAAAAAAAAATATGGAAGTGTAGATTTTGTATAAAAAAAGAAAAGTCAAATAATAGACCTAACAGTACTGATTTTATTAGCAAAAGAAAGGTAGACACAATCAACACATGAAGAGATTTTTTTATTGTATTCTTCCTATTACAAACTTAAGTGCTGTGAATTCTTTTTTTATCTTTCACAGTTAGTATTTTGGTTCAGAAAACAGGAAAGAGGAATGGAAAAGTCAGATCTAACATTGTAGAACCGAGGATTCTGCAAAGCAAAGGACTACTATGATGTGCATGATGAGTGACAAAAGCATTTTCTACAATGTTTTAAACAAGTAATCATAACGTAATTAAATTACTTTTAACACATAGGAACATCTGAGAAGTAATGGAATTGTATTACTAACTTCTAAGATACTGTCTGTAAAGGGGAAGGTGAGTGACTTGTCCTCAAACCCACGGTAAGGATCTGTATTTTTATGGTGGTGTGTTGAAAAATGACTGTTTTCAATGTTCTGTGCCCAAACAACCTGCTGTAAAATAACAGGTGACACATCTGAAAGATCGTTAGTTCATAAATCCCTTATGCAAGATCAAGATCTCTTTATAAGTCACATATGTGTTTTGAGATGAGTTGATACATATTTTACAGAAATAACTCTGATCAGCTTGACCATAAGTTATGCACAGCACACCACAGGACTTTCCTGAATTAGTTTTGATTCAAATCAGGGAAGAGGATATTTGATTAAAAAAGTAACACAATCTTATTTGGATTGCTGTTATAAAAATGACAATTTTGGAGAGAGAAAGTTACCTTTAACTCATTAGTTCCAATACTGTCAGTATGTTAACTGTATTTCTTTTTTGTTTTACAGAAATAAGTTTTATCTCAATAAATTTCAGCAGAGTTGAGAAGTTGATAAACGTAGTTACCTTTGAATTTTTAGCAACAGGTTTTGGACATGTGTCTATTAGCCTTCTTTTTGGTCTTTCATGAACAGAGCTACAAAGACTCCGAATTTTTCCATGTATCAAGGCACAATTATCTAACTATACAGAATTTAGCCTTTAAAAATAGATATAAATGTGCAAAAGACAGGGAAAGATGAGGCCCGGGAGTGTGTTCTTTCTGTTCTTGGAGGATTTATTGCATATAAATGGCTGAGTTGGACAGAAAAAATTATCACCATATGGTTTATTGGTTAACCCTTCACAGTTTCATATATTTTAAGGCCAGAAGTTCCATTAGATCATCTAATTTGACCTCCTATATCACAAGAATTCTACCTACTTATTCCCACATTGAGCTCAATAACTTATTTAATTAAACCTATGTTTCAGAAAGGCATTTATCTTGATTTAAAGACATGAACAGTTCAGTAATTTCTATATTAATCATAGAATCATGGAATTGTTTAGGTTGGAAAAGACCCTTAAGATCATCGAGTCCAACTGTTAACCTAACACTGCCAAGTCCACCACTAAACCATGTCCCTAAGCACCAC
>NW_008795495.1:829707-830019 GCF_000699145.1 Aptenodytes forsteri | reverse complement strand
GCTCTGTCTGGAAAGCTGTGTCAGTCACGATGGGTGCAGAGCTTAGAGAGGCCATGACTTTCTGCCCAGTGAATATCATTGCTCCCTGGTTGAACTGGCAGAGCTTCAGGGCCCTTCCTGCATGCCCTTCCATGCGAACTGTCACGCCAACTGCCACGCCATGCCCTTGCTGACATGCCACACCCTTGCTGACGTGCCATACGCTTGCTGATGCGCCACGCCCTGTTTGCCCACCCTGTTCGCAGCACTCCTGGTCGCTAGCGCTCCCTAAGGGCTTTTATATGTGGGTGGGGGCTCGGCTGCCGGTTCTCC
>NW_008795495.1:814343-829651 GCF_000699145.1 Aptenodytes forsteri | reverse complement strand
CGGGTCCCAGCAGCCACTGTCACGCGAGCTGCGGGCTCCTGGCAGCTCTCTCCCTGAGCCCTGAGGTTCCCTGGTTTGGGAGACCCCCCCACGCTAGAGCACTCTGTTGCTGATCGTGCCAGCACCAGAGCTGCTCACCCCAGCAAATTTCACAATTTCCACCCTGTTCGCAGCACTCCTGGTCGCTAGCGCTCCCTAAGGGCTTTTATATGTGGGTGGGGGCTCGGCTGCCGTTGCTCCTGGCCCTGCCCAGGTCTCATCAGCCACTGTCACGCGAGCTGCGGGCTCCTGGCAGCTCTCTTGGCTCCCCCTGAGGTTCCCTGGTTTGGGAGACCCCCTTGTGCACCACGCTAGAGCACTCTGTTGCTGATCGTGCCAGCACCAGAGCTGCTCACCTCAGCAAATTTTTCACAATTTTTACTATTAATGACTACTAGTATCTCAACACTTACCAATATCCTTTTTTTTTTTTGTTGAAATTAATCTTTTTTCAATTGTCAATCCACTGCTTTCTGTTATGTCCTTCCTCACTGAAACAAAGACTTATTTAATGTTTTATATTTTCTCTCCTTTAAGGTATTTACAAATTGTTATCAATTTACTTCTAAACCTTCTTTTTGTGCTTTGTCAGAATTTGACTGTGAGACATTTTTTCTAATGTTCATCTAATTCTATTAACCTTTTCCCACCCCGTCTCCTACATTCTAGTAGGTGTTTCTTACAGATATATTAAAGTAGAGAAGCATAGCACATTAGAAACATATAAATTGTCAAAAGTGAAAAAGTATTACTCTGTAAAAAAGTATTATCACTTGGAAAATGAATGCTTGAAGATCTTGGTAACAGAGGAACAAACTGAAAGAAAAAAACCCAAAACACTGCTTGTGGGATTTCAAATGTTTATTATCCTAGCTAAAAATAAGTAAATTCTGCTGAGGTAATAGTAGTGTGCCAAGGAATTTTCTGGTATGTCAAGGGGATTTTTGAGCAATTGCTCTAAGAAATGAAGAAATATATATTACATTGGTCTGGCAAGATGTCACAAAGCATGGAAGAATTTTTGGCAGTTAAAGGAAGAGAAGCTTGCGAAGCAAGCCCATGTATTTCTTCTTTCTTTTCACTAGTGTAACTGAGGTTTTATAGACTTTCAAATAGGTAAAATAATAAATCTAGTTCACATATGTATATCAAACACTGAACTCTGCAAGGTGTGATTCCTTTAGACAAATTAACTGTTCAGAGTCCAAATAACACCATATTAATTTTACTTATGCTGTTACAAAATGACATTAGAAGGTTCAGAAACTCAGCTTATTTAATTGAATAACCTACCATCAGTGGTTAAAAGAATGTCCTTGTGTATAGGAATGACCTCTAATATCTTCTTTTTATAAGCTCTCAGCCAAGGTCAAAACACTGAATAAGATATTAAGAATATTTCTGCCTGTAACTCATTGCCTACTATAGTATCATTGCTTTCTGATTTCTTACAGAGGACGTCAGTGATTTACTTTATTTATGTATGTATGTATGTATTTATTTATTTGACTTTCTTGAATTGATTATCTGACAACAAGCTAACAAGGAGGAATCATGCTTTGACACGTCTTCATTTAGAATGTATATACCCAGAAATGACTAATTTTATATTTAGAATATTACTGGTTTTGTAGTTTTGACAAAGCAGAGGTATGTGCATTTTTCTGGCTGTATTCTTGAGCTATGAACCAGAAAAGCAATCTTTTATAGAAACTTTCAGTTTTCTTTATTAGGTTCTGGTTTCAAAGATATACCTTGAACTAAAGATGACTCACTATCTGATATATGTGAAAATATTTCAGCATGAGTGAATTTAGATTTCTCTCCTGTTTTCATCCTTGAAGCATAAAATGAGTTGCGGATTTTTAAACTTCTTACAGCTACTGATTTAAACTACTCCTGTGACAATATATATCTATGGTGAGATTTTTTTAGTTAGTCATTGGTTAGATAGAAAAAGGTGCTGTTTTGGGTAAAAAAAAATTAAAAGTACAAGATAATGAAAGGGAGAGCACTTCCTGTGACAATCTTAAAATCCCTATAGCTATCTGATTCTGTGCATGTGTAAAGATTTAAAGTTCATCTTAATGTCAACTCTGCCTATTTTTACCTGTGGGATGATAAAGAAAAAAATCTTTTTGGATTGTAACTACCTAATTAGCCATGTATTTTAAAAAAGACAAAAAACCCAGCCACTATTAATTAGGAATATTTCCTTTCTTTGGTTTAATTTAGTTTGACATCCAGGTAAGTCAGTGTCAAACTATGAAAGTCAAGTTTAAAAAAAAAAAAAAGCAACCTGACACGTGGACAGTAGGTTAGTTCTGGCTAAAGGGTCTTGTTTGTCCATTACCATTTTGTAGCTTGAATTTTAAATATACGATGTTGTCTTACGAAATTTGTTTCTCATGCTTGTGTCACAGTGAAAGTTTAGAGGTGATATTTTGACAGAATTCTATAATTGGAAATAACTTTAAATTGTCATGCTATTATTATTTTTTTTTTAATCTTGGACCTATAAAAATCTAGAGCCAACTAAAATTAATATCTTAAGGACAGGATTTTCAAAATCTTAACAGTAGTCTAGCAGCTTTCAGTGAAATCACTGGCAAAGCTGGTGATTGCTTTCAGTTGAAGATGTTATTAACACTCACAATTTTAACACAAGGTTCATGATACTGTTTATTTTAATGTTGCAGCACTAACACTTACAACATTGACCTCTAGTAAAAGTAGGCTCTGCCAGATTATCTGATTTTTTTTCATTGTCAGCTGATTGTTTTGTCTAGAAAATCTCCCTAAACTTCATTAAAAGTGTCTGAGGAGTGTCACAAAAGAAATTGGTGGATAAACTGGAAGAAAAAAAATATTTTAGATAAAGGATATGCAAAAACATGAATAATTAGTGTGCTGGGAATTTACTAGTGAAACTGCATGTATGGGTGCTGAGGCTATACTTAATATTTCAGGTAAGGGACTAGATAGACAACATTGATATCTTGACATTTTCAGAGAACACGGAGTTTGATATGGTATTGTTTGAGACAGAAGAGGATTCTGCTATACAGAAAATGGAAATTACTTTAAAATTGGAGAAATTATATGCTAGGTCACAATATGGACTTCAAGATTGTGTTCTGAGGGCTTGATGAAATTCAGTTGCTCAATAAACTCTAAGAAAGACCTTGTTTAGTTGGAAACAACAAATTCTGGCTGGTTTAGTTATCAAAAGGTGACTGAATAAAAACACATAAAATTGAAGAGGCTTATAAAAAAGACATATGAAACCAAGCAAGGCTCTGGAATAGGCTTTAGGAGAAGAAACAGGGTGGGGGTGGGGGGGAAGGATTAAACACTCTGTGAGGAAGAGTGATTCCCAAGGTAGTAGTGGTGAGATTGCAGAAAAGGGCACCAAGGTGACATCCAGCAGACCCCATAGCCCGACCCCAGGATGGTGCACCTCACCCTGTGACTGCTGCACTGGCTCGGTCAACCTTCCTCCTGGACAGCACAGTCTTACCCATGGGACAGTGAAGTCATGTAATTTGTAAAACTGCATATATCTGCATATATCTTGTATATCTGTGATTAAAGTGTTTTGGTATCTAAGTCCGTTTAGTCTCAGCACTGTCATTTTGGTTTTAAACTGTGATCATGGTTTCTTACAATAAAATAGTACTTCCTGAATAAGTCTCTTCCAGTTCTGTTTTCCAGCACTGTTCAACTCTTTGCTTTCAGTTTGTTAATAGTCTAAGCGGTTGCGGAGAGCAGCTTAAAAATCTTTTCCTTAGAATACCAAAACACAATAAATATGCATTTTTTGCTTGTTTTAACTTGTACCTTTACTTGTGTCTTATAATACTCTCTTATACTATTTTAATTCATTCAATTCCTCCTAATTAATATTAGACTGTAAGAAGTTTTGGGCAAAGAACTCGTCTTTTAGTTTCTTAGATATTCCCATTGCACTCTTTAGTATTGCAAAATATATCTGGAGGTTGCGTCATCTTATTTTTTGTTTTGAAATATGATTTTGAAAATGCTAGAGCAAGAAAGACATTTTATATATCTACAAAACACTTTCTAGTACTGTAATGTGTTTATGTCCATATCTTGAGTCTTAACTTGCTTACCGTTTTTGGATCCTCTCCAAATTCTCTGTATGGGTCTTTTCATTTGCATCCATCATCCACAGAGGGACAGTGACAAGACAGAGAAGACATCTATGTTTAAGAATGCTGGTTTTCTAGACTTCGGTTTTGAGAATGCTTATAACAGTGTAATTTCAAACTGTTGGTATACAAGAATATAGTAGTGAGAATTGAAATTTCCCAAATCAGTATTAACAGTTCACAGGAGATGACACGAGATGGAATACGGAATTGAAAAATAGCAACCAAAGCAACACAAGCATTCTGTTATAACCAACTCAAACAAATTCGAGGGCTTATCATTTGGGAAGAGGTGAAGAACACATACTGATAATATGACAACCTTGAACAAGTGTTATACATACTTGAATTTTAATCCTATCAAAACATTTTTAGAAAGTTTTAATTTTTTTTTAATGTTGATTCTGAGCTGAGAAGGCAGAAATATCTTCAAAAGTTACAAGAGCATATTTTAAAGTTCCTTGAAGGAAGATATGGAGCATGCTCTTGATTAGCTGAACGGAAAATAGGGTCTGGTCAAAGAGAAAATCCCTCTGGGACAGAAGGTCTAAAAGGGTAGACTGATTGTTGACAACAGAAAGTGGAGAGCTTGGAAGGATGACAAATAGGTATATTTAATCTGGGAAGGTAAGAGCAGAGAAGAAGGGGAATTTCATTTTGGAGGCTTTTAAGTGCACAAAGAATGAGTGAGATACAGGACAAATGATTATTGGTTTTGGTAGCAGTAATATGAAAAATGACATGAAAAATGAAGGCTAGGGACCAAAAAAAATATATATAAAATAAACACAGACAGAAAAATCCCATCTGAAGTACAGTAGATGAGATTTGATTTTATTGGGTTCCACGGCAAGAAGGGAGGACAGTGTTTTACACATCACTTCCCCAAGGCCTCACTCCCAGAGAACGCAAAGCCTTAACATGTGTTTTAAACATGCAATTTATGGTTACAAGGTCTTCTGTAAGGCAAGGATAATTGTGCTGCTACTGGTCCCTGATTTGTCTATGTTTATAGAGCATAGGGGTTTCTTTATTATAAGTAGGATTAAACTTATCTGTATTCCATCATTTTTATTAAAAATAGAGGTACCTTGACCAGAATATTTTTATCAGAGTTAGTAGAAATTGCATGTGTATTTGGAAAAGTGAATAGTTAGTCCAAATTATTTTTCTTGAAAAATACTCCTAAGGTTCTGGAAACTTTGTGTGTGGAGTGTGAGTGTGTGTCTGCCTCAGAGGAACATAAAGTATCATATTCTAATAATCAGTCATTTGCTCCTCATGCAGAGCAGGCTGAATAGAGCAGAGGATTCAGTTTAAAGTTTCAGACAACGATGAGAAGTAACAGTCTCATTTTATTTTATATTTTGTCAAAGCTTATCAAGATAAAGGATTAAAACTTTTTAAAACCAGACAAAATTGTTTTTTTTTCTGTTGAGAGAAGGTTACTGTTCAGATTGTTTTAACCCTTAGGGATTGTACAGCTCCCTATAAACCCAAAAGTCTAAACTCTGGCTGATTATTAAATTCACACTCTCTAGGTCCTTGTATAGAAAACAGTTTGTACAGAGACTACTAACTTTAAAACTAGCATAGACAAATGAAAAGGGAAATACAGGGCAAACAGGCAAGTAAACATCATTAAACTTTAACTAATATTTCTTGTGAACTATTCTTTCCAGAAGATGGCACTCTTACACTGTGTATTTTTGAGCATGAGTTTAGTGACTATTCATGACTGTCTATGTACTTCCCTATTTGTCTAAACTATTTAATTATTTATCTGTACACAAAAGGTAGGGTAAAATGTAAAATATAGTCATCTTCATGCAGCCTTTACTCCAAGAAACATTATTTATTTTGCCAGCAAGAAGCATCACTAATCGAAATGAATCATTGTCTTTAACTAAAATTATACCTGGACCTAAACATGGTTTTTTTGTTTTGTTTTTTTGTTTTTGTTTTTGTTTTTAAAAAAGAAGCTCTTACTCCCACTCCTAAACTGATAGGTATATTATTTCTCTCTTGGAGGTGACGCATGAAAGTGGAGAAAAATATTGACTATTGGAATGATACAGCAGCAGTTGTAGTCTTTGAACAGTTAAAAATGAAGTAGCATAGAGGCAAGATGGTTATAACTATGCAATAAATGGCAGTCCTGAGTGTGATGAACCATGAACAGAAGTTTCATTCCTTCTTCACTAATACGAATTTGGTCTCTCAGTTCAGACTTACATCCTTAAACAACTATATTTACTTTCAGCTATCACAAATTTTCTATTGTATTTTCCAATGTGATATGTATTTTCAGAATTAAAAGAATTGGATAACTCTATTATTTTTATCTGAAAGATCTACAGACATTTTTCTAAAATCTATGTCAGGCAAACTTCTTCTGGTGTTTACTATAACGCTAATTTTTTTCTTTATGTATTAGATTCTGTGGTGTTACAACCAAGGTGCTTAAAAGAACATAAAATAAAGATCTTAGTGTTATGCATAAGGAGTCAGACATTGAGCACAGCAATTAATATAAAGCCAGCAAAAAGACACAATTTTTCAGCTATGTATTATTTAAGCAGAATAGGCAATAGATTTAAAGACACATATTTGCCTAGTTAGTTAATGTATTTCTATGTAAATTAGGAATATTTTTTCAAAAAATATTTAACAAAAATCTGCAACAAAGCAGACCTGTATGGACTGAATTGGAAGCTGTCTAGCTGAATAACATCTATCCCTGCAGCATACTTCAAATCTGTTAGATAGTTTGTGGTGTAATTTTGGAAAAGAACCAATTAATGTTATGTGAATGTAGCTCATTGATAGTTTTCTCCATTTTTGGACATTGCAAGCTATTTAACTGTACAAATGTTTTTTGAGGCATTTACAGCCTGTATGGACTGAATTGGAAGCTGTCTAGCTGAATAACATCTATCCCTGCAGCATACTTCAAATCTGTTAGATAGTTTGTGGTGTAATTTTGGAAAAGAACCAATTAATGTTATGTGAATGTAGCTCATTGATAGTTTTCTCCATTTTTGGACATTGCAAGCTATTTAACTGTACAAATGTTTTTTGAGGCGTTTACATAGTAATTATTTGTGCAGAATCCCTGCTGCTTTGCTTTTGTTGTTGCTGTTGAGCTCATGTTCATAGGAACACTTATCTTTGTTCAGTTAAAACTTTCTGATCTGGAAATAAGGCTGTGGAACACAGATCTCATCAGTATTTGTGAGACCATGTTTTTTGGGGGTAGAACTGTAATAGATCAGGCTCCTATGGTACTACTTCATTATTTTTATTTCCAAAAGAGTCTAGGAGATGAAACCTTAAAAAAATTAAGCAAAAATGTAAGCATAAAGTTCTACAAATTATACTATTGTTGGAAGTAACGGGGTCCAATGAAGAATGTAGTACTTTGAGACCTGGGAAACCCTTGGAGTTTTGTTCTGTTGGATACGTGAATACATCTTGCCATGTTCTGCATGGCAATAAACAATGAAAGCACATTGCAGCCCCCCCCCCAAGAGGTGGATGTGTGCTGATTCAGGCTTGAAAACTATGTAGCCGTGTCATTTTTGTTGTGTTAGTACAAATGTAATTATAAATGCTGTTGGAACCACATAGATAATTGCACAGGAGACTGTACTATTTTACATGACTCACTGATTTAGACAGCACTTATTCTGGGATGTCTGCATATTTCTGCTTGTTCAGTAAAAACAGTTTTATGAGGCTGCACAATTCACGTCACTCCTCTGAATCTCTTTTAAATCTCCCTCTACAAAGATCATAAATGCAATAAGTTCAAGGTTAACAACATCACAGAGAATTTTAAGGCCTACAGGGAAAAAGAAAGAAGGGTCCAGTATCTTCTGTCTGAAGTAAGAAGAATAATCTTAATTTCTCTTTTGCTGGTTTAGATCTAATTTAAGTTTATTGATACAATTTGAATCTCATACTAAGTTTCATTCTGTTTTAGGCTGATTTAAGCTTTGAAATATTTCAAAATATTTCCAAATTTTTATTATAACAGCAGTAGATATTACTACTTTTTATAAAAATATATAGTTTTTCTTGACCCATGATTTTTTTTTTTACTTTGATAATTTCCATTGCCAATGAATTGTACAATGAAATTCTATGCTTCATTTTTTAAATTGCCATGGCTGAACTTTAGTTTACACCAATTACATCTGAAGTCTTTGATCCTGGATAACCTGTGCTATGGATTTTTACTGTACTTTCTGTGTTTAAAATAGTGAATAAAACTTTTTTATATAATTCAAAATGCAAGCTTATGACATTTTTGTATGTACAGAACCCTTAATTTTTTATAAATATTTTTCACATATATTACAGATATATAGCTGTATAAAGACTACATATATAAACTTAAAATATCCTAGATAATGTATATAGGTTTATAATATAAATCTGCCACATATTTTTATATAAAATGCAGACTTCTACATACATAATATGCACATTTCCATATATATTACTGTAATAAAAGTATTACTTTCTATGCATAAGTTTTAAAAAATGAAAAAATTTCATTTAAAAATAATGTAAATGTTCAGCTGAAAATATCTCAGCTACAAATTGTAGATGAAACTAGACTAAAAATCTTGGGAATTTTCCCTAATCTTATCATTGATGACATGCATGGCCATTTAGAGTAAAATGGATTTGCTTGTATCACTTTAAACACTTCCAGGACCCAAGGATTCTCCTTTTCTGATGGACTACTGCAAGCACTGGAGTTGCTCTGTTTTCTTTCTAGTGAGTTTCACAATCTTCAATTGTTCTATGCAGGGTAGAGAAACTCCAGGGGAAAAA
This sequence comes from Aptenodytes forsteri, assembly GCF_000699145.1. Lineage (NCBI taxonomy): Eukaryota > Metazoa > Chordata > Aves > Sphenisciformes > Spheniscidae > Aptenodytes > Aptenodytes forsteri. The sequence goes on along the minus strand of NW_008795495.1, from coordinate 820,595 downwards.
AAAAAAAAAAAACAAAACTCCTTTTGCTCACTTTTTTCTTTTTTATAAATACATTATAGTCAGGAGCCTGGTATTTAAGGCTTTCTCCGAGATTGTGATTGTTACAGATTGAAACTCCTTTAAGTAGAATGTGGTATGGCATAGAATCATAGAATCATAGAATCATTGAGGTTGGAAAAGACCTCTAAGATCATCGAGTCCAACCATCAACCCAACACCACCATGTCCACTAAACCATGTCCCTAAGTGCCTCATCTACTCGTCTTTTAAATACTTCCAGGGATGGGGACTCCACCACTTCCCTGGGCAGCCTGTTCCAATGTTTCACCACTCTTTCAGTAAAGTATCCTGTGTGAATCCTCTCTTTACTGATCCATGTAGTCTTAGGAAGCAGAAATATATCCTAAATCAGCTTTGCTTTAAATTAAAGGGGTGGTCATGTGCCTCCTTTTGTAGCAGTTCATTTAGTTCCTATCTTAATGAAAGGCATCCATCTGTGAATCCCACACAGGTCACAGTCACTTAAGTAACACAGGTGCTAAAGAAGCAGAGGGAAACAGAATATAACTCTATTGTTTAACATTAAAGAGTTCCCTGTTGATTATACAGGCTATTGTAGATCATAATATGACTAGCTTTCTTTTTGCATTGTAAGTCAGGCAATGCAGCAGCAAGCATCCTGAAATCTAATGCTTCTGTCAGAGAATGGGAATTTCACTGTGAAATATTAATTTCACTTTTAATTAAAAACAAAACAAAACCTAACACTTGTTCATTACGTATCATTCATTTTCCCCCTAAAGACTAAATGCCAGCTTTAGTTTCATGTTGTTTTTACTGCAGATCAGTTACTGTACCCACATTAAAAATTATTAATTTATTCTTTCAATATTTCTTTTGCAAACCTATATTGTCCATCACATCTTGTGATTCAAATATCCTTCTGTTCTTCAATTACTTGGTGGAATGTTTGGGGCAATTCCAGAAGAATTTTGCTTGATGTAACTCTAAATTCTTCATACTCAGAAACTTCGAACATTTAGAATAAATCAGACAACAGATTATGTCAGTTCTACCAGCAGTGTAGGGTAACACTTTCTAAAACATTAAAACAACATCAAAATGGAAGTTGGAATAATTCTGGAGTACCTTAAGGCTAAGAAATAAAGCAGTCATTTTTGAAAATTCATCTTAGGTTCCCATTGTCAATTAGAAAATCGAAAAGTGTCCAGAGTCAAAATATTAAGACTCCACACTTAATTTTTACACATTTGGCAATGAAAGGAAGGAGCCTAAATTAAATATCTGTGATCCACATAGGTTTCATGCAGGTGAATATCTTACATCAGAGCCTGAACTCTGAAGAAGGACCTGCCTAGAATGTTATACTTTGAAATGTTAAGTATATAATTTGGCCCAAAACTGTTATTTTGGCATTACAGGTAGGTGCCTTTGGAAATGTTAGTTTCCAGAGCTTGAATACTCTCCTAAAAGGTGCTTCTGAAGAAGTTCTAAAAAAAAAAAAAAAGGATTTTCTTCTTAAAAAAAGGGGGGAAAAAAGAAAAAAGGAAGATACAACAAACTACAAAATGTTGGGCAAGAGGGATAATGAAAAAGCATCTAATAAAATATTCTACTGATTAGAGAACTCATCAATGAAAGGAGAAGAACCATATGTTATATCTTCCTTTATCAGTATTCATATCTGGATTCCTCTGCTGCTCCCAGGGGAACATCTAAATAACACTGTGCAAGATATTCCAGGTGAAAATATCTGACACCCTCCTTGGGTGGTGTGTGACTATGCAGAAATCAATTCAGGAAACTGCGAGCTAAGACGTCTGTTCATTATTACCTTACTCTCTTTAGTCCATTTGCTGCTTCATCTCCCTGGTACATTTTTACTGGTGTCTAGATTGGGAACTATTTAGAGCAGAAGCTTGCTTTTTGATTACTTGTCTTTACAGCGCCCAGCACAACAGAGCTCTGATCTTTGGTTGAGGTACACATAAAAGAAAAATCAGAACTAGATAATGGTCCTGTAAAATAAGCCTCCTGGACTGGCTTTCTCTAAAATTACCAAACTCCACTGAAATCAGTGGGTGTAATTGTAGTTAATGTCCTAAGCATAAGTAGGGGTGCCAAGATCTTTCCTTAACTTGGGAGGAGTGGGGTAATTTTCAGGAAACTGTAATTAATCTCTTAGCCCAACAACAGCTGTAGTCAAGGATTTAGAACTTATTTCCCTATCAAGCATCAGAACTAGTGTCTTATAGCAGTCTTTCACATTTTGAATGAAATAATGACTTTGACAATATGCTTTTTGGCATATAATCTTTGTTCAGCATTCTGTCATGAGTAACTGCTTATCAGTTTATCAACTCTAATTGTAATGTTTGTAAACAAGTACACTGAAAAATACTTTGAAGAAAAGTCTTTTTTAGTAGCTAGCCCTGAAATGGCTTTATGTGATTTCTTTCAATAAAACAATTTAATACTAATATTGTTACTCTGATATGATGCTCTGAAAATACAATGTAAATGTTTATTCAGTAATTCTCAGAACACCTCTTTGAAGCACTGAATTGTTAGGATAACCGATTTACAGATGAATAAACAGAACGCAAGTGAAAGGACTGATCTAAATTCACATACTGAGTGAGGGGCAAAACTAAGAATAAAGCAATGGATCTCTGAAAAAAGATTGGAGTACTTCCTGAGACCCATTGCCATGGGACAGTACTCATTCCATTCAAATCATGTGGGGACACTGAGAGTTGAGATACATATTCTTTTTTTTTCTCCATACAACACTGTCTTGGCCAAAAAGAGAAAAAAAATGTTTTGGCTATTTTTACTGACCCTTAAGCTTACATCACATCAATTTAGTTTAGTAAGGAGAACAAATGTGGGTGTATCTCAAGTATGATCAAGTGTACAAGTAATGGCAGCTGAAGTATTTCAATTATACTTCAATTATCAAGGACCGGCAATAATATTTTTGTGTCAAAGATTCTTTGCCACTTGCTTCCTTGCTTCTTACTGCCATCACAAATTTTCCTAGAAGATGTCAATGCAATTCTACCACAGACCACACTACAATGTCAAATCTTCTGTTAATCAGCATGTGAAGATGCCAAGGGTATGGTATGGTATCAAGACAAAATGAGGTGATGTCAGTAAGACTTGACATTATCATGTCAAAACAAATAGAAATTATATGTAAGTTACTTCTTTGCTAATGAAAAAGAACATTTAAGATATTAACAGTTATGGCATGTTTTGGGGGGGTATTTCTAAAATGCGTTATTAAAAGAACTAGTAAGTGAAGTAGTCTGGTCAGAAAACCTCAAGGACATAAATGTGTTGGAAGTTTGGAATATGTTAAGTCAGATAAAGTAAAAGACTATTTGCAATTTGCCTCCCATGAAAAGGGACAAATCACCTTTTAGAAAACTGTTCCAGATGTAAGCAGATGGATAATTACTTTAAAAAGGTATCAAGAACAAACAGTAACCCTACCAAGAATGGAAAGAGCACTGATCAGGTAAGACAGCTGTGTCCAGTCAGGGATAAAGGAAGAATTACAAAAAATCATGATGAGTTGGACATTGTGAGGAAGCTAATAACAATAATCAGAGTTCTTCAGTCATGTAAACTCATTTAAAAAAAAAAAAAAGTGAGATGGCTAGGGAGGAAATATGGTATTTAGATTAAAGGTTATCTTGGTGATTATTTTAGGCAAAATTAAATGAATACTTATCCTCAGCTTTCAAAATGATGATGTTGCTAAACACAGGGTCAGGGAAAAGAAGAGAAAAGAAAATGTAGGTATGCAAATATGAATCACTGGAACTGATACAGACGGCTCCTTGTGTTCAAATTCTGGGACCGTAATGTTGACTGAACTAGCACATGCATTTGCAAGTTTGATAACAAAGATTTTTGATGTATCTTTTAAAATTGGTGGTGATTTTTGATTAGATAACAACAGATTTACAATGCTTTGTAAATTTGTGTCATTGAACCCTTTTTATAAGGACAATTCTACTTTTTGACAAGGTCATTTAGTCCAAATTCTGCTGAAAACAGTGCTAACTTTAGATTGCTCAGGGCCTTTAATTCAGTTAAGTGATCCTGTGCTTAACCACTCTTATTGTGAAGATTTTTTTCCATATATTGAGTTGTAATTTCCCTTTGTGCAATTTGTGATATCTGCTTCTTGTCCTGTTGTTGTGCACATCTGAGAAAAGTCCAACCTCATCTTCTCAGTACTCTGAAGACTGAAATTAGATTCCTCTCTTCTCCTTAGCTTTTTTCCCACTCATGTGGGCTAAAAAAATCCAAGCTCCCCAGCCTTGTCTCATATGCCAGGGGCTAAAGGCCCCAAATATTTAGTAGCCCTCCTTTGATCTTGTTGCAATTTGTCAATATCTCTGGTGTACTGAGAGAGACCCTAAACCAGTCACATTATTCTCAATGCAGTTTCACAGGTGCCTAGTAGAGGGGAATAATCACTTCCTTCCACCTGATTATGTTTTTACTAATGTATCCAATATGTGATTAGTTTTCATTGCTGCAAGGATGTACTGATGACTTACGTTCAGTTTGTCGTCCACCAGGACCTCTATATCCCTTTTTGTAAAGTTGGTCCTTAACTAGTTAGTCCCCAGCCTGTCCCACTGCATGGGGTTTTTGGGGATTACACAGGGGACTTTGCATTTGTGTTTGCTGAGTTTTGTGAGATTCTCTAGTATACTGAGATACCTCTAAATGGCAGCTGTGGCCTCTGGCATATTAACTGTCCCCCCAAGTCTGAAAATCATTCATGAATTTGATGAAAGTGTATTCTATCCTGTTGCGTAGATTACTGACTATATTAAACAATATAAGTATTAAGCCCAGAGGAATGCCCCTCATAACTAGCCGCCTGCTAGACTTCAAAGTGTTGAACACTACCTTAGTCTAGCAGTCCAGCCAGCTCTTCCCCTTGTTTGCAGTGCATCCATCCAGCGCATATCTCCCCAGTTTAGCTACAAGGACAATGTAGGAAACCAAGCCAAAAACCTTCCTAAAATTTAGGTAAACTACATCCATTGTTATCCTCTTTTTACAACCAGTCATTTCATCTTAAATAACAAGCAGGGTAGTCAGCCATGATTTCGCCTTGGTAAATATCCATGCTGGCTGTTCCAAATTACCTTCTTGTCCATAGGATGTGTAGAAGTAACTTCCATGAGGATTTTCTTCATAATCTTCCAAAGGACTGAGGTGGGGCTGACTGCACATTAGATCCCTTGTACTCCTTCCTCCCTTTTCTGAAGATGGGTATAAACATCTGTCCCAGTCAATAGAACTTGAAGTCAATGAACTTCTCCCAATTTCCATGACCTTTCAAAGATGGTAGAGAATGTTTTGATGATGACACCAACCAGGTTCTTCAGCACCTTTAAGTACACTGTGTCCAGTTTCATGGACATTTTTATTTGCAGTTCATTAGGTATGATGTAGTAGGTAGTCCATAACTCATTCCTTCTCTGCTTTCGAGTAGTATCTTTTTCTCCCTAACAAGGCATAAACATGTGGGAGGCCTAGGGACAAACTTGTCAACAAAGACTGGGGGAAAGGGTGCATTTAGCACCACAGCCTTTTATGTGTCCCTTGTCGTTCGCTTACCCTCTCCATTCAGCAAAGGGCTCACATTTTCCTTGGTCTTTCTTTTGTTGCTGCAGTGCAGAGTCAATAGAAGTTATTTTGTTGTCATTCATATTCCTCACTAGTTTAAACTTCAGTCAGACTCTGGACCTCCTAATTCCATCCTTGCATGTCTGGGAAATGCTTCTGTATTCCTCTCAGATGGCCTGTCCCTGCTACCACCTTGTCGTGGTTTAACCCCAGCTGCCAACTAAACACCACACAACCGCTCGCTCGCTCACTCCCCCCCAGTGGGATGGGGAAGAGAATTGGAAGAGTAAAAGTGAGAACACTTATGGGTTGAGATAAGAACAGTTTAATAATTGAAATAATATAAAGTAATAATAATAATAATAATAACAACAACAACAAAAAGAAGAATAATAATAGTAACAAAAAGGAAAATAACAAAAAGAGAGAGACATAAAACCCAAGAAAGACAAGTAATGCAAATGAAAAACAATTACTCACCACCAACCGACCAATGCCCAGCCAGTCCCCTGAGAAGCGGCCCACCCGGCCAGCTTTCCCCTAGTTTATGTACTGAGCATGACATAA
>NW_008795495.1:809240-812223 GCF_000699145.1 Aptenodytes forsteri | reverse complement strand
TGAGAACACTTATGGGTTGAGATAAGAACAGTTTAATAATTGAAATAATATAAAGTAATAATAATAATAATAATAACAACAACAACAAAAAGAAAATAGTAAATAGTAACAAAAAGGAAAATAACAAAAAGAAAGAGACATAAACCCCAAGAGTAATGCAAATGAAAAACAATTGCTCACCACCAACTGACCAATGCCCAGCCAGTCCCTGCAGTGGCCCCGGACACACCTTCCTTACACTTCTCTTTTGCCTTTGAGCTCCATCGGGTCACTCGGCCAACTCCACTGCCTGCTCCATTTCCTGCACATCAGTGTGTACCATTCTTGTGCTTTGAGGAGCTTCAACCCCTTTAAAAATCCTTTAAAATGTGTAGCCAGAGCTGCTTGTATTTATGGGATTATGTGCCCTAATCACACATTATGGTTAGACCAGTAACCCAGAAAGCAGAAAACTCTTTTTGCACCTTGCCACAGGAAAGAAGTAAGTGTGTTTGAGGGAATACATTTTTAGCCTAATTCATCTGTACATCTCTTAAACATGAGAAACAAAATATTTCAGTTATGGAGCCTAGAAAACTTCTCTTTCGATCTGTTTCCCCATCATTTAACTCCTAAATCTTAGTAATCTAATTGATACGTTTCATGGCCATTCACATTTTCATGCTAACCTTCTGTTCAAAAGAAATAATTTTCTGTATGTTAGCACAGATTAATAAAATTATTGGTTTCCTGCTACTCTAAATTATCTGTAGATGAAAAATATTTTGTTGAAAATATAAGTTTGAATCTGCTTTGGCAAAAACAATATTTTTTTTTGTTTATTTGCTTGATTTTGCTTAGTGTAGGTATACTACCAATCAGATTCTATGAAATTCAAGGGAATATAAGTAGAGACCAGTTTTTATCCTTGCTGTTGGAGATAACTGAGTTATAGGATAAAGGGAAAAGCAAACAATATTTTATGGCCTAATAGTTCAGGCACTTCTTTCAGATGTTCAGCTGTGTACTTATTTTGTGGATTGAGTTGTTCCTTGTTTGTGTTGACTTTTGTTGTTGTTGTTGAACTGGCATAAAGCCATTCACAGTAAGAAAAAAATATATTAAAAAAAAAGAAAAAAGTATAATGATCAAATTAAACTTAGTCCATTTTAAAATAGAAAGTAAGTAAAATGCAGTTCCCTTACTTTTTTTCCATGTCTTTATGTATAGTTCACATATTGTATTAGGAACTGATAGTCTCAGATGTACAAAAGCTTGGTAACAAACTTTTGCTACAGCACATCAGAACAGGAGAATGGGTGATTCTTTACATAAATAAGAAGGTTTACAGTTTTATATCACTTTTTGCTGAATAGTCATCTCATGGTAGTGCTTATCAGTCCTAACATGTCTTCTTTACTTTGACCAGTTCTCCAGGACAGACACCTAGCTTTGTATTTGTATTTGTAGTCCTCAGTGAGGTTAACATCTTTAGGCCCTGGCAGAATACTAATGTTAGTATTGCCAGACTTCCAGATGCACTCTTACTAAAATTCTCTATGAGCGAAAGTAGCGTAGAAGTGCAGCAGGAGACTGAGATAATGGCATAACTACCATTTCACAGAGTAACTGTGCACACAATGTGCTTGCTTCATGCCTTTCAAATATGCTAGCTATCAATGTATCTAACATACCACAGCCAATATTGTATAAAAAAAGAGCAACTTTTCTTCACCAAGCAGATCAGTTGTACATTGTGTTCAGCTTTGTGTTATGTCAAGTGTAGCCTCATGCCTCAATTTTAAGTTACAGCTGCTTTATAAACCCAACCTGGTTGTGAATAAGAATGTTGGAACCTTTTGGTCCTCTTCTCATTAATTCCTTAACATCAGAAAAAATTCAGTGTAGTAGCATGGAGAAAACATTTATTTCCCCAACATGGGATGAATATGACAGCATATGCAACTATTTTACTCATTCTGCTGCATTAAAATATAATATTTTGATCACATTTCAGTTCCTGGCTGGGACCAAAATGGTTAAGATGTAACTATTTTTCACAGGTTTTCTCACACACTTGTAGACTCAGCATAGATCTTATGTATGGACGTTTGATTATTTACCAGAGCCACTAAGTGTGGGAAATAGCTCTGTATCTTGACTGAGTTGCTGAGTAGAGCAACTTATTAATAACAAAGATAAGACAGAAGATGTTCATTTCATATGGCTTCAAGGCAGCCCAGACAAGTTCATGAAACAGAAATAAATGCAGCTACATGAACACCTAGAAACTGCCTTCTAGATGAGGAAGTCCTCGAACTCAAAATTGTTCGAAGTTGTGAGTATACTTAGAAGAAGCATTTCTATGTTTGTCCTCATCTTATACCCTTTTTCCTTGGCATCTGCTTTTGAATTCTGTTAGAGACAGGACACAGTGGGCTGGATAGACCTTTGATCCAAATTGGTAAGCCTCTTATGTTATGTTCCTAGCTGGAAGCCAGAAAATAGAAATGGACTTCTAGCTTTGACTTCCATTATGGAAATAACTACATTTAAAAAAAAAAGAAACCTTGAAGAGTGGCTTGAACGTCCTGGATGTTCTCTGATGTGTACTTCCTTATCATTTTCAACAGTAAATTTCTCATGTGGGCAAAATAAACAGTTTCTGTGTTGTAAGTGTAGAAGCCTGTTGTTGAGAAGTGTAGCAGTGTCCTGGTTTCGGCAGGGATAGAGTTAATTTCCTTCCTAGTAGCTGGTACAGTGCTGTGTTTTGGATTTAGGATGAGAACAAAGTTGATAACGCACCGATGTTTTAGTTGTTGCTAGGTAATGCTTACACCAGCCAAGGACTTTTCAGTTTTCCATGCTCTACCGACTGAGAAGGCTGGAGGTGCACAAGAAGCTGGGAGGGGGCACAGCCAAACTGGCCAAAGGGACATTCCATACCATGTGACGTCATGCTCAGTACATAAACTGGGAAAGCTGGCCGGGGGGGCCGCTGCTC
>NW_008795495.1:785643-805061 GCF_000699145.1 Aptenodytes forsteri | reverse complement strand
TATTATTATTACATTATTATTATTGTTATTATTATTATTGTTATTATTATTTTATTTCAATTATTAAACTGTTTTTATCTCAACCCACGAGTTTTTCTCACTTCTACTCTTCCAATTCTCTCCCCCATCCCACCAGGGGTGGGGGGGGAGGAGTGAGCGAGCAGCTGTGTGGTACTCAGTTGCCGACTGAGGTTAAACCACAACAAGCAGTTAGCATGACTTAGGCCTAGTTAGCACAGCTCTTGGCATAAGCCCATGAACTTTACTTTTTTTGTAGTAGAAGTAGATGAAATATGATCAACCACTTGTCCGAAATGACAGGATAGTTCTAGTGCGCTCAAGGAAATAGATAGCCAAGCTATGCAAACACCCTGTTGATACTCAAGAAGTGCAAAAGTGTCAGAAGGGTCTGGAACAAGCAGGTTCTGAGTGCCAACAACAAGGACAGCAAATCTGGAAGTGATGACACCATCTGAACAGGCTATCCTATAAATAAGAACACTTAAGAATACTGGGATAGCCAAGCGTTTCTGGAAGAGACTCTGTGGAGGGAAACCCCACAATCCTGCACCAGGATCCAGGATAATCTCTGCAACCTCCAGGGAATACAGGGAACCAAAAAGAGCCCAGTGGATCCCATGCTCCTGCCCCATAACTATGCACAGTATGGCTGGTACTGCTACACCGACCTGTCCAACCTCTCTTCAGGACTGTGCCATCTCCCCTTCAGGACAGGAAGAACATGTAAGAAAACATTGCACTAAACCACCTGACTTGTTTCGCTTACTGCACCATCTCCCCCACAGCACAGGAAAGTAATGTTATTTGTAAAATTGCACGTATCGGTGATTAAAGTGCTTTGGTCTAAAGTCCATTTAGCTTCCACAATGTCATTTGGTTTTAAACCATGACAAGGAGAAATAAACAGCTCCCACAGATCCTATATGCAAAAAAAAAAAAAAAAAAGATCAAGGGAGCAGACTATAGACTATAGTTATCAAGGAGCCATGTGGAATAGACAGGAGGAGAAATCTAACAGTACCAGCTACAGCAGGGCTGGTGTTTTACATAATACCAGACTAAAAACTGTCCGTGTGTTTTCCCTATATCCTATTTCCGTAACAGTTTTATGTATGTCCATTGCATTACTGGTCAAACCAAAAAATTCTTCACCAGGGTACAAATGGTTGGCACAAGCTTTATGAAAATTGTCTGTCCCCAAAGTATCACCAAAGTATAACCACTTCCTAGTTCTAAAATGGATACCACTAACAATTAAGACAAATCAAGCTGTTTTTGCCTTACTACACCAAATGTTTATGTTTGGGTTTAGCTGTGCTATATGCAAACTAAACAGTAGTAGACAGTCTAATGTACCATACAGAAAATTGCAGCTGAACATGTGGGAGGGAAGTAAAACTGTGTGAAACTAAGATGCTTTCTGTGCATGTTTCACAATATTCACCAACCCCCTTCCCCCAAAAACCAAACAAACAAAAACACATGGTCTTGGCTGACATTTTGCTTCGCAAATTGCAGCTAATTCCTTTTTCTATGCAAAGCAACAAATCTAATCCCATAGTTCTCATTTAGATAAAATCCTTTTTAAACACTTGATCTTTCTGTGTATTGATTATTTGTGAACACTTTAACATCTATCATAGTCAAATGAAATAGAAGGTTGCAAGACTGGGTATTTGCATCTTATTCAACCTTCCGGATCTACTGGTTAATGTATGGTTATTTCAAGAATTTCCTGATTATCTTACTCCTCATGGATATATTAGAAATACGAACTGTGCATATAGCTTTTTGGGGCACTGAACTTAGTTTGCAGGCAATAAACAATGAAGAACTGTGGAAGGGGTATTCTGTGGTGTGCAAAATTGCCATATTAGTTTGGTATTGCGCTACCTGTGCTTTTACTAACTGCATGCACATTCAGTGCCTTGGTAACATAAAGCCATTTGTCAATACCTAGTTCTTGGGAGGGAAGGGATGAAGCTAAATTGTAGATGGCAACAGTTTGGGCAGGGCCAGTCTTTTTCTGCCATCCTTAAGAGAAAAGAGAATAAAGGGATGCAGTCTGTATTCTAAAGAGAAAATAATTTCACAGATTCATATTTCTAATTCATCTCTGTTGTGCTTATTGTTATTTTTATTACAATTTCCAGTGGTGTTTGGATATTTTACTTCATTTTATTGATTTTGAAGATGTCTGGGGGAAAGCAGAAAGGGTAAGAAAGAGGAGTTGGAGTGTAGGATTTCTGTAGGCTGCATCTTGTACACTGGTAACAGCATCATTCTGAAACAAAGTAATTCCTTCACAATGATGAAATGGTTTCTGTCCTCTAGAAAGTCCACAAAATAAAGTCACAGCAGCTACCAGACACTCACTATAGCATAACCATCTTCCATTTTTCTTATGCCAGTCCAATTCTCTGTATAAGCATGTCCTTATTTTCTAGATCATGTTTTCATTTCAGTTTTTAGTTTTCCTGGTTACTTCAAGAGCATTGAAAACATGAAGACACTGCAGCTAAGACATTTGCAGAATATGAAATAACTTTGGAGAAATGTTATTGTCCCATCCACTTCAATGAACTCTTCTCTGATACCTAGTGGGAAAAACAAACAAACAAAAAACAAACAATCAATCAAACAAAAAACCCCACACTGTAACTTACATTAAAGAACCTGAAAAAGAAGGATAAAGAGGATATTACAAATATCTGTGCTTGTGGTGAGTGTGCTAGCTCACTTTAGCATTGCATTTGGAAACAGTTACATGTCTTAACTTCAACTGAGAAGGACCCAGAGCTATGGGATCCATCAGGCTGGTCCATCCAGGGAAACCAAAGTGAAGAAATCTACTTGTGGTATACCAACTTCTTTACCAAACATGAGCCTGCTCAGCTCATAAGCCATCCAGCAAAGCCCACCGAGGACAAACAAAGCTCCTACAAAATCATAACCTGATGTGTAGTACCTTAGGGGTGGACATATTTTACAGTTGAAGATTATTGCTTTCCTGAGTCTCCTGATGCCCAAATAGCATGAATAAGTGAGATACAATATCAGAAGAGGTTGTGTAAGTATTGAATTTCCTTTGCTATGCTTACCCTGACACTGTAGTAGTTTTCTTTTTAAAGTTTGCTTTAGATTTGCTTGGTGTGAGAGGTTTCAGTGCTTCTTTGCTTTCAAAAAAGTATGGAAAGATATGAGAGAAGGGAGTTAGGTACTGAAAATTAGTTCTGTATATACAGAAAAAAATTTTACATGTTTAACAGCCTCTTCAGCTAACGCAAAGCAACAGATCTTTAAATTTTACATAGTTCCCAGGAGAGGGACAAAGACGTTCAAAAAGGAGTTAATTTAACCAACCCGTTTGTGTTTCAGCCTTTCCTAGGACTGACATTAAAATTGCTTATTCAATATTCTTAATATGGAAGAAAAAAATCTCATATAAATAAAGTATATAGTTCAATATACAACAAGCTGGTAACATTTAATATGTAAACTTTAGGGTTTGGGTTTTTTGGCATGAGTTTTCAGTGCTTCTTTGCTTTCAAAAAAGTATGGAAAGATATGAGAGAAGGGAGTTAGGTACTGAAAATTAGTTCTGTATATACAGAAAAAAATTGTATATGTTTAACAGCCTCTTCAGCTAACGCAAAGCAACAGATCTTTAAATTTTACATAGTTCCCAGGAGAGGGACAAAGACGTTCAAAAAGGAGTTAATTTAACCAACCCGTTTGTGTTTCAGCCTTTCCTAGGACTGACATTAAAATTGCTTATTCAATATTCTTAATATGGAAGAAAAAAATCTCATATAAATAAAGTTAATAGTTCAATATACAACAAGCTGGTAACATTTAATATGTAAACTTTAGGGTTTGGTTTTTTTTTGGCATGAGTAAAATGTAGTGTTTTCAGAATTTTTTTTCATAGGTTCTTGGCAGGAAATACAGATTCTAGCAGAGAATCTGTTCAATTTACTTAGTCATTTTACCCATAAGAAGATAACACTTTAAAATAACGTTACTCATCTCCTTTATTAAGGTTTCAGTTCTGGTGGAGGGTTCTAAAACTTTACGACATTTGTAATCACATAGCTTCATAGATGTTATTGCTGAATTCTTATATTGTGTATAACATACAGACCCTCAAAAAGATAGCAATAACAGGCTGCCTTTAAGCTGTTTATTTGAAATTATGCTGGGAAAGAAAAAAAGCTTCTCGATTTAACCTTCAAAATCCGTTTAAAGAACTGTCAAAACACCAGAACTTTTAAAGGGTTTCTAATCTATTTTTAACATCACAGAATTTCACTACTTAAATGCTTGGTGAGCACACCAAACCACACTCCTTGTATCACCTTGTAGCCCCCTTGTTAACTTTCCTTTTTTCAGGGAAATTCTTTAATGGAATTTTTTTGGGTCTTTTAGAAAAAAAAAACCCTCAGTAAAACCACTTCTATACACTGAATGTATAACAAATATGTTTAAGTGCACCTTGAGTCAGCTTTGTACATGATATATAAATGAAATCACAGCCTATCCTTCACAATTACTTTTTCTCTAGGTGGCTCAGCATATGCAAGTGTCTTGCTGGGGATGCTGTGGGGATGTAGGTTGTAATAGAGACAACTAAACTTTAAATCCTGATCACGTGGACTATTTTAAGACGTTCATACCTTGCCAGCACATTCATACACATTTCATTGCAGTGTTCTGCTTTTACACACACTTTAGTATCATAATATTAATCCCATTTCATCTGGGGTATTTAATGGGATAAAAGATAAAAGAAGAAGCAAAGTATTACAGCTAGATAAAAACACTAGTGCATTTTGCAGATGGGGTTATAAAATGTTCTCAGAGGATCTTGACTCAAAGCCACCATCTGTTTTTAATGAAGCTTAATACGAACATATTATACAGTCACTTCACAAATAAAACACAAGACATCTTGCAAGTTTTCAATGTTCAAAACAAAGTCACACAGCACGGTTCATCTGTACTTACAATTCACCAAGAAAACCCAGAGTAGTCAAGTTCTCTAAACTTGCAATTCATGTAAAAGGCAACATTTTAAGGCAAATTTTTGAAATTATGTGGGAAACATAGCCAGATCACTCCAGTTATAAATAATGTGAGTTGTTATGATGGACGATAAATCCCAAGGTTTGATTGGGTTGGATAAAACACAGAAAGTAGGAACACTCTAAGTTTTAATAATGTTGTTATTCTCTCTCTGCAGTCAGCCTACCATAGCTCAGTTCTACTGCCTGCTGTATTACATCGTTCATTAGGCAAGAGTTGCTAGCATTCAGTGGCGTTGCCTAGAGAAAAGGAATTTTTTTCAAAAAAAATCTACAACACTCCCTTTTCTCAGCAGAACACTAGCATTGAATGATCATTCTCAGATGCTTATTTTTCTCTTCTGGCTTATCTACTGGGAATGCCTTCTTTCTCCTATATCTTTCCCCTTTCTAGAAAGTAACACATAGCTTATGGGTAATCCCACTAGTTACGGTGAGACTGCACACAAATTTTTACACTGCATTAATAGAAAATGGTAGAAAATAACAAGACATTCTTAAATAGCAAGGGGAAGGCGTATATAAAGCATATTAACTGTTCTTGAAAAAAATACTTTGTGACCCGACCACTGGGCACTGTGATCAAGTGAAAGTGTTAGAGCCATGTCAGGCATGGCACTAAACACCGGATTTACAAGCTCAGTCACAGTAAAGGTGAATTAACCAGGGCATAGTCTCATACTTCTTTCAGAACTCAGGCAAAAACTTAACTGGTGTCGCACTGGTGCTGCAAATATGAGTTGTTAATAGGTTGGAAAACAGTTACAATATGAAGCTCTTCAAGTCAGAAAAGGGGAAAAGTAAAAACCAGAAAGGGCTATGACATGCAAGCAGAAGACGGAGGAGAGTGAAACAAGAATACAGCATATTGAATATTACTTGAGCTTCTCATAACTGGAGATTACTTCTTGTTACGTGTTGGTAGAAGGGAAGAGGGAAATCTCTTAGTTATGAGATAAATGAAGGGTGCAGAACAAATGAAGCAAGGGAATTAATTATGTCACTTGTACCAGAAGAGTAGAAAACCAGGTTAGAAGGAAAACGAGGCTGGAAGCAACCTTGAAAGGTCATATATTTTCTCTCTTTGCCTGAAATTATATTCCTGCATCAGCTATCTATATTCCCTACAAATATTTGTAAAACTTTTTAAAAATACCTTCACTGCTGGAGATTTCATAACCTAGCTAGACAACCTGCTCTTTGCCTTACTACATTTAAAATTGGAAAATGTGTTCATTAATGCTAGTCTTGTGTACCTTTTGCTGTATTTTGAGATCATTACTTTTTGTTCTATTCAAAATATACATTAAATATGATCTATTCCCTTTCTCTCTGTAGCTCCCCTTAACTCATTAAAATATCATTGGTAAGTCATTAGCATCATCCAAATCATTAAGGAAAATACTAAGTAATCTAGACAATTAGCAATAGTAGGAAGATTATTCTTAATCTTAAAAGCATTAAGATTTTCAAAAGTCTTGAAAATGACAAGAAGTCTGAATGAATAACCAGTGGAAAGAAAGGATTCATAAAGAAAGAAAAAGAAAGAAATTATCTGGGTCAGATGAGACTGGCAAGATGTATTTTATTGGTCTGAGGCAGAATTGCAGTGCTGAGGCTGACAACAAGCTTGGAGAAAAGGAAGTGGCATGGAGGAGAACAAGTCCATAAAGAAAAGATGATTGAAACAGGAGCTGCAGGAAAGAAAGGGAACAAGAAATTAGTATTCGACCAGTTCTGAACAACTTAAATTTAAGCTGATAGCATGAACCTAGAAGAGATGACAGAGAGGCTAAAAGAGAGAGGCCGAGAGCAGAAAAATCTGTATGTGAGATATTACCATAACAGCTGAGAGTCAGGGAAGAATTAATCACTCTCAGAAAGCATTCAAAACAAGTGAAGGTGCCTAAGAACAGAACCTTTAATGTTGCTTCATTATCTGGTTACTATTTTTGAATGCACATTTTTGCAGTACAAATGGAGGAACTGAAATTGTATCCTCCCCTGTAGTGTAATTAGTTTTATAATTTAGTACCTTTCCTTCTCAGTAACTCTGCTGAAACAACAGGTAGCTGTTTTATGAAAATAAACAGATGTTTATTCATGTAGTACCTACAATACATAAAATTAAAAATTTTAAGGTTGTAGACTCCCAACATTTGCACTCTTTGCTTCAACATGATTTTCTGCCTAATTACCAAAACAAATGATTATTTGCCTACACTGATCTTCAATCCAGCAAACTTACTGTTTGCCCTTAGACCCAGTTGCCAGCATTAAAAAAGATGATTTTAAAAGAGAATATTTAACTTTTGTTAATAAAAAACATATCACTTTCTTGAGCAGCCTTTCAAACAGGCAATATAATAATGAGTCTTAATTATTTTTAAGCCCCTGCTGATTTTTTACACAGCCTACCAATGCCTTTAAAACAAGGTAGATTTGTTCCTTACCTTATAAACGTTCGATCTATCATTTAAAAATACATCTGGTTTATTCTTATAATATTTTGACAGCAAGGACTGTATAGATTCTTGCTGCTTTTGATGGCAACCTAACTTTCTACTGCTACGAGAAATGCAAAATACTATTTCGGATTTACTGTTGGTGATTGCTTACTTTGTGCAGTCTGATCATGGCTGGGGGAATGGAGACAGAAAAGACAGCAGGATTTTCCATTAGCAAAGAAGTGAAAATTAACTTTTAATTGCAAGAACAGGACCTCTCAGAAAAGATATTTTGCTTTCCTCATATCAGCTTACTGCTAGCATGATAAATGATACAAACGTTGAGAGTTTTTTATTTGTCTAACTGAATACACCTCCTTAGCTAATTTTTGGAATAGAAGCTACTTTTGGAGTATGGCATCAACTCTTCCCAAGCCCACTGTGCTCCAGCTAACTGCACTGAACTCCCACAGTTCTGCAGTCATGAGAGAAAAAAGCAGTCCTGGAAGTTAGTTAGCCAAGAAACTATAAAACAATACTTATAACACAGTCATGAAGTCTGTTCTTTGAAAGTATAGGAACTTACTTAATAGATAAATATCTTATAAAACTTGTCAGTCTGTATTAGGCTGATGTAATATATGTATTTGCTTATGTTCTTATCTCAAATGTATTGTTATATTGTTCTATGTTCATCTTAGGAAACTGACACCCGAAAGATCGTTTCATCATCAAAATAAAGTTCCATTACGACGGCTCAAAGGAGGAAAAAAAAATCAAAATCCTTTCCCTGAACTTAGCAAATACCTATATATGTACATGTATATATATATTATAATATCCATACCCACACACGAGTGGATATCCTCTATAAGAACAAATCAACATGAAGTAGAAATAAAACACAGTGTGTTGAGTAAGCAGTCTCATTGTTTTAATAATCAACCTCAGGTGAAAAACAAGGTGAAACTTTTTCACCTTGTTTTTCATCAGTTCATTTGAAGTAGCTTTATCTATTACATCTTCTCTTCAGACTAATATTTACCTCAGTTGTACTCCAGAAGGGAATTATTTACTGTTGAAGCTAGCGTGCTAGGAGACAGCTCCCCAAGTTTATTTCATCCTTGTCCATATAGACAACAACTCCTATATTTCATGTTAATTCCCTGTCTTTGTACTATGTGGCCATGCAACAGCCCCAGGGGGAGGGAGGGCGGGAGGCAGAGGAACAACCGGAACATTTCTTGTAATGCAGGTTTTACCCATGTTGTGCCCTATTGAGATAAGAAAGATGCATAGTAAAGCTGTGGCTATGTATTCACTCCAGAAGTCAGGACTTCTTTTTCTTATTGCTTCTCATTTTTCAGAATATCCTGGTAGTAAACAAGGTAAGTGTGGAATAAATTATTTCCTCAAGTAGTGAAGAAAAAAACACAGAAAAGATACTATATGCACAATTTTTACTTTTTCTTGGAATTTGAAGTCTCCAAGGAGCACCTCATATTCTAACATCATTCCTGAGACATTATATTTACTCTATCATCCTTATATTAGTCACATATCACACTGGAAAAAAATACACTCTTAAAATACATCTATGTAGGTATATATTTTCTTTCTTACCCCTGCTGCTTATATATATGAGACGGATGTCGCATGTTAACTATTGTCTTTAATGACTGCAATGACTTAATAATTTATATTGTTTTTTTCCTGACAAGGCATATTTAGTAGAGCTTTTTCACCAATTATTATGGGAATGTGTTAACCTTAACTGTAGAAAAGGAACAATTCCATCTTTAACTGCAGTGGTGTTTGAATGTTCTCCTAATACAGTGCATTTCCCTGACGTATGCTGAATCTACCAGAACATTTCAGTTAGGTTGGCTATCTGAGAGCCACACTGAGGAATACATAATACCTGATCTATTTGAAGATGCCCCTGCCCACGTCAGGGGGGTTGGGCTAGATGACCTTTAAAGGTCCCTTCCAACACAAACTATTCTATGATTCTATTCTATGATAATTTGCATTTACCACATCAGAGTACAGTAATTCAGTAAAGCATAAAAGCACAGATAACTAGTATATTCACAAGAAAACCACAGGTCCTCTGGTACAAACTGCTTACAGACTTTGAAAGTGCCTATTACTGTCCAGGACAATCCACGTACAAGAGGCAGAATTGCAGCCATTTTGTTCTGTTCCACAAGTTAACAAACCGATCACTTCCATAATCTTGTATCTGTGGAGAGGAACAGAACTGGATGTTTTGAGTTGATCTTTTACCTATTTCTTTTCACAACTAAGTAGAAATATAAATACATAAATAAACAACCTTTTTTTTAAATTATGAGAAACTTTGGTCCCATAGCTGGAAGAGGAAACCACACTTTCACGAAACAAAGTGTGTCCTTCCTACTCAGCTTTTAATGCCACATTTCATTCCTTCATTTAGTAGGAAGGAAAAAAGAAAAAAAACAAAAAACAAAAAACAAAACACCCATGCACCCCTTAATACACAGCGATGTCTAACTTTACTTTAGAACTTAAGTCACTGTAACTTAAGTGAATGTCATTATATAGATAGTTATTCAAGCTGAAACTGTCTTTGGCAGCACTGTACAGGGCAATCTTTCTATAAGAATAAACAATTCTCGAAAAATTTCTCCAATCTATTAGGCACAAACATATTTTTTTGTCAGCATGAGGCATGCATTTTTCTCTTCCCATTATTTTTATTCCTTACACAAATGTTTGTAAATGTTTACCAAGGACAAATCTGAAGAAATCTCATTCTGTGTCTGTATGAGTGCTCTCCTCTCTCTTTTACACTATTTCAGCACAGTTGTTACCAGTTCCTTTAATAACCTGAATTCAAATCAAGTTTCTCCCCGAGCCTCTAATGCCACACAAAAACTATTAGTGTTTATGGACTTTCAATATCAGCACTTTACTGCTCTCAATGCCAAAATTTGATAAGTCTCTGTCCTATGCAGTATTAGAACAATTTCTTTCCCAAATGGCGAAACTGGGTAACAGCAACTCTGAGGATAATCAGTATGTTTTCCTCTGGCATAAACACGGATGAAATGTGTTCAGCAAGCTTGCCCCACTGCGATGTGGTTTTCATTCCATGCACCTTGCATGAGCCCAGTTGTTGCTAAATGCTGTATAAAGCATGTCTTAAGCACTCAGACCAGACACTGAGATATACATATAAAGTTTCCACTAAGCAGACAGTGTGATTTCTTCTGATTACATTTAGCTTGATCTTTTGTTGTGTGGTGTGACCCGGTTCCTACCCCTATTGCTAGAGTGCACCTCAGCTCCTGTCTGGACCGGGAATCTGCATTTCCTGTAAACGGCAACCAGGATGTATAGGGCTGCTGTCCATCTCAGTGCTCACCCTAGAATAGGCAAGACACAATAAGTTCAATAAGTTGAACATGTAGGTAATCTAGATGCGCTTTAAATATACGTAAGCAGAAAAAACTAAAAATGAAATATTGTGGATTAATTTGAATGAACCCGACAAAGGACGTGAGATTAAATCAGAAAGCTTTCTAACAATTTGCTTTCCATTACTATCAAATAATCTTTAAAGGCCAAATAACCGTAAGATGCTTTTGGAATACATGCATCAAATACCATCTTGGAAAAATATGTGGCATACCATTATTTTCTGTATATTTCTTTCTAATATAGAATGGCCAGTTGCAGTTCAAAAGTGAACTATGTGTCAAATAGTCCTAAAATCCAAATATGAAAAGTTTTCTGTTCAAAAATGCATTTTTTAAGGATCTTTATACTTCTTTAAAGTGTTTGGATTTTCACACCATAACTAACTGAGCCCAGGTTAAGACAGGTCACAAATACTAGTGTAATCCAAATAAAAATAAGAAATCAAGGGAATACTGATATATCACTTTCTTACCTCATAATAAAGCAATGTTATAAGAAGCAATTCAGATATTCTAATAATGATAGGGATAAGAAAAAGAAAAATTAAAATGACATAGTTAATTGTTGCCTGAATTGATGGTGAGTCTAAGACCATATAGACAGACATAACAATAAAGGAAGAAAAAATGAAAGAGCCTTGTTTCTAAGTCTTTTTGTTTACCCAGAGACAAAGGCAACTATTTTAAATAAAGTATCAGGGAGAGTAAATAAAGGACATTTCAGTAAAAAATCAGCAGATTTTGGGTTCTTTCTTCAGATTTCTTTAATGAGACCCAGGTTAACTCCTTATCCAACTTAAGCTTTAATGAGGTGAATCATCTTCATGTGGTTAAAGAACCAAATCAAAATTACTGTTTGCTGTCTTTAGCCTTTGCTCCCCTCACTATGTAATCTGCAATACATTTCCACTTTGTGAACAGCTGTTTTGGAAAATAAAAATTGCTTTTTACACATGGCAAAGTCTGTGACACTACACTGAGCAAAAAAGGTTTAAGTCTTGCCCTTTCATGCATCTGTCAGAATGGCAAATTTTAAGAAGTACTCATTTTTAATATTTATTTTATTTGCACATGCATACACACACATGCACACACTGCAATAAAGAAAAAATGCTCATAGAATGAATATTGCAAACGTAAGCACTGATATTTATAAAATACCATTATGGAAGTTGCCTATGTAGTTTTCGTTTAATCTCCTTGTGCAAACATGTTATATTTTGTCTATATTTGTGCAGTCTATATTGTCAGATTTAGTCACATTCAGCAGAAAGGAAATAGACAGTGCTCAGTTACTGAAAAAATGCTGAGTATTTTTACTCTATTTTCTCTTTTTTTTCCCCGTCTTATATGTATTTCATCATTTAACTCATTAGAAACTATGAAAGTAGTTCTGAAAGCAAAATAAAAAGGTCAGGACCAAAAAAAGGCATATTATAAACATAAATTCCTAATTGCAGTATTTCTGTGAAGTTCAAATTTCACAGCAAAGAACTGAGATATAGAGAGTTTAATATAAAACTTTTCCACTGATTTTGAGTGCCCAGTCTGAGACATCTAGGACATTATTTTTCAGAACTGTTTAGCATTTTGTATCAGTAAATAGTGGTAGAATTTAATTGATATTATTTGTAAAAGGGAGTTTTCATCTGCTCAGAAAATCTGATCTTTATATCTCAAATCTGTTACCCAGAAAATGATGAAGACATTTAAAAACCACTTGTCATAAGTAATGATGGTGATGTCTCAGCATCAAACAAGAACTCTGTAGAAGAAAGAACAGAATTTGACTAACTAGAAAAATAAATAAATTCCTTAATAAGATATCTTTCCTTGTTTTTCTGTCTCCTGCCTGATTTACTATATTCTTATCTACTATACTCATATCCACTATATGCAAGTTCTGAAGAAACAAAGTAGGGGCTATATAAACAAAATGACGTTAAACATTTAACCTTGATTCACATCAGAATGAATCCTAATCTAAGTAAGGCAAAGATCCTGTGAAAAATTAATGATCGTACATAAAAGCTTAGGCACAATGACAACATTGCTGTGTCAGTATTTCTGTCTCTTAAGTTTTTTTAAATATACAAACTGAAAAAAAAAAGAATCTGAATTTCGTGGAGTCAGACAGAAACTCATATTCTTTTTAAGCAAGATTTGCATTCCTTTTCCACAAATTTATCTAATTGCTTTATCATTCGTGTAAGCTGCTTTTACAAGTTACTATGGCAATGTACTCCACAGTTCTTACAATGCATGAGGAACAACCTCTCTTAGATTGTTTTGGAACAGACTATACTTCCCCCTTCCTAATTTCACTTCATGAACAACAGTTCTCATATTTTTGAGAATAAATGACTATTTCCTAGTTCACTTTTTTGATGCTACACATATTTTTATAAATCTTTTCCATTTCCCTCCTGTATTTTCTAGATTTAAATGTCCCCATCTATCAGTTGCTCCTTACACAATACTGTTTTTTTCCATATTTTGGGGTATTTTTGTTACTTTTCTGAGGAGCTTATATAGTCCTACTAAATGTTCCTTGAGACGTGAGGACCAGAAATGCACAATTATTTAATATCTAGCCATAGTAGGAATTTGTAAAATGGTACAATGATATTTTCTGCAATGTATTATGTTTAACTCTTCAATCACTTTCATCTTTACTGCTTTGAATATCATTGTATCTTTAGAAAGTTTTTATCTTGCCTTGAGGAGAGAGCTGGGAGGAACCCATGGAACTTTAAAATATCTACTCTTGCCAGGCTACTGTCATCTCAATGTTACATTGCCCTCTATCCTCACAATGAAGTTTCCTGTTTCCCTTCATGTAATACCCAGTATTCACAGAATGATAAAAACACAGAGTGAGCATAAATAGCATAGGGAATGGTGTTATTTTCCTGAAAACATCTGTGCTTGTGCTTGTCTTTAATACCATGAGTTTTTCCACTAATTCCAATGGATATGTGCAAATGCTTGTAAGGACTGGTCTCATGGGGGTCCCTGTACATTCTGAAATAACAGCCATAAAGTACAATGTCTAATCCCATACCTTGTTTGTTTGTTTCTTTGTTTGTTTGTTTTTCTGTAAGATCTATCAAATACTATTACATGCAGTTTAAGAATAACTTCAATGAGTACTGGAGAATGGGAAGAATAAGTCAGGGGCTCCTCATAAGTTTTCTTTACTGAAAAGCTTTGTTCCCTTCTGTGTCGCACAGCCAAGGGCCTAAGTTTTTCAAGTATGATTGTACTGAAGTTCTCTGAAGTATACTTACTTGTTACAAATAAACTTCACAATTTAAAACAAAATGTATTTAAGCAATCTGTTCTTTTCTGGTTATAAGGTTTTTAAGCTAAAACACCATAAGACTAAAATCTTATTTTTAAAGCAGGATTCCCCCTCCCTGCCAGTAAAGATGCTAGACCACTATATGATTTGATGAAAGAAGATAGACATATTTATATAGTATGGAAGAATAAAACCATTCAGGGGAGCAATATTGAAAAGAAAACATTTCTAGAGCAGACAGCCTGTACGATTAAAGCAGTTAAATCTAATGGAAACACAGAAACATTTAACAGTATGTTAGGGGGATATGATCTGTTTCTAGTGTAGTTTAATTTGAATCCGTAATAATTACACCACTGGTTTTTAACATACAGAACTCCAGCAGAACAGAAAAGATGAAATTAAAACCTGTGATGAACATTGTAAAACAACAGTCAAGAAAAAAAAAATCATCCCCCCCAAAACAGTGGAAGACTTTTCAGCAGACGATAACTCTTTGGCTTCAGTTTTGCTCTTAATTTTAAAGTTTTATCCCTTGTATTTTCCAAAGCTCATAATTTTCTTGTTGAACTGGAGATTATTTTTTCCTTTCTTTTCTCTCTTTCTTTCTTTTTTTTTTTAATATATATATATAGTTAAAGATTTTCATGTACTCTGAAATCCACAAACTAAAAATTGTCTTTAAACCTCAGGAACAGATTGAAGAGCCTGTAGAATTTTTAGCACAATTCCCAATGTTGCACTGTCGAAGGTGACAGATTTCTAAGGACTAATAAATCAACTTAAAGAAAACTTCCAAGTCATTTTAGTTACCAGGGCCCTGGTCCTTCTTGTAAGGTCAATGGGAAATTAATATAGACACTTTCATTGTATTCAAATCTGGGAGTTCTAGAACAAAATCCTTCAGCATTTTTTAATTTCTTGAGGGATAGAAGATGAGTAAAATTAGCCATATGTGGAGTACCCTGACCAGATCAGGGGAAGGACTTCTGTGAAAGCCCCAACCAGGCAAGGAGAAATTATGTTTCCAGTGTTTCTGCTGAACAAGGACAGAAGTCTCTGGCTCCCCTGCTTGCATATGACTAAGCATGAGCTACACCATATTTCTGTTCTGAACTGCTCCTACTGGTTACAAAAGCAGTCTGCTAGGTCCCATTCTTCTTTGCAGGGAGAAAGTAGAGAGTGATGGTGACAAAGCACTGTAAATGGCATGCAGTGGGAAAAGTAGTTAATTTTAAACTTGCAAAAGACAGAAGGGTAACTGAAAGAACTGTGGAAAGATGACCACTACTCAGAGACTAAATAAAGCTTATATGACCATCATTATGACAGCTGAGTCTCTGGACTGGGCAGGATTTCCCCAAGGACTATCAGTAGATATGTATAAGCTCTACTCAAGCTTTGAAAGTTATGCTACTTGATATCAGCCTGCAAGGATGGTTTAGTATCTCAGGGAGGTGTAAGTCATGAGATAGAAATGGATTTTCCTTTCGGAAATGGAGATTAAGATACATCAGCGATAGAGATAAAGGTCTACTGCCAAAATATTGTGGAAATTACTTTTTTTTATACCTATACACAGAGATTTTTTGTGCATTTATTTCCCAAGCTGATGTTATATCTACTTTAAAACACCTTCTATACCCTCTTTTATTAATAGTCTTTATTACTTTATACACTTAATTCAGTAAGATTCACTGATTGGATAAAATATTTTTAAGAATCCAAGAAAAATATTTAAGGTAGGCCTGAACCTCAGAGATTCAGATAGCTAAATTTATATAACCACTATATAAGTATCTATATAACAGCTAAGTGTCTAAACTCACCCTAATCAAAAAAAAGGTCCATTCAGTACAGTTAATGAATTCTAGACATATTAATCACATCCTAGAGCAGACATCTGCGTTTGGTGAGCTGAATTGCTCTGTAGAGTGAGTGTATCAACTAGGAGGGGGCTTCAGTTGTCTAAATATTAGACATTTACTTCTACTTCTTGCCTACTTCTATAACTAGCTAGATTTATGTAGCAGAAGGTCAAAAAACAAAGAAACAATAAACTAATTTTGTTTTGTTCTGTTATGTAGCTGTTGCTAATCTTATACTTCTGTAAGACATTTGAATCAATAGCCCTTGGGGACTGGGGAGGGACACACATACAGGGTTGTGTAGAAGGCTGATCTCTAGGTAGAGACGCTACACACCCAAGCAAGGCTGAGAGCCGCAACCTTGCACAGTCAGAGTAAACGTCCTCTTCCCTTAGGTCAATGGTGCTGGTCTAAACTGGAGTGGAGAGGCTGAGGCCTTGATTGCTGTTAGTACATTTTCTGTGCATTGTAGAATAGAAATTGCTATGCACCTGCTATCTATATCTGCTTAGTAAGTAAGTTTTAAATTATATGCCATTGAGTGGCATGATTGAGTTCTTGTGACAACCCCACCTAAATTTCCCATGACACGCCTGTATAACATGTTTCAGCCTCATAAGGCTGAACATCCTAAACATCCTTGAACATCCTGGAGCATTTCAAATGGTGTTAAACACTTATATGTGGGTAACTAAACTGAGTCCCTAAATACCCTCAATATTGCTGACAGGATATGCACCTCATAGTGCATGTTAACTTTCAGTGAAACTTACCTTGAAATGGATTGCACACTTTTGCCTGTCAATAATAGCACTTTGCAAATATAAAAGAGAACAGTATACCTACATGCTCAAATATTTTTCTAACGGTAAGGAACATACACTACATTTGGGATGCTTCCTGGCACCATATGAAGTAAGATATAACTTAAAGTAAGATGTAAGTCAAAGTGAACAAATCTGTGCAATTCCTCTGCCTATGTAAGCCAGTCAGGAGGTTAGGGCTTTCGGAGGTGAAAGGATGGATTTCTGTCACCAAGGAATGTCAGTAAAAGTCATTCTTTTGTTTTGATCTTTTAACTTTCTACAGTTTGATCTTTTAAATTTCTTCAGCCAGCTTTAGCAAATATGGAATTTAAACCCTTTGCTTCCTGTCTCATTACGAATGCAGCTGTTGTGACAAGCTATAGAAAACCAACTTTGGAGTACAGACCAGGTACTTTAAAGAAGTTTCAAACATAATCAGAAGTTGTGGTAACTCTTTGAAGCACCAGGTTTCTCAATTATTTGTGATACTATTAAGCCTTTCACACTGTACCTAAGTTAAGGTAGTTTTCTTAAACCATCTCTCTTGCTTCTTCATAGCCAAGGAAGCAATCCAAACACTCACCTACAAAACTAAAGCAAATATTAACCTATGACTTTTTTTTTATGTGTCTCTTCAGCTAGAAGTTTAAGCTTTCCTTTTCTCACCTTTCCATCATGTTGAAAATTTGAGGTATTTGCTTGTAAAAGTCAAATGAGTACATACTGCATTCAAACCCTGGAGATGTGTACCTTTCATTTTAACAAAATCATTTTTCTTCAAGGTTTCTACGATCTGTAAATTAATTCAGAGAAACTGAAGGGGTTCTTTTTACACACTTCTACACTTCTGTTCAAGTCAAAGCCTTACTCTAAAGTAATTTTAACATTTGTGAACACTGAAATAAAAGCTATCTTGAATATGCAATTTTATTATGGACAAAATAATTCTTGGTTGACAGAGTGTTATCCAGTAGAGATGTGGCATTTTGCATGAAGCTGAAGTGAAGAAACACTTATGTCTAATAGAAACTGCTATGCCGATCAGGAGAAGAATGTTTCAGGAAATGGTAAAGAAAATTAGTTATAGAAAAAAATATGAGAAAATGGATTGCTTACCTCACAGAGAGATGAATAAGGGCAGATGTCAGCAAAAATATACACAATGAAGATAATACAGAGAAAGTATCATGGATCAAGGGCTCCTGTTCTTTTTTTGTTTTTGTTTTTTTTTAAGAGAAGATCAATGAAACCATTAGTGAAATGAAAATCAACAAATTAAATACAGATTAAAGGGCACTTTTTTTTTTTCTTTTTCTTCACATTACATGTCATGGAATTTCCACTGAATAACCTTGAAGTAAAAATGTTGTTTAGGCTAAGAGTGGACTTAAACATGTAGAGGCATTACAAGAATATCCTAAGCAGTTCTAGTGAATGCAGACTTTGATGTTTGGACAGGAAATAAAATCTCATGTGTTCTAGTGAAAAACAATTTCTAGCGGGTAGAGAGTTCAAATATGAATGCCAGGAAAAAGAGAGAGTGGCAATACAGCAGATTATTCCACATCAATTGAATATAGAGTTCCATGTATCTTCATTGAAGAAACTAATTCTGGTTACTTCACTAGATGAGATAATGTGTTAGACCTGTGTTTTATTACCATAATTATTCATATGACAAAATAGAAGATGACCCCGGAAATATAATTTTTTTGTATTAGATAGGCTGCTATCAGAGATTCACCTGTTTAGTGCACAGCTATATTTTTATAAAGCATGTTGTTACTTTCATACCAATTTTAAGAGAACACATTCAATAGATGATCAGTTTGTGGAGCTTCTGTGGATAGAAACCACAGGCCTATGAGTAACTTAGGATAGTTTAGAAAGACCTGTAATTAATTCTTCAAAAGTATAGTCTTTTTTTGTTTACAATGTTTTTTTCTTTTCTGTTTTTAAACAGAAATGGTAAACATTAACAATGTCAACAGACAGTATAGAAAGTCAAAAGTATAGTTAAACTAATGTTTTAGCTTCTTGTACTATTATGTAATGAAAATACATAAGAAACTGAAGATCTGAAGTTTGAAACTATTTCTGAAACTTTGTTAGTATAAAAATACATCAATTAACAGTGGAAGCAATTGAAGGGGTTACTTTGTTAGTATAAAAATACATCAATTAACAGTGGAAGCAAGTGAAGGGGTTTTGTGGTTTAACCCCAGCCGGCACCTAAGCACCACACAGCTGCTAGCTCACTCTCACCCGGTGGGATGCGGGAGAGAATCAGAAGGGTAAAAGTGAGAAAACTCATGGGTTGAAATAAGACAGTTTAAATAATTGAAATAAAACAATAATAATAATAGAATATACAAAGCAAGTGATGCACAATGCAATTGCTCACCACCTGCCAACCGATGCCCA
>NW_008795495.1:776796-784155 GCF_000699145.1 Aptenodytes forsteri | reverse complement strand
AACCCCAGCCGGCAACTAAGCCCCACCCAGCCGCTCGCTCACGCCCCCTGGTGGGTTGGGGGACAGAAGCAGAAGAGTAAAAGAGAAAACTCGTGGGTTGAGATAAAGACAGTTTAAAAGCCACTCGTGCAAGCAAAGCAAAACAAGGAATTCATTCACTACTTCCCATTGGCAGGCAGGTTCCCAAAACCAGCACAAGGGTACAAATAAGTTATTCAGATTGAGAATCCTCAGGTAATGCTAAGGCCCGTTTGGCCACCAGGGCACATTGTTGATATTGAGTTTACCATCAACCAAACCCCCCAGATCTCTTTCTGCAGGGCTACACTCATGTCCCCCAGTCTATACATACATCCAGGATTACACCATCCCAGGTGCCGAATCCAGCACTTGTTCTTGTTAAATTTTATATGATTGGCAATTGCCCAGCACTCTAATCTATCAAGATTTCTCTGTAAGGCCTCTCTACCCTCAAGGGCATTAACGGCTCCTCCTAATTTAGTATCATTGGCAAATTTACTTAGTGTGCACTCAACTCCTGTGTCCAGGTCATTGATAAAAACATTAAAGAAAAGTGGTCCTAAAATTGAGCCCTAGGGAACACCACTGGTCACTGGCTGCCAGCCAGATGTTACCTCTTTTAGTACAACTCTGAGCCCAACCGTTCAGCCAATTGTTCAAGTTGGTTTAGGAAAAACAAATCTCTCCAAAAGTTAATTGTATTCTCTGAACATCACTGATAAACTGACTTGTACTGATTCTCAGAAACTTCTGAAAATCAAAGGAGCTTCCCAAAATGTTTAATATTTTGCCTGCTTGCAAATGCTCTTCTAGTAATACAGCTTCTCAGACATAGCTTTTGGTATAGAGAAAAAAGAGATTTCTAATACCTCATTGACTATTCATTTTCACTGGAGAAAGAAAGTGGGAAAGAGTATCAGTGAGAAACTTACAATTTGTTTTTTCTTATCCTCTTTCCTTTCTGTTAAATTGTCTGACTACTAATGGTCTACTAATAAAGTCCATTTGGATTTTCTGGGCTCTCTCCTTGTCTTTTAAGAAATAACTTGGGAAGAAGGAGTGAATGGAGAAGAGAGTCAATTGACTAGCTAAAGATCAGTTGAAATATTTTGAATAACATTAGAATATTGATATAAATAATTTGAAAAATGAATAAATGTCATGCTTTTGTGAGGAATAGCAAGGCTTTTCTGGAATAGCTATATGTATGCACTTCAAAAATTATAATTTTCAGTGTTAAACACTTGTATTGTAGAAACTGACCATCATTTTCTCCAAAGAGGAATTTAAAAAATTATTTTGTCCTCCAGTCAACCCAAAAGTCTTAGAGTGGGAAGTGTTTCTTTTCTTGTTTCTGACAATGACATGAAGTATGCAACAGGGAATTGAAGACAGAATATGACTCCAGACTATTAGTGAACATATATGTCAGGTATAAACATTGCTCCTGCAATATTTTAATTATCTAAATACTACTTTCCCCTTCTTGAGCAAGACAGTGAAAGATGGTATGCTTGAAGGCTATAGTGTTTATATATATATATTTCATGCATGTCTCAAAGAATAGAAGGAATAAATTATGGGGCTCAGTTCATTTTGATCATTCTTTTGTTAACCTCATTTTGCCTCTACTTTGCGTCTTGAGTATGTCCAAAAATTGAATTTGAAGTTTCATAAACAGTTTGGGCACTGCCAGTGCTGCCTGCAAACTGAAAGAAACATATTACATGGCATAATTGACTTAAAATAAATGAAACACAATTGGATTTGCCTTATGGAGTTTACATAAAGTAGTTAAATTTACCTAAATCTTTGTAATTACAATACGGCACATTTTGAAGTACAGAAATTAAATCTGCTTCACAGATGCCATTTATTTTAGATTTTGCATATTTCTTTATCTTTTAATCTGTTCTTTTGAACTACTTTTTTTTTTTTACCAAGTTGATTCCTTGCAGTTGAAGTCAATTCATGAAAAATACCCCCCTCCCAAACAAATGCAAATACAGAAATCCTTCTGTAAATTGGCCATTTGATACTGAAATTAAATAAAGCAATCAAATAGCCTAACTCAGCCAGTTAGTAGGATGATTGCATTTGAAAAAGTAAGCAGATGCACATAAAAACTAACACTGATTATCAACTTGATAATTAAAATGTATTTGCTCATAGAGTACACTGCATTGATGGATACATCTCAGCCAGAATCATCTTGGTTTAATAATTAGAATTTGATATTTCTATTCCTTAGTTGTTGACTATAACCTTGTAATTGTACAAAGGCGATTCTCATTAAATATTGAACATGCAAAAGATCCAAGATTCCTTATTACTTTATAGATTGTATATTCTGATTTTTAAAGAACATCATGTATCCCTCAGCAGCTATGCTAAATTGAACTCATGCAAAATTTAACCCTCATCCATTCCCTGTCTTAAGCTTAATATCTCAGAATTTATTCACATAACCTGAAATGTTTTATGTTCTGCTCTATGTTCTGCTTCTTTCTTTCTTTTTTTAATCTTCTTTTTATGTATCTTTGTTTTTGTGACTTTTTTCTTAAATTAAAAGTCCTATTTTCATTGTCTTATGAAACCAGGCAAAATCTAGATCCTTCTGATCCCCTTATTCTTCTAGATTCCAATTCCATAATTAAGCTTTACTTGTTATTGCAAAAAATAAAATATAATTCACCATTTTCAATTTAAGAGCTTAAGAGCATGGGTTGTTTGGGAGGCTATAGTTGGAAACTATAGCATTTTGGAGAGCCAAAATGTTTCCTGAACTTGCAACATCACCTGGAAACAAATAGGACGTAAATTAAGTACACTGAACTCTACAACAACAGGTAGTTTGCACAGCCTTTCTAGGTGAAAAGGTTCACTTGAGTGAATCATGTAGTGATTCACTTGAGGTTTTGGTTATTACTTATGCTTGGATTACATTCTTCTGATTGCCTACGTTTGAGATCTAACTTTTACTATATTGCTTTTAAGCATTTAGTATTTATTCACCTGGAAATATTGAGAAAATTGATTTATTATAAATGAACACCTGTTCTTCTGTTACAATTAAAATATGTTTGAAATAGCATGAGATCAGCCACTATTTTGCCAGCAGCTGGTTAATTATCTTGCTCAAAGCCCAACTACTGTATCTCAAAACTATCATTACTGATCAGCAGCTTTACCGAAAAGTTAGTAGATTTTCCATTGGCTTGAACAACTTGAATGGGTTATTTTCTGTGAAATATGTTTATTATTGGCTGTTGGCATTCAAACAAAGCTTTTTGGAAACTGAAAATAAGAGTAGGAGAGACAGTTAGCTGTGAGAAAACATTCTTCTTTACTGAAATACCTAACATGAAGGCAACAATATAGCTGATGTGGAATGTTTGAAAGATGAGATTTAAGAAGAGGTGTTAAGTGTTGGACCTGTGTTCCACACAGTGAGAACCTGGCTCACGTTGTACTCAAAGTCTAAAATCTGATCTTCCTGAGCCAAAATATTATATAAAATTAATTTGATTTGGAATTTTATTTTGCTTAGAAATGCACAACTATTATATTTTTATTGTTGTTGCCAACAGCACCAAGCCTTAAAAAACAATTGTCAGTAAACCTGTCTTGTGGAAAGAGAGTACTACTGTGCAGTTGAAAGAAAGAAAAACAACTTTAGATCTTGCCAGCAAATCAAAATTGGCACAGTTCATCTAAAGCTGTATAAAAGATGAATTTGAAAATAGAATACAGAGCATACTGTGGTGCTCCAGAAGCATTCTTGAATCATATTCAAGGAGACTTGTACATCAGCAGGAATTCCGATGGCCTCACCTCGGCCTTATTCTCCCCCTCTTTCTCATTTAAAAGAAGATCCCAGCGTAAAATGTCCCAGTAAGCTAGAATCACGCTACTCATTGCCAGGCACAAAGAATAGATAGAGGAAGACAGGATCCTCTCTTTGTGTAGCAAAAAGTGGACACTGCAAGATCTTTGTAGTCAAGGAATATCAGTAATATTATTGTAATGCAGTTGTCATAAAACTTAGTGCAGGGTCATGGAGACCCCATCACAGACAGAGATTTAAAGGAAATTGGAGACTGAAAATCTGTTTTCACCTCTGTTCCACTGGCAGACAAGCTTGCTTGTATAAGGAGGATATGTTGCAAAAAGGTGCTTGTGGGTGTTGCTGAAGGCCACTCTGAAAACACGATATAACAGTCCCTCTCTTCAGATGGAAGCTTGATTATAATGAAACAAGGGTAGTTACATATACTAAAATCACTCTAAAATTAGCTAATAAACTTCTCTGGCATAGTGTGTATATTTAATGACATTACACAATGCTTCATCTTTACTAAAAAAAAAAAAAACTGTTTAATGTTTTGAAGTAGTTGTATGTTAAACTAAATATTTTAGCATTCATCAGAACAAACACATTTGTCCATTTACCCAAAGAGGAATTTGCCCTTATTTTTTTTATTTATTTATTTTCCTGTAATTAGAGTCACATATTATGAAAAGTAGTTTCTCTGTTATTTAAAAAAAACAACCACTACAGGACCATATATGAACATCTGTGAATTAACCAGAAAGCTAAGACCCTTTTTCATTGTTCTCATTACCACCAGCCCACTTGATGCATACCCCTGCATCATGCCATAAGCAAAGAGCTTTGTGTTGTCCTCTCCCTCCATAAACGTAAATATCCAGATTGTCTGTAATCTTGAAGTGTCTTGTAAATAATCATTGTAAATTATTTATATTTACAAATCTTTAAGAATCTAACCTTAATATCTATCCAAGAGAATAAATACAGAGGTCAGGGACAGAGTCTAGAAATTTTAAGTGTCTCCAACAAAAAGTACCAGAAGCTTAACCGTACCTTTAAGTCCTAACTCTTAAATATCCAGATTGTCTGTAATCTTGAAGTGTCTTGTAAATAATCATTGTAAATTATTTATATTTACAAATCTTTAAGAATCTAACCTTAATATCTATCCAAGAGAATAAATACAGAGGTCAGGGACAGAGTCTAGAAATTTTAAGTGTCTCCAACAAAAAGTACCAGAAGCTTAACCGTACCTTTAAGTCCTAACTCTTGCTACTTGCCCTTGTGTTAAGGGCTACAGGCCCATAACTGTTATTGCTCCATTTGTGTTATGAATTCACAAAGGTTATAAATTGACTAGCATGTCATAGTTCTGCTGTAGGAATTATTCTCAAATGGAATTTTTTTCAAATTTTTTTTTTTTTTGTTTTAATGAAGTTGACTATTAAAGATGTATAATGACCTATTATGACAGTGAGTGAAAATTAAAAAGGAAGTTTGCGGGACGGGACATTCATTATAAGCAATTATTAAAATTATATCTGGAATTATTTTCACAGAAGAATGTTCACTATACCTTTAAATGTTCAGTACTGATAATACAGGCAGACAATGAATTTTATCCCTTTAGGTTTACAGTGTTAGAATAACATGAATTTCAAATAATCTTTGACAAAGAAATATGCTGTTAAATGATCTAACTGCCATCAGAATGAGAAAAGAAGTAAACATGTGGACATGCTGATAGTGATTTCCCACAGCTTGATCCTTTATGGATGAACTAGTTCTATTCCAGACTGATTACTCTGTCATTCACTAGAGCCTATCTTGTCTGCTGCTGTCATGCTTGGTCTTTGACATTAACAGTAAGATTAGCACCAGCTCTGACTGTCACAACACCAGCCAGGGCCTAGAAAGATACCAGAGAGCTTGCTTTGGTACAATTAAATTTAAAGACAGACCTTTAAATCTGTGCCTCTAGGCAATGATTCTCAACCTAGGCCTAGGGCAGAATACTGAATTCCATTTGGAAAGGGGAACATCAGTGTTGTTTTGGTAGCTCCCAGCTTAAATCCTTGAGATATGTATATAAATTGCATGATTGATCTTATTATATGATTATCTACTATGATTAACATATAAAATGCATATTTGCTTTTAACATAATTTTTGTCCTTCATTTATCAGTGTATTTCTCCCTTCTCGTGATTCATATAAATAAAAATTATGCAGAGTACTTTTACAATTGCAAATTTTCATTTACTGCAATGAGACTGTCAATAGATCCCTTTAGTTTCTTCCAACACTTACACTGATGTCTCCTTTAGGAAAGCAAAACAAAGAATGTACACATGCAGTAAAGATACGGGGCAGAATTGGATGCTTCCTTAGACGTCTTGAGAAAGTGATGTGGTGTTGAAAATTAAGTAGCTATGACAATTGGCTTTCAAGCAAAAAGTACAAATGAAAAACAAACTGTTAAAATAATCTGTGCTAAATGTCATAGTCTGACAATTTGATTAATTATAACTCCTATTTCAGATATTGCAAAATCTGATTTTCAAAATATTATGCATTGGCACTTGGCATATGGGAGATTTAATCTTTATTCAATGAGAAGGAATCAGATTAAAAGTTGCTTTTTAAATATTCTAACTTTTTTGTTTATTACTTAGATTAGAAACAACTATATGAATGAGTTGTGTTTCAGGGTTCAGCTTAATATATTTGAAATTCTAGACCTTTTATGACAAAATTCTTCTTTGGTCATGTCATACACCCCCCAGTTCTACTCTACTATGAAAAACAAACACTACAATAAAAATGGTTAATAATAATAGACTTATGATCATAGAAAGACAAAAAATCATTAAATGTGTCAGATTATAGACACATAAGTAGTGCATGGTTTCCTTTTTTCTCAAAGTGAAGTTTCTAATGATCCCTGTATGCCTTCTTTGAAGTCCCCATGGCTAATCAATTATTTCTCAAGCAGCACTTATAAGCTTAATATTATCTGATACCTCACTTTCTAAAGAGATGTACCTGACTGAGCAAAGTGGCTCCTCACAGCACAGAAAACTAATTCTTTTAAATACTTCACTTTGTCAACTTTCCTTTCATTTCGGTTTACAAATGTCCAAAAATTACACAATTCTACCTCTTATCTCTGCATCTTCAAATGACAATTTTCAAAGCTGAAAACTTACAATTTTTATAACCTAAATATTAAAGAAAACTCTTTGACTCCTCAGAAGAATATATCTTGTACAGGAGGCTAGAAACACAGCATCAGTCTTCTACTGTTAAATATTGAGGGACTAAGGTTAGCTTTAATAAAGAAGATAAAATTTTAATCTCATCTTTGAAAACATTAAAAAGTTCAGGAAAATTCAAGAAGCATCTTTAATCTTCAAATAAATTGCCACCAGTGCCATTTCTGAATACAAATCTAATTATTTTTTGCTGTGTAACTTCACTGGCAGATTTTCCCCCCCCCAACCTAA
>NW_008795495.1:742192-776658 GCF_000699145.1 Aptenodytes forsteri | reverse complement strand
TAACAGGTTAAAATGCTTTTCTTTTTAATAAGAAAAATGTTATGATTTGGTTACAAAATGAACCCTTGAACTTGACTCAGTGTGATGTGCTAAGAAATTGGAATAATTATATTTTACTGAGAGTTTTTCTGAAAGCTACAGGCTTTAAAATCCCACAAGTGGTACCTCATTTACAATCTGATATCCTCTAATTATAGTGTATCTTATCTTCAGAAACTTAACCTTCCTGAAGCATAAAAGCTAGGTTTCAAAGGAAAAAAGAAATCTAGTCTTTAAGCATGAAAAAAACCAATACCGCAGGTTTTTCAAAACAAACAAAAGAAGTGAAACTATAGAGCTTTGCAAGAAAAAAGACTGATGGAGGGCTTTTAAGTGAAAACACTCAGCTCCATTTGGCTTGTTTCCTGGTTACTGATACCTAACAACTTCTGATCTTACCAGCTATGGTAAACACACGTGTCACCTGCATCATGTAATCATGCCTAGTTATCATGATTCATTGAAAGTAATTAGCTATTGTAACTCAGATGGCTGAATCCTAATGCATCACTCCATTGTGACACAGTGTATTATATGCAATATGTAAATTCATAGAGGAGACCAGGATTCAGACCCCGCATCTCTGGCTTTAAGTGTCTAAAAAATCCTTTTAGCTTTGCCCTAAAGGTAGATCATCTGTACAATGCCTGAAAAGTTGAGCATGTTTCCCAGACAGCTTTGGGAATGCTATTTCTGCATCATTCCTTAGTAAATGTTCTCATCACAAAAATACAGTTATGATCCTTTTATCTATTTCTCTTCATTCTTGATAATTTGCTATTGCTGGCTGCACAGTGAAACAATTGGAACAGCCAGTCTCCTAATTCCTTACCCAAGGATAGCCATTTCTGTTTGGTAGCGAAAGTTGTTATAGATGTTAACATCTATGCTGAGCTCAATGTTACCACTGTGTTTTAGACATAGCCTAGTAATGAAGCAATTCTGTTGGGGAAATTTGGAACTGTGATACTTACTGTTTTCACTATGTACACTGGTTTTGGCTGGGGTAGAGTGAAATTTCTTCATAGTAGCTAGTATTAGGCTATGTTTTAGATCTGTGATGAAAACAGTGTTGATAACATGGGGATGTTTTAGTTACTGCTGAGCAGTGCTTACACAGAGTCAAGGCTTCCTCTGTTTCTCACACCACCCCGCCAGCAAGTAGGCTGGGGGTGCACAAGAAGCTGGGAGGGGACACAGCTGGGACAGCTGACCCCAATATACCAAAGAGATCTCTCATACTCATGCACAGCAGTAAAATCTCAGGGAAAGAAGGAGGAAGGGGGAACGTTTGGAGTTATAGCGTTTACCTTCCCATGTAACCGTTACACGTGATGGAGCCCTGCTTTCCTGGAAACAGCTAAACATCTGCCTGTCGATGGGAAGTAGTGATGGAATTTCTGATTTTGTTTGCTTGCACGCACAGCTTTTGCTTTACCTATACAACTGTCTTTATCTCCACGCACGAGTTTTCTCACTTTTACCCTCCCAATTCTCTTCCTCATTCCACTGTGGGGGACTGAGTGAGCATCTGTGTGGGGCTGAGCTGCCTCCTGGGGTTAAACCACAACATTATGTTTCTGTTTAGGGATAAGGTGAATGTTTAGACACTGAGCTCAGCCATTTTGGAAGGAGTTCCATGCCTAGAGAATGATAGATTCTTAGAGGAATCAATAATCATAAGAAAGCAGAAGGATTTATAGGTTATACTTTTGGGTGTAGGTACTTAAGTTTTCTCTGTCTTACGCATTCAAATTCTTCTTGTGATATACAAGATCATGAAGGAAACTCCAAAGATCTTGGAATAGCGTGTATAGGAATACATACTGCTAATACCTGCCAGAAGGCCCAGAGCAACTTGCTCTAACTGTGAAGCTAGCAACACTGAGCAGGAGGTTGCATTAGATAATCTCCAGAGGTCCCTTCCAGCCTAAATTCTTTGGTTACTTTGAGATCCAGTGAGTATTACAGCAATTGTTCCATACCTGTGTTGTGATTAATAGAGTTTGTCCAAAGTGCAGTGGTAAAATATGGGTAATGGAAGAAAAAACCTGTCCTTCTCTACTTCACATATCCAAGGAGTGTCAGCCATGACACCATGGTCATCCTTGGCTCCCTCTATAGTTGGTAAAGAGTGACAGGAAGCTACAAAGGATCTATCTACTGAATAAAGAGGCCACATGTGACAATGATGTTCCTATCTCAGAAGTTCAGTTTGGTGGTGGAATTTAAGTGACTTGAAGATTATAATGGACTGCTGTGTCACAAGTCTTCAAAATGGGAGTGTTGCAGGGAAGAATAGATTTAGACAAAATAGTTTCCATCAAGATCTCTCCTTCCATCTCTACCATAACTGCACTGAGGGGAAAAAAAATTAGTAAGGCCTTGAAGTTGTGAAGACCCCAACTGCAGCGGACCATTGTAGAGGCGCACTGAATTCATAGTGGTTTTATGTGAAGGAAATTTGGTCTTTGTGTACACTAAGGTCCTAAATATACAGTCTACACTCACTGGATGTAGTGATGGAAACTGACTTTTCCCCCTTAACTTCTTAACCCCTGTTGTACCCTTTTCCTGTTTTCCCAAGTCCTTTCTGTAGAGCATATTTACTGTTTAGTTCAAAGCAGCTCATGGATAATAGAGCTATAAGAATACTCAGCAGGAGTTCATAAAGGATATTTGCCAAAAAGCTTCAGTTTCTTTTCTTACAGAAATATATGTTTAGCAGATGGAAGAAATTCAGCACGTTTGTATATATATATATGATGATTTTTGAAGGACAACCATTTTTCATCTGCTTTATGCAGTATGCTTTGAAAGTCAGCAGTTCTGGAGTACTTTGAATCAAGGAAGGAAACTTTTTCTATGGCTAGTATTGCCAATCAGAGAATGTCTTCAAAAGCCAGGTCCTATTTGTTCTCAAAACTTAATTCCCTGTTAATGTGAATCATAATGTACCTAGATGGTGTGTGAAGGAATGGCAAATTTTGAAGCATAGACTGAGCAAATAATTATTGAATAAATGCATTTGACTAATTTTACAGAATGTCACCAAGCTTTTGTCAGTGTAGTAGCTGCAAATCTGTTATATTCAACGGTTGCCTAAACTGAGCACAGGCTTAGATCTAATATAGCCTATGTAGTAATGGATGGGACAGTGTAAAAGGAAAGCCTCAGCAAATGAACACATATGTACATTATTTTACTTAGCTAAGAGGGGGGGGGGAAAGGCTAAAGGGGCAAGGAAAAAAGTTAAAATGTAAATTATCACGATGTAGAAGACACAGCTTCTGAATGATCTCTCTAGTTTAGCATTCCAAACATTTTTCGGTACTAGCAAATTTTGTGCATCAGTAGAATTATTAAATACATCTGCAACACATGAATGCATATAAATCAGAAATCATTCACTCCAGTGGAATTTATATACTGTGAGCATTACTGTAATAACTTTAGAAATTGACCATTTGTAGTCCACATTTTCTATTCTTAAATATGCAATATATGTGGTAATCTACTCTTCTAATGTACCATAAATAATATCATACTTTATTTAACAAAGTACCACAGTCATGCAGTGTTAAATGTCAAATCAAAATTCTGTCATTTATTTTCAATTGCTGTGTGTTAGTGTTTTAAAATATTAAATCTTCTATGTAGGATTGTACTCACTGATTACTTAAATAAGCAGGATTCAATGTGATAAACGGTTGGACAAGAAATTGAGGAAAGAATCAAGATTTTATGCAAAATATTTAGATTTTTTTTTTCTAAATTCATAACAAATAATGCTACCTCTGGGCTAAAAAAAAAAATCCAATGGCAGAATTTGATCCTAAGAGTCAAGTTTTCAAAAATAGCTTGTAGAGTGTGTCTGTATGAAATTGTAAGTGCATCTATAGAATTAATCAAGTCTAAATTTGAACAGAAAAGATTGGTATTGTGTCCATGGATGTAAAAGGTTGAATGACATTTCCATACTTTAATGAATTTGCAAAATATTCTAAAAAAAAAGAAAGGATTGGGTAAGTCCATGATCTCAACTTTTCCCACACTTAAGCTAGATCTCCCACAGAAACTGAAATATATTTTCAAAGAACTTCTGTGGAAAAGGAAGTGCAAGATTCTCAGGGCCATATGGAGATGATTTTAACTAGATGAGTGTATAATCTCTTATTTTTTAATTAATGCTGGTAAAAATTATGAAAAGACAAAACTAATGAAAACCCAATCTTACATTAAGAGTTATAATACAATTATTGTTTGCATTGTGATACTACTACCTAAAAGGCCAGTCATGGACTTCATGGGTTTTAGTTCTTTAAAAACAAGGAATAAGAAACAAGACTGTCTCAAAGACCGTGCTATCTAAGTCAAGAAGCACCTAAGCTTGTAGACAGATGGCACGATACCCATAAAATGCAATTAGTTTCTTCACTGGTCATGGAATGACAATCTCCTAACACTACCATTTTGACTGGCTCTCAACATCCATAGCAACAGTAGCAGAGAGTT
Source organism: Aptenodytes forsteri (assembly GCF_000699145.1). Classification (NCBI taxonomy): domain Eukaryota; kingdom Metazoa; phylum Chordata; class Aves; order Sphenisciformes; family Spheniscidae; genus Aptenodytes; species Aptenodytes forsteri. The sequence goes on along the minus strand of NW_008795495.1, from coordinate 772,104 downwards.
TGAAGGACAGTTGGAAAGAACTTTGTCCATCTTTACATATCATTGTGTTTGAGCATGACGAGCACATGATTTGTCTTATTTGAAATAATGAACGCATTTCTTACATGTTGAATACTAAGATTCAGCTTTACTACACTTTATGAACGAGATAATTGTAATGATATTCACTGATAGATACATAACAAGTTTACAGACTTTCAAAAGCTTTGTAAGCACCTATCTTTATTTGGAATCTAAATACACTTAACTTTCCATCAAAATAACTCTCCAAAGCAACATAGCTATCCTTCAGCAATGTTCTATTCTTGCCTTAACTATCTGTTCATATATAACAAACAAGATATGCAGAGGTTTGACATAATGATTTTTCTAAATGCATAGGAAAGTGCCTATTATTAAATCTTAGAACAATTAAATTGCTTATGCACATTTGCCTATGCTTTCATCCTTTCAAAGCCTGATGTTTAGCAATGTCAGAGTAGGAGTTGACATAATAGTAGTCATGAAGACTTTATGTAATCTGTTTATATAGAAAGATTCTCTAGTCCTGGCTATTCTTTATTTTACCTCATACTATTTATGTGTATAAGGCCTTTCCAATAGACTAGAATTATGGTAGTATAATTACAGTTTACAGAGGATCAAGGTCTGTCATGTAGAACTGCATCAAACTATGTACATATGTTTCTCTCTATCCTCTATTTTGCAAGAGTCCTTAAAGAATTCTAGTAGGCATAATTCACCTTTCAAAAGTCATTACTAGTTTCTCCCTAATGTATTAGGTTAGTCTAGGTGGTTTATGACTCCTCCATTAATGGATTTTTTGTTTTGTTTTGTTTTAGAACATTTTCTCCTAACACCAGGATAAAGCATATCAGGCAATAATTTCTTGGATCATCTTTAGCACCTCGTTAAAAAGAAGTATAATGTTGTCAGCTTTCTTGCTCTCTGGTTTAATAGCTATTTAATGATGAAAGGTCTAATCCTGATTCCTTTGTCACTAGTTGAAGACTCATTAAATTTAGTGGGAGCAGAATACAATTTTAATTGCATAGTTTTCCTACTAGCACTGTTCATTTGTTCTTTGATTTCATTGGGATTCTTGGACAAATGTCATAGGTCATTGGTGACTTATTTTAACTTCATTTCTCACATTGCAACGTCTCCTCTGATTACCTATTTGCACTTAGTTCCAGATAAAGTCTCAGGTTTTCAACAGTACTGTCGTGGATGGAGTGAGAATGCACTTCACTCGAAAGAGAGAAGCAAAAATATACTTTATTGATATAAAACAATGAGTTAACAAAGTTCAATAGGAAATGTGACAGTGGTTTAACAAGATTTGATGGCAAGGTACACTTGATTATTTACTGCATAGAAGACAGGGTCAGATAAAGCTGTCAGGAGACTCTCCCATTGAGTCATGAGGTTCAGAAAGGACCCCCTTGCTTTCCAAACTTCTTCTCAGAGAGGAGTCTAGGTGCGGCTGGATCCAATCCTAGTCCCAGACTTGGTCAACGGTTTATGTCTAAAGGATTATATATGCACAATCAATCCTTTATATCACTTAGCTAAGATTTCAAAGTTTAGTATGCTATTAGTCACTTACCGAGGATCTGTTGCGGCCCCACTGCCATGCAGGCCCACTGCCATGCAGGAGAGCTCAATTGGCCCTGGCCTGTCCACTATTTATAGAGTAAGATGATTGACTTATAGTCATATTTGCATACCAGCAAGACGTCTGGATTGCTACGCAGGACAGCCCTTGGCTACTGTGTTGCCATCCATCTCCGAAGTCCAGCATAAGCTGGATGCAGCCATCACGACCCCCACTGGTGGTTATAGCTTACTCGGGGTGGGGAAGCACACTGCCACAAGTACATGAATTAATTTGTGTGGGGTCACCTCTATAAGCTTTAGTTACAGAATGGATGATACTTCTTGCCTGACAGGGCCCCCCTGTCAAAAAAATAAAAAGCAAAATTTGGCCCAAATCACAATTTAGATTAATTCCCGGAGTAGACCAAATTCAGTTCTCAAGCAATATTAGTAGATTTCAAAACTTGAGAATTTCTCCTTATGTACTGAAGTATATTTTAAGAGCTGAAATTAATCTTCTCCTCACGTGACATATCTCATTGAGTCAAATACGAGTCACTAGGTACTGGTTACACTGATACTGCTGAATACATGAACTCCAGACAATAATCTGTGGTTCCAAAGTCAAGCAGCAAAGACTATTTTGTGTTCATACTTCACAGTACTTGATCTAAATCTCCCCTGGGCTTTGTGTGATACGTTTTCTATTGTTAAGTTGTAATTGCCATTCTGTCCTTATATGGGTGCTTTTTGCATTTTTTGTTTTACTTTTCAGTTTCATAAATAATATGAAGGCTGTGCTGCAGCCCACAGTATTACCACATCATTGCAACATGAAACTGAGGATATAAGTTACTTTTGTAGGATAGGAAAATATAAGGAACTCAAGCCAGTTGCATGTTAGAAGTGAACTGGCACCTGAATAGAAGCCAGGCTTTGTTTTGAAGTCAATGAGATGGTGCATCCCAAAAGAAAACTTCAAACTGAACCAGAATTTATGCAATGTGGTCAACCAAAAAATGTACCTGGTTGTGATGTGGAAACATGCTACTTGACAGTGTAGACATAGCCATTATCTAGGGGTTGGATAACTCACGTCAGCAGATTTTAAAGTTTGGTTTGATTAGAAGTGTGCTAGATACAGACCTGTGAAGGTAAAAAAAGAACAGACATTTGATTTTTGAAGGGAACCTGTCAAGTAATATATTTGAGAGGATCAGTTGCTGAAAGCAAAGCTGGATAGCAACAGTCAGTGTTATGTCACTGGCAGGGAACAAAGGTGACATTGTGCTTGGCATTGGATCATGAGGTCATGCTGGAGGCCCACAGCCACCCTAGAGCCTTCCAGAACTTGTTCAGCTGCACCCACAAGGAATTCTCTGTTTAAATACCAGTTTCACATTCATCTACTCACAAATTATTGAGATAATCACGTAAACATGAACAACAACAATAATAACAATAATAGTCACCAAGCAAAATTGTTTGCATCTGACTAAATCCAGTATCAATATTTTACAAGACCCAATGAAAATTTTTAGGTACTAAAGAAGCCATCTCCTGCAATAATGAGGGAGTAGTAAAACAAAACAAAACAAAACAATGAGTTACTGAGACCAGAATCTATCAAGATTACTATTCTCTTTTATATATTTTATGCATACTTAAGATTAATGTGGGCATTTAATCTTACTGATGTGATGTAGATAGATGGATAGCTTAGTTAATTCTGTGTGCTGCTTTTGCATTAAAACTGTGGAAATTGTGGAAACTGTGATGACATTAATGAAAATAAAGTTTCTTTAGAATTAAACAACCTGAATAGGATCTTCAGAGATGTACGTACTTTCCCAAGTCTGTCACAGGTTTCCTTTACAACTCTGAGCAGTACACAGAGGCTAATACTATGTAGTCCTTGCTGATGAACGTACAAAACAGTTTCTCAGAGGGCTTTAATAGAGCTCCTCAGGCAAATATCTACTCCTGGGGGTTCATGATGTATTCCTTTATCTCTCTTACTCTCATCTTTCCTTGGAAAAATGGAAGCAGTAATACTTCTGTGAACAATAAAAACCTCAAACAAACATTTGGGAGTTTCCAGGCAGTATTTTAGAAGTTTGTATTTGCATCAAGGATGGAAGCTTATTTTGTTAGGTTTTGTGCATATTTAAACAAAAAGATTGGCCTTATTCCCAAAGATCTTACAATTTAAAAAGGCTACAAGTGGATACAACTGATGCATACATCTTACTGAAAAAGTAACAAATAGTATAATAAGCAGAGGGTATTGTGCTGTCGCTGCATAGCCATTCATCTGTGAGTAGCCAAGCACCTGTGAATATACGTGCAAGTTTTTTAAACAACCTTGCACTTAGTATTAAGGAAAAATATTAAGGAAGTTAAGGAAAAAAATATAATGGCCTTGTACATTTTTAAAGGGAGATGAGGGAGTGATATGGAAAGTATGAAGGCATGAAATAAAAGGTAAAAGCTGTGTTATTGCTGCAACATCAGCAATTGTCAATAGCTTAATAGTGTATATAAGTTAAAAGGTAGAAAATGTGAGCAGCACAAGGGGTGATAGTCTTGTAAATAATAGAATAAATGCCATATTTGATGTCACATTTCATGTGACAATTCTCTCACCTCTATTCATTAAGTAAATATTAATTTTAAATAAATCAATGTTAATTCATTGAAAAAAAATTCTTTGTCTTCTATACACATTTTTTTTTTCTGCCAGATTGGTTTCTGGGACTATAGCTCAAAATAAAATTGGAACCAAAATAACTATTTCTAATAAATTTCTGTTAAAATAAATATCTCTACACATAAACTGTATGTTTTGTGTCATTTTGCATTAATCTGATCCAAGTAAACATAAAAAATTTGCCTTCAACTGACAGTAGCCTGATATATTTTTGTGATTTAGCAACTGTTTCCCCAGTAGTTTCTGAGTGAGGATGAGAAGTGAATGAAAAGCTCAGATGAACTTAGTAACATGTTTCTGCTGTTTTCATGCCTACTGGAGAATTATTTATCCACTTACAAACAATAAAATAAAATTGGCTTCTTTAGCCATTCTCTGCTACACATCTTTAATTTCAACTTCATCTAATTTGCATACATTATTTTTATCTTTTATACACAGCAGCCAAGCAACAGCACTGTGCAAGTCAATCTAAACGCCTTTTATTACATTACAGTTTAATTTCTTATTTCCTACACTTGCTAAATTATATTTTTGAACAAAACTGGCAGCTACTCTCTCAATTGACCAGAATGTTGTATTTTTAATGATTTGAGCTGGAAACGGCTGGAAGCTATTGTTTTAAACATAACCTTAACTTTGTTTGCATGATAAGTAAATGGCTATGCTGACTGGTAACTGAACAAGATTGAAGATGGTAGGTAATAAGAAGATGCTGACATGAACACCCTGAAGGCATAGAGTCAAGGAAGCCAAGTTAGAGTCTTTTTATCTTAAGAATTTGCTTCAGGAAAAAGTAGATCCAGAATATTTATTTAGTGAAGTGCTCTGTACTGACAGCTGAGATGATATGGAATAGTCAAACTAATTCCAGTTTGAGGGAGCTAGAAATTAAAAATAATCACTGCGGGGGCAGATGGCAACAGAGTACCCCAAAATGTTCATCACGTAGGCACATTGCACAAAGGTATATTCTTTCTTTGTAATCTGTTATTATTATTGTTTCATTTGATTATGACATTCTGGACTACTCAAGAAACAGAGTTTGATGAAGATCTCAGCATTGTTTATGAAGTGTGAAGTTAGGAATGCTGGAGGGTTTTTCACTTCAGTCTGTCCCTGTTAATTTCTCTGAGTGACCGGCAAATGGTAGATAGGTTCAAGGATGCATCTTGATTCTCTGCAACTATTACATCCCACAGTCAAGAAAAAAAATCTGTCTTGCTACCATTATGTTTAACTGTATAACTAAATATAAACCAAAAAATGAATTTGGTGTTTTAATCCTCTGAGAGTTTGTTTGTCTTTAACCTACTGGATCTTGGATCTTGCTGCTGATTCATTTACTGACACAATTGTTAAAGCTGCAGAAGGTCCTGGAATTTTTGAATCCCCTCCACCAGACACAGATATATAAGGTTGAGTTTCTGCTGAAAACTACTGTAGTTGAAATAATTCTAAGTATTTGTTTAAATCTTTATAATTTTTGGTGTGTTTATAGAGTACTTACTTTGTTAGGTATTTTTATTAATCAAAATACACATATCTAGATTCTAATATTTCTAATATACTTCATAGGGAGTGCCCAGTTGATGCAAATAGATTAATTTTAAAAGCTTTCTCAAAAGCAGATTCCTGTATTTCTACAAGTCATGATTACAGTTTTATATTTCACAGTCAGTGTTCCAACACAGAACTATGGTTCAGGGCTGGGCTGCTGCTGAAATAACTTTCTTCTTTGCATAATTTTGTATTTCATAAATTTTATTAATTCCAGTGATGGTGATTTGTGGTGATGGTAGAAACTCTTAAGCATTTGACTTACTAAATGGATAAAAATAGAATCCAAAGTAAGCAATCTGGTGACTAATCTCATCTAGATGTAGACATCAATACTGTAATTATCTACATCTGAGCTGGCCATCCTAGATTCATATGATAGTTAATGTGGAGAAATAAGCACTTTTTGGGTGTGATTCATCTGACTTATTTTCTGTCTACTTTAGAATAAGATAAATTACTCTCTAGAAAGTGCCTAGTCCTTTCCATTTGCTCAAAAGGGAATTTAGGATGACTAGCTCAGGTGTCAGTATGTATTTTTGGTACGTGAATACCATCATCAGTGTTTGTCACTAAGAAAAGAAGATGCATATTGTGACAACAGACATAAGAGTGACTGTTCTCCATTCATACACAACATTTACAGAAACAAATACAGTGTAAATTTTTATTTCCTTCTTAATGATCTCCTTTGCAAATCTGTAAATTTGCATTCTTTATGGATTGGTTTTGGAAGAACTTAATTAGAAATTACAGAAATGAAAGACAGGAATATAGGATAAGGACAAACTTTCTCAATTACTGAATTCTTTCATGATCTTTTCATCTTGAAATTCTTGTTTATTTAGTCCATGACTCCAGCTGTAGTGGTCTCCTAGAACCAGACTTTGGTAGTTAGAAACCTTCTTCTGATTTCCAGTGTTTTAATTTATCCCCAATCTTTTAGTTATCTTTATATATTGTATGATAGCGAAGAGAGACTTAGATATCTAAGATTTCTTTACAGAAAAATAGTTTACAGATGCCACATATGATCTTATTGCAATTTCCTTCTCTAAACAAACAATAAAAATTATCTAGGAAATATATCTGATTAGTGTAGAATGCTCTAACTGTAAGGTACTAACCATACATTTAATCTCCTTTTTCCTTTCCCCTCATATTTCTATTCCTTCTTTCAATATCTGTTTGAAAACTTTCTTATTTCCATTGGCCTATATTTACCATGATATTTCCTCCTTCTCCTTTTCCTGAGAAAACAAATTTACATAGAAGTATTCTGATTATTGATCAGCTATTTTAAAGTAACACCTCAAATTTAATCTAGTCTCTACAAAGCCCTGAGCCAACATTTGTGATTTCAATTGTATCTGAAGACTGGAATGGAGATTGTTAGTTGTACTAAATTTAGTCTGTCAACATCTTTGTTTTTTGCCACCATCTAAAATGCATGTTCCTTTTACAACTTTAATTCTTATTATGAACATCACTTTTAACAGGTACTGCTCCATTACCATTGATTTTTTCCTCTCTTTGGGACATTTGTAGCACTGAGTCTGTAGTACCACATCATCCATTCAGTTTTTTTAATATTAAAAGAGAAGTTACATAAGCTTTTAGATTGACTTGCCTAGCACAAGAAAAAATGTAAGTGTCATGCAGCAGAAGTCTTATTTTACATGCAGTATGGAATATTCAGAATTTCTGAATAGGACAGAAAAAATATTGCATATGAATACACTGGCTGTATATGAAAATCTGATCCACATGCAGATGTAGGGATAGCATCACAGGAGGTAGCTATAAAAATTATCTTTAGTGTTTGAAGATGTAAAAACTCTTGAATTTGTTCACAGACTAAATTTCCTGTGACAACTCTGACATTTTCCTATGCATCACAACATGTAAGAGGTACAAATTAAAGCAGGTGTTAACATCTTAAGAGTGGTTAATTCCTTAGATTTTAAATATAGATTATCTTTGTCCCAGACTAGAGATAATTGATTTGATGGTTGAGTGACTGTACTGCTAAGGTCGTGCAGGTATAAAGGCCATCAGGCTGTAATTCTCAGAGACTGAAGTGACACAAATAAGAGTTATGTTCGTGTAACTCAGGTTGACCACAATAATTCAGATGTGATCCCAGTATTTTGTCCAAAAAAGGGAATTAAAGGAAACAACTTTCTTGCCTTGTTTCTGTGAAAATATATGCTTACAAGAACTTTAACAAATCTGATTTAGTCACGGTTTGACTAGCTCATTATATTTGCCTCACTACCAACTTTTGATTTACATAAATGTTCACTACAGTTTTAATTGCATTTTCCTTCATGTTACATTTTACTGCTCCAATCTATGGTTGTAATTGAAAAGGACTTAATTTTTAATCAGGGATGTTTTATGTAGAAAAATATGTATCATTTTAATGTGACAAAAATTTACTGTGTTGGATAGAACTTCTGAAATGTAAATGCAGAGACTGCATCTATAAAGTATTAGCCTGGCAACCAGTATGGCTATAGGCAAATGTACAGACAGACGATCCTCTTAGCTTGATGAAGAAATGTTTGCTGAAAAGATTTTACCACCAAATTTTAAACTGAAAGTTAGGTCATTGCTCTAACAGGCAAGCAATTGTAGAAATACTTAAACAATTTTGTATAACTCGACATATAGTTTATCTAAACGGTGCCCTAAAGAGAAATCCCTGAACTCACATCGAACAATGGAATTACGGTGATGTTCTGCATCACAAGTAACTGCACTGGAGTAACCTAAAACCAGAACTGTTAATAGGTTGAAACTGGATTTTTTTTTTTTTTTTTTTCAGTAGTGACTCACAACATTTCGGCTGTCAGTGCCTTCCTCCCCCATTCTGGACAGTCCCAGTTGCACTACCTGAAAACATACTTGAATTTAACATAGAATCATTAAGGTTGGAAGAGACCTCTAAGATCATCGAGTCCAAATTAATTTCTGACAATGCTCTGAATTACCTGTCTCTGTATAAAGTGTTATATTCAGTATTTTGCATATACTGTCTAGAATACACTTTCACAAATAAATCTTTGGGGTTTTGTTGATGATCTTAACATTTTAACCTTACATCTACATTCAACATAATGGTATTATTAATATTTCGCTTAAATACTCATTGAGATTACTAATGTTCAGTATTAGTCAAGATTGGGTCAACTGAACTTCCTTTTATGCACTGCCTGTTTGTGTAATATAAACATTTATTTTATAGCTTTGTAGTAGTTTATGCTTTGGATCAAACTGAGCCATTTTAATCGAAAACGCCTTCAGAGTACTTTTAAAGCAGCAGCCATAGCCGGAAGCAGAACTAGCCAATACAGAATTTAGCTTTCCTACTGGTTACAATTATTCTAATGTACTGCATATGATCATTAAAATAGAGGAAAAAATAATTTACAGTTCTCTTAAACCACTGCTTAAGAGATTATAGAGCAACTGCAGTGAAATAGAACTGCACAGAATACAGTTTCAGTACTGTGCACCATTTGGACTACTTTTTGGTTCCATAAATTTATGTTTAATTTATAGTGTTTAGAGGGGGTTTCTTCCCACTTATGAAATGTATTCTCTACTCTCGGGGCCTTGTGAAGGGAATTTTACTTACTAGCCTGCTATGTGAAACATGCCAAGAGGAATAGCAACTAAATAAGTTTTTTAACAGATCCAATAGCTCAGACACAATAGACTGTCCAATATTTCAAGTTTTAGGTGAAAATTAAAGACTCAGGAGAATCTACTAGCATGCAAGTGCATCACTGTAGTCCTTCCACTACTCAGAGTTCTCTGAACAAACCCAGCTATTCATGTTTTATATCCAAAAAGAGGAGTTTCATCATAAAGACTGTAAGGCAGGCTGATGTGTTATATTCATCATTTAGAATGAGAAAATGAGAGGCAGAAGGATTGAGCAGTGACTGTCCTCAGCAAACTGAAGAAATTGATTGCATGTCATGACCCCCCTCTACTTAAGCTGAAGAGAAGAATGAGAAATCGCCCTTATGTATAGGTCTATTTCATGTAAACAACCTGAGAGTCTTGGATACTAAGCAGCTATCTTTCAGGTATTCAGATTTCAGATGGCTACATAACTCATGTAAGTAACAGGTATATTGACTGCTCCAACACTTTTGAGCAGCAAGGGGAGCTGAAGATTTTACTGAATAGAGCTGAGAACAGAATATTGCAAAATGTAATTTGGGGATGGCTCCTGATCTGCAGTACCATGGGAATTAATTTTCAAGTTGTCTACAAAACATTCATCTTTATCGCTCTACCAGGCTGTGGAGTGCATAATGTCTGCAGTGCCCATTACTGATCTCCCTGAAACTTTGTACGTTGATAGACATCCATAGGCCAACAAATTTGGGAAACAGAATATAGCAGTAGAGCCTAAGGAACACAAGGAAACGAATATGGGGGGGAAAAAAAGCCCCAAACCAACAGAAAAACAAAACACCAAAAAATAAAAAAATCCAACAACTTTTGTTCCTACACTGGAGCCTTTAAAACCTGAAGTTGATGTACAGTATTTCAGAAGCATAGTTTAGGGAAGCTTCTTTAGCCTGCTTTCCTGAGATCCACCATTTAGTGGGGTCATGGATAACAAATCATTCATATGTAGGCCAACACCTGGATGGTGTGTGCTTCTCTTCTGTACATTCATGAGTACATTGATACCATCAGATCTACAAGGAAACAGCCTAATGAAGTGAGAAAAAACCCAGTATCTGCCATGCACTTGTACTGGGTTTAACCTGTACTGTAGTGGGTTTGGGTTGCTGGGGGCTACAGAGTCCCCTGTGTGGAGAAGACCCTGAGCTGCCTTGAGCTGGTCACAGCCAAGTCTAGGTGACTCCAACACCACTGTGAACGCCCCATTGCTCCCCAATACTGCAGCCAGACAGGGGACCCCTTGAGATCCCAGTTCACATGTATTTAGGAAAGAGAAGCAGCCATAGGGGAGGAGAAAGATGGGTGCATTGAGACAAACTAAGTGTAACCTGCAGTAAAAACAGGGAAGGTTTTTACTCCCTATGAAGGGAGGAGGAGAAGTGTGTGGTTTGTGTCAAGCTTGGAGAAGGAAATATATTTACTTAATTTTTTTTTTTTTTTTTTAAATTATGGTTTTGTTTTTCCTATTACCTGAATCAGTCATCAGAATTTGGTGGTACCTGGAAGTAAATTCAATTAAGTAAAATCTCCTGAGTTGAGACTCCTTTACCCACAACACCACCGTGGTCTAAGACTATTATGTTGTAAAAATTTTAACAAGAAGAAAAATGAAGAATCATCCTGCAACTCAAGAAATCTGGTTTAAAATCTGTCAGAGTAATTTAAATATTTGGAATTCACTAATTAAATATCTATAAAAAGGAAATAAAACTTTTTTTTCCAACCCCAGAAGATCTTTAAACAGTTTATTTAGTTCTTCTGGGTAGATTTCTATTGATGAGAATGAGGTAGCCTTTACGTCTTGAAGTTTTATTCTGCCAACGAAATGCTAGTTTAGAAGGTTTTGTTACCTATAGCTCTGTCTACCAGTAATGAAACGGAGACATTCAACTTAAAATAAGTAAGGCTTCTACAGGTATGCCAGCCAAAAAAGGAAGATTAAAGTAAATGTTCCCCTCTTGATAAATAAGACAGAAGAAGTAGTGACAACCAACGTGGAGAAGGCTGGGGTACCCAACAATTTTTTTTACTCAGTTTTCAATGGTAATTTTTCTTCCTACATCTCTCAAGCCCCTGAACCTCAAGGCAGGGACTGGGGGAATGAAATCCCTCCCATTGTAAGTGAAGATCAGGTTCGAGACCATGTGAGGAACCTGGACATACATAAGTCTTTGAGACCCAATAAGATGCACCCCAGGATCCTGAAGAAATTGGCTGATGCAGTTGCCAAGACACTTTCCATCATATTTGAAAAGTCATGGCAGTCAGGTGAAGTCCCTGGTGACTGGAAAAAGGGAAACATCACACCCATTTTTATAAAGGGTAAATAGGAAGACCCTGGCAACTACCAACCAGTCAGCCTCACCTCCGTGCCTGGTAAGATCATGGAACAGATCCTTCTGGAAGGATCCTTCTGGAGTGACTGCATCAGTGGACAAGGGAAGAGCTATGGATGTCATCTACCTGGACTTCTATAAGGTCTTTGATGTGGGCTCCCACAACATTCTTCCCTCTGCATTGGAGAGATATGGATTTGATGGATGGACTATTAGGTGGATGAGGAATTGGCTGGATGGCCATGTCCAAAGAGTTACAGCCAATGGCTCAATGTCCAAGAAGAAACCAGTAACATGTGGTGTACCTCAAGGGTCCGTACTGGGACCCATTCTATTACATCAATGACATAGACAATGGGATTGAGTGCACCCTCAGCAAGCTTTCAGACAACACCAAGCTGAGTGGTGCAGTTGATTCGCTAGAAGGAAGGGATGCCATCCAGAGGGACATTAGCAGGCTTGAGGAGTAGGACTGTGCAAACTTCATGAAGTTCGTCAAGGCCAAGTGCAAGTTTCTGCACCTGGGTCAGGGAAATCCCCAATATCAATACAGACGGGGGATGAATGGATCGAGAGCAGCCCTGTAGAGAAAGACTTGGGGATACTGGTGGATGAACAATTGGAAATGAGCTGGCAATGTGTGCTTGCAGCCCAGAAAGCAAATCGTATCCTGGGCTGCATAAAAAGAAGTATGGCCAGCAGGTTGAGGGAGGTGATTCTCACCCCTCTAGTCTGCCCTTGTGAGACCCCACCTGGAGTACTGCATCCAGCTCTGGATGAGTTTAAGTCATAGTTGTTTATTTACCCCTGATTGATTTTTTTTCCCCACAGCTGACATGAATGAAAAAGTTATTCTGCATGAAGTTAGCATTATATTTACTTGGACATATATACAGTGTATATATTTGTTTATGTACATTTCAGCTGCAGAAAGGGTGATGATTTTGGGCATTACTACAAAACCACACAAGTTATGCAATATCTTTATATTTTAGTCATAGAAGCTCAGTAAGATGTGCAAGTTTTGAAGTATAAGAATCTTCATTTCACAGAAACTTTCCTAATGTAAAAATAATTGTCATTTGTCCCATTTAAACAAACAAACAAACAAACAAACACCCCAAGAAACAAAGCCAAACTTATCTCTCCACATCAAATGCAAACAAATCTAATTTTTATTTCAATATGCGATCACTACCTCCCATCTTCTTGTATACACTTAGATGTCTTTGGTATAATTATGTAAGAGCTTATATGTGATTAAATCAATGTTTTACTTTGCACCACTTCTTTACATTCCTGAAGGTTAGATTTACTAAGCTAACCATAAGAAACCTAAATACCTTCAAAATCGAGTTATCAGAGTGATCCAAAAATGAAATAATACATTTCAGCAGATCATGATTGCACTAGTGAGAAAGACAAATTAACCAACAGAATGGTAAATCAAAGTTTTATGTTCAATTCGCTGAAAGTATTGCTAAGCTATGGCTATTTGGGTGGGGAAGAAAAAAAGGGAGCTAAGTATAGGCATCACAACATCAGTTTCCGTGAGCTGAACCCTGTGTGCTTTCTGTGCACACAGGCAGGAGTGGCATCCCACACTTTGTGCCTGAAGAGGTTCTTCCTAAGCTTTATGCAAATCCCCTGACCCTCCAGCCACTGCACATTCTTCAAACGGACACCTACCTTCAAAAGTGACAGCAAGCAATAATGTGACAAACGAGCCTGCAGTCTGCACATGTGCAACATACTTTACCTAGAATATTTAGATGTGATAGAATTAAACTGACCTCTGTGACAAGGACACCTTAATCAAAAGAGCCAGAATCAAAGGGTAGATGAGGGGAGGGAAGCAATCCTGATGGGTCCTGTGTTTTACCTTTGCTGCCTGTTGGGGTAGGACATTTCTTAATCGTTCTGTCAATGTTTGCTGTGTATCTCTTTACTCTGATACTTCCATTTTCTTGATTGAAAGAATGCTAAAATGTTTTCTATGATGCTTATATAAGGAGGGGAAAAACAAAAGTTGAAGAGCAATCTTATAGTCTACCATGATTAGCCTTTAGGTAGACTGTACAAAATTAAAATGAATATTGGTATTAGAATTAAAAATGCTTTGCTTAGTCTTTGCTTTTGCATACCACAAAATTTAGCCTGGTTTAGTTTTGGGTTTTTTTTCTTCTTTTTAAAATGAAAAGATAAATTGTGCATCTCTTACATGTTTTTGTTAATAAGACAATTACTGAGGAAAAGAATAATCAAATTTTTCCAACTGTCTGGTCATTACAGGTAACATAGAAATGAATTGTTTCCTGTTCACTTTTACACGAACACAGTCAACACCCTGTGAAACCTTTATGGTTTCTTAATTGCAGCAAAAAAATTTTAGAAAGCACTACAGGGTACTCTTTAAATTTGTCTTGACAGACTTTTGGCAACATATCTTTAAATTAAAGGGAAAAAAAAAAGAAAAAACAGTCATCTCTTAAGGAGATAAAATCACCAGCTGATGGAAATAAAAACTTCTTGCAAATATAGACTTGAGACCTTGACCTTGGTGACTGAGGAGCTATTGAAGAGGTTAATTTTGCATTTTCAATGTTTTGCTGAAGTGATAGAATAATTCAGTTAGCACACCTTTGACAATTTATTTGTGATGAAAGTGTTAAAGATAAACTTTTACAATAAACATGATATGTAAGGTAAAAGGTATAGACAGTTAGTACGCAGCTCAACTAGTTTTGAGATTATGGTTCAGAGACAGAAAGGGAAGTCAGGATATCAGAATTATGCTCCAGTTCTGACTGCTAGGTTGTGCTGAGACTTTCTGAAGTCCCTATGGGTTTGCTTCAGTCAAAGCCGTGTTGATGAGGCATACAGGAGCCATAGAAAATTGCGTATCTCCTTTGTTTAAAAAACCCTTCAGTTCTGTGTCTAAATAGAGCATTATTCTGGCAGATAGAAACCATAGAGATTTAGCACTGCTTAATTAGAAAACAATAGTTTGTGTGATATGTGTATATACTGTATACACCATATAAGTTTGTGGGGTTTTTTTCCTATTAGATATATTATACTTGATGAAAATCAAGTGCTAACATCAGTGGAACAAGTTTCACTATCTATGAAAAGAAATATTAGCTGCACTTCATGCTTCTCCCATGAATATTGAAAATCATACAGTGAATCCAGGAAAGATATGCACACTTTAATGATGATACTAGGAATAGTTAACTAGTTGATGAATAGTTACTGTGGTTAGCTAGTTATATAACTGGAGTAAATGTAACATTGTTAAGTAGTATGGTACTTCAGCTTTCTATCACATAAACAGTGTGTAGCTGAAAATTGTTTCTTTAAATTACTAGAAACTGTTCCAAGACATCATTAGAAATGTACTATCTCTTTTATTTAACCCCCCTTTTTACTTTCTAATTCTTTCATATCTTGTATAATCTTAAAAACTGAAATTATCTCTATCTTTCCTCTTAATCTTGTTCACCCATTAAGTGGGTGAAGCACCGTCAGTTAAGGGATCTACGTGCCCACAAAAAGTTTGTTGTAGAAAGGTGTTCCTCCTTGCAGTCAGATATTTAATAGTCAATTCCAAGCATTCAAAAGCAATGTATTGCCCCTCAAAGTCAAAAGATTTTCCTAAAATAATTTTTAAAATGTTTTTTCTTCTCTTTGATTTTTAGGTTCTGAGTTATCATTATTCAACTAGGTCCTGATATCTTGCTATTCTTTGCAATAATGCAAACCAAATCTTTTTATTAAAAGATGAATTAGTCACATTTTCTGTTGAGCCCTGATGTAGAGATTCAGAGAAAAAAAAAAAAAAAACAACAACAAACTTTCAGACTTACAATAATACTATGAGAATTCTTAATGGATAAAAAGCTACTCATGATACAGAGATGTTAAAAATACCAAGTTGTAAATAGCAAATGTGAGAAAACAGGTCTGCATGTGGTTAACTTGTTGAATAAACAGGTTTGTTTGATTCTTCTGCTTGCAGAAAGGACATAAATATGCTTAACAGTTTAAATATAAATTTAGGAATTAATTTAGGTTTTCTAGAGTTAATTATTATGGCACAATATAGTGCATTTGTTTTGAAATATGATGAGCTCAATTATGATAACAGATCCTAAACAAGAATAACAATATGGGTAATAACTATGCAGAAAAAAAAAAAACACATATTGGGAGATTCTGCTAATGGGTAAGATTGTGCCCACTGTCACAGGCACAAAAAAATGAATACTAGCTACCTTGGAAGTTTTTCACTTGAAAGATTCTTCTGGGGAAGGAAAAGTAAAAATAACAGCCAAAGCATTAAGGAAAGCAATTTCATTTGGGGAGGGTTTCTAAAACTCTTGTTTAGATTCAGTTCAATTTAGTGTTTCACATTCACAGCTGTTAAATGCCCACCATGTGTCAAAGTATTTGGATTTAATTTAATTTGAATGTCTATATCCCTGCAATAATTAAATGAATAGCAAGTTAACTTAAAGGAACATTGTGCAGTAGACGAAAATCACAAAAGAAGTTTAATTGCATTAAATAAATTATAATATTGATCAACATAAAACAGTATTGAATTTAGTATTGCACTCCATGACTCATTGGTTTAGCTTTCTTTATTAAGTCTGTAAATAGATTGCAAAGGATTAGAGCAGTTAAGATTCCATTGAAGAATATAGCATTTTAGTTTCAGAAACTTGTTTCTTGTTTATTTTGGTACTGTAAGCTTTACTCCAGCATTATGCCATCAAGTCTTGAAATTATCTTCCTTTGGAAAGTGTGTACTAGTATGCTAGTGTAAATCTAGAAATATGTTGGAATAGAAGTGATGAGTCACTTCTAGAAGTGGAATAGAAGTCCACGAGTCAAGTGGACTTGACGAGTTTACTTTTTTTGTTGTTATATGGACTGGTGTCATCTTATAAGACTGTGTTGTGTCATGAACATTTGAAAGAGGATTCTTTAGTACAGAAGTATTATTTTACTGTATCTCTAAGGCCTCTTACTGATGACATTTTCAGACTCTTCTTCTAACTTCATCATAGAGAAAATACTGCAACTTGCTTGCTTAAAATTAGGTATTGCACTAATGTACCTGTGGTAGCATTTCTCTTACTGATGCAGAAGTGATTTTGTGTATTGAACACTGCCCATTCTCTCAGTTTTATCGTGAGTCTTGAATATGTATTGTTTTCCTAGAAGTTCAACCTCTGGACTAATTTGACCAATTAACAGCACCACCTTTATCTAAACCAAAAAAACCCCAAACCTCAAAAAAACCCCAACCACCCAAAACAAACAAAAACAAACAAACAAAGACAAATCAGACAGAGATCCCCCCAAATAACCTTAAATTTGTAAAATTCTAGGGAGAATTTTTATAAGTGAACACAGATATATATGCATATGTATATGTATATGTATATATGTGTGTGTGCACGTGTCTGAAAACAGAGGAATGTCATTTATAGATAGATGCTAGAATACTGTGTTCGTTTCTGGCATGTGGAACAACTGAAAAAAACTTTCAAAAAGAGTAACAACAATCATCATAAACATCTAACAAGCATGACTTGCTTAAACACATCAGTGTTTAAGAGGCATTTGGACAATGCCCTTAATAACATGCTTTACCTTTTGGTCAGTGCTGAAGTGGACAGGCAGTTGGACTAGATGATTGTTGTAGATCCCTTCCAACTGAACTATTTTATTATCTTCTATTCTATTCTTCTGAAGAAAAAACAAGGTTGCTTAACTGATATGGGAAGGCTAATGATAAGCAAAAAATGCCTTCAAACAAACAAAAAAAGACAAGGGTAAAGTGAAAAGGAAAAAGGTATCTTTTTTGTCTTCTGTGAATAAACTGAGAAGTTACAGGGTTAAAATGCACTGAAAGAGACTTATGAAAATTGTTTTCATGATAAAGGCAGTTAAGAACTTAAAATTTCAGGAAAGTTGAGAGATCTGCATTGATTAAACTTTTTAACAGTAATTTAGAAAAATATCTTTCAGAAATGGTTAGATATAGCTGATCTTATCTTTGGGTAGGGGGTAGATGAGATCAATCCTTTGGATTGCTTTTTAGGATCAATGATAAGAAGAATGTACTAATTTAGATGCAGTAGTTCTCATTCTGTTGGTTTTAAAAAATGGTTGCCTATACTTAAAAAAACCCAAACCACAACCTCCCACCCAAAAACCAGGATGGTTTAAGGCAGAATAAATTTCTCTTTCTGACTAATCCAAAGCTAAACATCTGAATTTTTTGTAGTGCTCTAAATAAGGTGGGCTTCTTTCTGTTCTTCTGTAACATTTTTGAGCAAGGTAATAAACACTGTTTTCAGATGGGATTTGTAAGTGGGAGGTCAAGGTAGGCAACAATGGTAAAATAATAACAGAGAAAACAATATCACAGCAGTTAAAAAAGGTCCATCTGTGTTCATTCTGAGAGACTTTGTTTTCACTTCACAACCCATCTTTATATCTGACTCGTCAAAGGATCTGCATCAAACTGAAGTGTTAGTGGAAAAGATTATAGAACAAATACACAAAGTGTACAGTAAGAAGCTGCCAATTAATTTGTAAACAAACCTGCAAAATAACTATAAAGTAGATGTTTAAAATTCTTTGTAGTTTACATGTGACTGTTAAAATTAAAACCCCCCAAACTTAAAGAAGGTTAAATCTAGGATTTAAATTGAGTTATTAAAAATATGCTAGAAATTATATGTGTGATTACTTCATAATCTTCTTGGAAACTACTTGGTCACTGTCTATTTTTGACTAGTTTAGTTGATCTAAATAGAAGTTATGAGTTATCCCCAAATACAGTTTCTTTTGTAGCAGCAGTAATATGGACAGGGCAGATGAACTGTCTTTGAAACTGTTCAATATTACCAGTAATGGCAGCAATGAGAATAAAATAAAAGTCTTTCATCATGAACAGAAAAAAGAAAAAAAAGTCTTTAGGTTTTAGCACCAATTTGACCCTTATTCTGGAGAAAGGATGTCTACTAATTAAAAAGAAGTAAAAAAAGTTTATACCTTCATCTAGAATTGCAGTTACATTAATCCATTTTTTAGTAGTTTACTATTTCAAAGAAATATTTCAGTAAATGAGTAACCTCTTTTTAAAACACTAGAGATCTTCTGTCCAAATGACTGGTATGCAACAAGCTACTGAAAATATTAGAACCAGCAGCATCACCAAAAATATATGGTATGTATAAAACAACATTTGTACTGTTTTTTTATCTGTTTTTTTAATTAAGCCAAACAAAAGAGAAAGAATTTGAGTTATTGATTTTATCTTCATGAATTTAAATGAAAATTAAAAATTTACTGTAGTGAAGTGCTAGGATAATTGGTTAACTTTGACACTGACTGAGAACTGAATGTCATCCCACTTCTCTATAACTCAAATCTTTAATGTAAACTTTAAGTTACTAGTTAAACTGGGACAAATGCACACATTTACCCTGCTGTAAATGTGAAAGTTTACCCTCCATAGTGTGCTCTTCCTATTGTCTCTTCTTCTGAAAGATAAGCTTTTTTACTTTCACTAGGAAATATTATAGGAGAAATATGGATGATTATTATGGAGGGGCTGATTTTGGTAATTGTTACCTGTCAGGAACTTTTTGAATCAAATACCTCAGTTTTGCTAAGCTGAAAAATAAGCATATAAAAAAAAAAAAGAAAAACAAACCAAAACCCACCAACCAAAGACATTCATCATCACAATATATTTAAAAGCCTAAAACATTAAAACCTGGATACACATCTATCTGGAGTCAACTATGTCTTTAAAACCGTATTATTAAATGAGCCCATTTATTTTAAGAGTCCTATGAAAAATTCATGTGGTCTTTCAATGAGGCAGAATGAATGAAATACTTGAAAAAAAATACTGGGAAACATTTACCTATTTTTAACAGTAAGAAGGCTAACGTTTTGTATGAAAAAGTGAAGGCTTGAAGTTTTTCAGGTAGGTCTAAAAAAAATCCAGAATCTTCAATTTGAAATGATTCAATCCTGGATACTTTAGAATAGAGTAGACAAAATTATGCCTTATTATAAAATTTCTTCTCTTATGCATTTTAGTAAAGTTTTTTTTCCAATCCCCAGACAATATGCAGTGGTTTATAACTACAAACTTAACACTTAATGTCCTTCCAAAACTCAGCTTTGTTATTACCAATATTCACTAGTATCAATCAATATGTATTTAAATTTATAGAAACAAAATTTTCTTCTAGACTGCTTCAAAGCCCCACTCAACTGACTATGCAATCATTTACTTTAGGAGAATTTACTAAGTGCCTAAAATTTAGATGTAAATTAAACACCTCAGTTAGATAGATTGCATAGACTGTACCCTGCTCAGAATGACTAGTGATGGCTGTGGTAGCCCTGATTCCTCTCAAGCTCAACAGTGCTTTTCATGTAATTGTGTGACTGAACTACTACTGCTAAATAAATGAGAGGTCACCTCCTGCTAGTTGTATCTCAGAATTCAAATTTCTATGTGAAAATTCCATATTTTCAGTACAATTTTGGTAAGCAGTTGCAAATTAAACAGTGGATCAGGGTTTTTCATTTAAATGAAAATAATATCACCTGTGTATAAATGTAGATAACTTTAAATGCATTTTCTGTACTCAGGGTTTTCATCTCATCATTTAAAACTGTGTTCCTGAGTGGATGAGCTTGTTTATAGCTTTCAAACACCGGTGTTTGGCATTAAAACTTCCTTATGTGTATAAATATCTACTGCTGGTGGTCTAAAATTGACTCATGCTCTCAGCAAAACCTATCTAGTCTTTCTAGATTGTTTGGTCAACATAATAAGTCTCCAGGCAACCAAATGTGTGCCGTAACTTTCCGGGAGTGACAACAGATGACGCATGCCACCTCTTTTACCTTGAAGCACATATCGTTTATAAGCAACTCAATTTTTTTCCTTTATTACTTCCTTAACACAGCAACTTCGTGGAAACCTTGCCAATTATATAGTGAGATTTTACAGTTTGATCTACCTTCTTATGCAGTGATAACCAATCTAAGTGCTAAGCTGTGACTTATGACAAAATAAAAATACATTTACTGCTATCAAAGTGTTGGGAGATATAGTCAAATAATTAGAAAAAATCTTTCTAAACTATATATATTCCTACATTTAGTGCCTGACTACTTTTTAATCTGTAGATACACTCTTTAGCACATCTGGATTTGGCATTAGTATATTCAAATTCTGTTTTGTTTTTTTTTATAGGACATACCTGCAATTTATTTAGAACTGGATCATAAATTTGAGCAAGTTAGATTATATGTTTATTAATGTGAACTCTATATTTCTAATAAACACACTCCAAAGTTTCTAATATTCAATGGAACATTAAAAAAACCCACAAAACAAAAATGGATGTTTATGAAATTTGCCACTACTTGTCTGTTGCTAGAATCCGTTACTGTGAAATATCAATTGTTTGAATGCTTATTAAATAACCCTTGAATTAGCAAAATTGTTATCTTGACATAATTGAAAGGACATATGCAAAGGCTAGTTCATCCTGCTGAAAGACTGGAGAAGAGAATTCATTTCCAGTCTAATGCATGTTGCACTGTCGTGCAGTTTAGTTTAAGACAAGAAGAGAGAGAAACACAGCTATCAAAATTCCTGTTTGGAGTAAACTGGCCAATAGGAATATCAGAGAACATAGTTGAAATGTATTAATTTGGAATTTGCTTCTGGGAAGGTTACACTGCCCTGTTAAAAGCAAAATTGAATATTTCCCTATCTAACAATGAAGGGAACAAAGCTAAGCTGCACTGCCAGACCTAAAAAAAGAAAGAAAAATATGTCAAAATTTTGGCTTTATGTTTGCTGGGTATGTGTACATATTCAATAAAATTTGCCACCATCTGGAAGATCCCTGCACAGTAATGCATGTGACAGCTAAGCTCATGCATGGAATTTAAGTGATACATAAATCCTTCAAAATCCTGAATGCATTTCATCCATGCTAGCTCAATTCAGCGGCAGTTTCTATTTTCCATAGATCATCATTACTATATCATAGAGATTCATTGGTTAGATCCCGACAGATTTAGAGAGGGGGTGTTGTTTGTTTGTTTTCTGAAGAGGTAATAAAAACTTTATATTTGCTTATCATAAGCTGCTGGTGTCAAGCAATTCTTATTAAATACGTTAATACTGAATCGGCTGCTATCTTACAAGCTATCAACTCACACTAATGTACGCCTTATCGGGAATAAACATGATGAGTTAGAGATCTGTGTGCAGTTGCAGGGCTATGATCTTGTTGGGATCATGGAGATGTGGTGGGATGGTTCCCATGACTGGAGTGCTGCAATGGAGGGATAAAGGCTCTTTAGGAAGGACAGGTTGGGAAGACGAGGAGGGGGAGTTGCTCTTTATGTAAGAGAGCAGCTGGAGTGTGTGGAGCTCTGCCTGGGGATGGATGAGGGCCAACTAAGAGCTTATTGGTTAGGATTAAAGAAAAGACAAATAAAGGTGACATTATAATGGGTGTCTGCTATAGGCCACCTGACCAGGAAGAGCAAATGGATCAGGCCCTCTTACAGACAGATAGGAGCAGCCTCACATTCTCAGGCCCTGGTCCTCATGGGGGACTTCCACCACCCTGATATCTTCTGGAAGGACAACACAGCAGGACATAAGCAATGCAGGAGGTTCCTCAAATGTATTCATGAGTTCCTTATCCAAGTGATAAAGGAACCAAGGAGAGGTGCTTTGCTGAATCTCATGCTCACCAAGAAGTATCACCAACAAGAGGTGATCCTTCCCCTTTACTCAACACTGGTGAGGCCACACCTGGAGTACTGTGTCCAGTTCTGGGCTCATCAGCACAAAAGAGACATGGACATACTGCAGAGAGTCCACCAAAGGGCCACAAAGATGATTAAAGGAATAGATCACCTCTCATGTGAGGAAAGGCTGAGAGAGCTGGACTGTTCAGCCTGGAGAAGAGAAGGCTCAGGGAGGATGTCATCCATGTATATAAATACCTGAAGGGAGGGTGCAAAGAGGATGGAGCCAGGCTCTTTTCAGTGGTGCCCAGTGGCACCACAGGGTGTGCTCACAAACAGGGACCAGAGGCAATGGGCACAAACTGGAACACAGGAAGTTCCGCCTGAACATCAGGAAACGCTTTTTCACTGTGAGGGTGACTGAACCATGGCACAGGTTGCCCAGAGAGGTTGAGGAGTCTCCACCCTTGGAGATATTCACAAGCTGTCTGGACACGGTCCTGGGCAACCGACTCTAGGTGGCCTTGCTTGAGCAGGGGGGTGGTTGGACCATATGACCTCCAAAGGTCCCTTCCAACTTCAGCCAATCCGTGATTCTGCAATATTACTTGAAAATTTCCTTTAGTGTGCTCTACCCATTTTCTTTTGCATTTTTTTTTTTTCTTTTACTATATGCATGCCTTGGTGTATTAATTTATTTTAACTGAAAGTAACAGTGACAGATGTTTGTTGGGTTTTGTGGGGTTTTTTTTGTTTTGTTTTCCTTCTATTGGCTTTTTCCCATGCATTAAGGATCCATATTTGAAAATGTTTTACATGTATGTTAAGTATTCTGCACAATACAGAAATATTTTTTTGGAAATGTTAAGTTGTGTTCATAACGCATAGTAACTCAGTTTGGGATTTTGAAAATAAGAGTGATTTTTTTTTCCTTGGACTATGCAGCACTGAGGATGTAGGTGAAGGAAAACAAGGAAGGAGGGGACTTTTATTTACAGTAATAACACAACTGATTCCTTTTGCTTTAGGCTAAGTCTACCTTTCAGAGTTTTCTTAACATATTTGAACCAGGTCAGGGAATAGACAGCATGTGATGACTGACCATCATAGTTTTGGTAGGCACAGGAAAATCATGAATATTCCTAATTTGTCAATATTTTTTATTTTCATAAGAACAGATGGAATACACTATGAAAGCAAAAATACAAGTAGAAAGTTCAGTACTGGGTTTTTTTTTTTTTTTTAATACATTACAATAAGATAGATTTAAAAAACTTCCAAGAGTAAGTGTTACTTAATTATCCACAATGGAAACTATTGAGTAGGAAAACAGGTAAATGAAAAACCAAGTACAGATTAAATAGGCAGTGAATCAAAATGAAATTATTAATACTTTGTATTCTTATTGACTTATTATATGTGCAATTCAAAGTCCTTACTCAAAAAGGGTCAGCTTTATCTCATTTTTGAAGATCTTACTGTTATTTTTTCTGTATGCAACATAAAGGGCTGAGGTGACCTCCACAGACAGGAGAAATCCACAAGGAAAATAGATTTGTCAATGGCTACTTTATATGGATCATGCTCAGGAGTGATCACTGACTGCAGAGGTAGAATTTATCCCTATGTTTTATAGTCAATGCAGATGAATAGGCACCTTCAAGGGGGGCAATTCATCTGACTGACAAGAGAGGACTAAGCTGAGTAACTCTGACTTATGCGCATCTAACTGTAGGTGTCTAAAGTTAGGGTAGATGAATTTCAGCTCATGTGTCCATGACTGTCAACACAGTGAATGCTTAAAAAATAATAATTACAAAAAAAAAATTACAAAAAAAAAAAAAAAATTCCTGTGGACTAAAAAATCTTACACTGCTGAAAAAAAACATGCTGAAAAACTGTGATTTGATTCTTGAGTGAAATCAACCTTGTGTTTTCTCTTGTGAGTTTTAGAGTTTTTGGTCTATGGATAGAAAAGGCTATTGAGCCTAGCAGGCCAAACTGCTAGTTTGGCAGTTATATGACATCTAAACCAAGTTACGCATTTAAGCATCAACGTTTTTAAAAAAATGCAAAGGATAAATGTGTCAGTGCTCTGCATGCCATTTCCCTAAAAAAAGAAGGCATAATTTTAGTAAAACTACCCTGCATAACTCAGCAGAAAGAGTCTTCAGTATACAAAAAACCACCTTCAGTTACACACTGCAGAACACAAGCTGGAAGAGATGATGTTTAATCTTTAAAATGGTGCTATACATACAATCTGAGGTTAGAATCCAATAAGCACAAGACCAACAATTTAACTTTGATGATCATCATTTGTCAAAGGAAGTTACATCTACAGTCCTATTTACTCTCTAAGGCTTCAGAGATGGACAAATAAATATATTTATCCTATTCATGTGATTCCTCTAATGTGGCAAATTTCCCCCTAATTACATGACAGATGGAACTATTATCAGCCATTTCTTTTTGTCCAGTCTGGAGATTCTAGCTCAACCTATACTAGCACTCCTAATAGCAGATGCTTAATGACAGGACATACCAACTCTCTTAACAAATCCTTGCTTAAGGTTATAGTGCATAATTTATTCTGTCAGTTAGTATAGTGTAAATTGGACTAAATGGTGTGACAGGAAGGTTAAACTGAGTGTCCAGTGAGAGATGCAGACATGAGGTCGAAACTAGCAATTGGGACATTTAGTGACCTGAATTTTGACTTTTTTTTTTTTTTCAAATCTTGGGCTTGCACAAACATGTACTCCATGTTGATTTCAGTACATAAACAAGAGGTTTATGTTAAAAAAATACTCAACTTTTTTTTTTTTTTTTTACTTCCATCTTCTTCCCCTACATAGACCTTCCCTATTTCATGTACCTGATTGATGCTTCTGCTTAACAAACAACTTTCAGGGAATTGTTTGAAGACTTGGGAATGAAGCTTAATCTGAAATTCCTTTAATCGCTCTAAACTTTATATCATTGGAAGGAAACAAACACAAGGCCCATGTGTCCATTGAGTTGTTTCCTAGATTTTAAACTCCCCCAAAAGAGTAATGCACTGCATATGATGTTTACATACGAAACACCATCCCCTCAAAAACCAAAAGCAAAACCCAAACCATCATTTTCAGAAGAAGAGTGTAAAATATTCCGTTGGAACTGACACACCACTTGGAATCCAATAAGAGTGCTGTTAATTTCATGACTAGCAAGTATCTACATGGCACAGTGTGGTACCATAATACAGGACACAGCTCTGAAAGAGCTGACAAAATTGCTGGAAGCAGTGCAGCT
The DNA here is from genome assembly GCF_000699145.1 of Aptenodytes forsteri. Classification (NCBI taxonomy): domain Eukaryota; kingdom Metazoa; phylum Chordata; class Aves; order Sphenisciformes; family Spheniscidae; genus Aptenodytes; species Aptenodytes forsteri. The sequence continues at coordinate 746,067 of NW_008795495.1, read as the reverse complement.
GAACAAGCACCCTACGTGACTCAAGATAAAATATCCCACTTCTCATCAGGGTCAATTAAGCCTGTGTTGAGTGCTGTGCTAATGCATTTATTCTTCTGTTGGTACCCAGACTAACTTATTTAGATCCACCTAAGGTATCCCTTTATAACAGGACACTAGGCAAGCAGACATAGGCTTGATGCATTTAACACTCATTGAGACAAAGAGCACTTTACTCGGTGGAGAACAACTTCCTTCTCCAAGAGCCTGATACACACAGCTCATTGAAGCTGATGTTAAAACTCCTATTGGCTTAAAGAGAATGTGAACCAGATTTCACAGTTTTCCAGCAGTGGGTATGAAGCTGCAGGAGAAGAAAATCAGGGCATAAGCAGTGCAATGGTGGAGAAGGAAAATAGGCAAATACTGAATATTTTCTTTTTATCTTCTCCACAAAAGATGGTCCTAACATAGTTATTAGACTAGCAAATAGGAAACTCCAGCTTCCTCCAGCACTCATTGTTGTCACTAGGCATTTTAATGACTCCATTTAGCACTGCAGCATTTCTTTTTCTCAACACTGACTAATAACATGCTGAGATAGTTACACTCTTTGCAAATGGAGTTTTATTGAAGAATGGAAAGGTGAATGCCTGGGGATTTTGCTCTTAAAACTGTAGAGGGCACATTTTGGATACAATGTTTAAAGAGGAGAAGAAAATTAAAAGGAAAGGTTAGTGAGGGAGATTAAGGGTGAAGGAGAGAAACAAGGGGAAGAGCTAATGAAGGAAATTAAATAGATTGAGAATTACTTTGCAGAACAACTAGTAGGTAATAAATCATGGTGCTGTAAGCACACAAAAGCTGAACAATAAAAATAGCAAGGTAGTAATGTCACAACACACTTCTGGTAAATGTAAAATGTAATCTGCAATATGTTGAATGCTGCAAAGATTCCACTATTTTCAAGTAAATTGACCAACTGTACCTTTCTTTCTGTTCTCTTTATTCTATCACAGTAAACATGGTTCAGTGACATTAGTGCATCTATACAGTTCTGTCTGCAGTTCCTGCAAATTCAGGCCCTCAGCAGATATACTGCTGTCTAACCTATCAGATGCTGACTAGTTCCTTACACTTGCTAGATATATATGAATCTGTCCCTAGTAATATAAAAATTGTATTAACATTGTATTAACACACACTGTATGTTACTAATGTATAAGGGTGTCTTAAATACATACTTAAACCATCTACAGATGATTTATTCACCTTTTTTAATATTAATGCCTTAGAAAGGGAAAACGGCCCAGGCCATTTTTAAGGCCACCTTAAAAAAATATTTGGATTTTACTGCAAATATATGTAATTTTTTTTAAGAGTACATTAATATTTTAATATTTGCCCTAGTCAGCCCTGAATAGTTTTTGAGTTTATTCATCTGTATTGGTTCTCTGATAGGGTTTTTAAGATTAATATTTCAAACGTGAAGAAAAACTTTTTAAAAGTGCTTATGTTAAAAAATGGAGAAAATGTGGTATGCCTTTGTTTCTTAGCAAAATCAATTATTTTTCCCTGATAATGAATGCATGTATGTGTAAGTATTTTTGTGTACTGTTGCACCTGAGACATTGGTAGGTGTAGTAACATTTGATTCACTCTTAATGTTCACACTAACTCAGTAGGCATGCCAACAGTTTTACAAATATACAGAATATTGTTAATCAGCAGTCTGCTCCTGGAATATTCTTCTAGAATATCTACTTTTAAACTCTCTCTGTCTTTGTGTATATATACACATATCTATATGTACTATACGTACATATATATACACATATATGTGCTATATGTTCTGTATGTATGTTAACTGAAGCATTCCCTTTGTCTTGAAGTACATAGATTTAACTAGACTACCCACAGGCAAGTAAAATCTGATTATGTCCATATTCAATATCACTATAACCTGCTAAGGGGTTTCAGTATTATTTATTGATCATTTCTTTTGCTGACAGGGTGTGGAGAAAAAATAAGCCAATCAGACAATCAATTTATCCTTCTTTGAAAATAATCTCAGCAATGAAGGAAAGGATGATGTCTTATTTTGAGGGGAAGAATTCTATCTAACCAGCAACAGCTGAGCAATGATCGTTATGATATCTGTGAGTAACAATAACTTTTTCATTTCAAAATATTTCTTTTTTGTTCATTTGCTTTCCCCTTTCAGTCACCTTTCTTCCAGATGCAGTGATAACCGCTACAAATTGTGCAGCTGCAGATGGCAAAAGCAGTGGACCTGAATCATATATGTTCAGCATACTGCTCACAACAAGCCATTTCTTTAGGAGCCACGGGAGTGAATTTTCCCAGTTTGTAACTAGGGATTGTGCTGCTCAAATCTATATATTCTGTGGGATTGAGTCCATAAATTTTAAGTAACAAAATTGACAGCACTTTCTTGTTACAAGAGTTATGAATATATTCAAACCCACTTAATGACATCTTAGATTTGTCTCAGATTTTTTTTTTACATTACCTGAGATTTTCCCATGTAAACTGACATTCATAAAAGAAATCTCCAAAGATGAAGAGGGAGATTTTTTTTATTTTTTAGAGTTTTCTTAACACAAAGATATTAAATCCTTGTTCCATCCTGCCCATGATAATGAGTTGCACAAACAATGCAACATGAATGAAAGCATAAAACAATATGATGTAGTTAATTAAAATTTGTATTGTAAAGTTAATTGAAAACTGGAAAACCTGACAACACTGTGTACAATAACTGATGCATACAGATGTTTGAAGCAGAAAATCTGTTGCTATTATTGGAGAATCTTGCATGTTATTTACAAAGAAATTTTCATTGGACTTGTATTTCTGGTGCAAAATTTGTGTTGAAAGATTTGGTTGGATACTGCCAGTTCTATGAGTAAAGAGATATATCTCAGAACTGCAAATCCATTTATGCTGTAAGCACCTGAAATAAGCACACATGAAATATGCATATGGAAAATTTTTGGTTCTATGAGCCTAAATCAGTGACCAAGTCTCTTTAAAGCCAAACTGAAGACACATCTTTTCAGAAGCTGACACTAAAAGGGCAATGGATTAAAGTGAATCAATGTTATAGATTCGAGTTAGTTAGTTTCAGATGGTTTGCTGAAGAGAAAGCAAACAACTTTCAAGCTAAGAATTTTCTACAGACCTTAACTGAATGAAATTGTAATAAAAATAAAACAAACTCTCCAATTTCAGTACTTTGCACTGATAGTAAGACACTTTCTGCTATAAATTCTGGCTGCATTTTAAACTTCATTTTGAAAAGAGGAATTTTTGGAGAAGACTTAATTAGCATAATAGCATAATTGGTTAAAAAATTATTTGCAAAATTTTTCACAACCTATTTACTTTCAGTTTTTTGTCTCCTCAATCAAAAATCCAGATTTTTATTCCCTTTGAACAAATGAATTTTTTTGCAGCAAAACAATAGAAAGCTAAAATAGCTGTTAGAATATTAAAAAAATAAAACAAAAAAAATCCAAAATAAAATTGCAGTAGCCACCAAAGACCTAGGAATTTGGATAACGTTTTTGAGAAGTGTGTTTTTGTTCTTTATTAGAACAGACACAAGACTTAGAGAGAATGATCTCTGTTTGATTACTTCCATCTGAATAATAATAGTTTGCTTTTCTGCAGCTTTTTGCATTGATGCCTGGTAAATGCCATGATCTGTTCAATAAAGTAAAATTCTGTTAATTATGGATTGATTTTAAGACTAACTGTTCTCTGAAGTATTTGGGTCCATCCAAGAAAGAATTAGGTTGATGTGTAATGTTAAAAATTTGGATTCATCTTTACCACTTTCAAAAGCGACATAATCTTTTTTATTAAAAGAA
>NW_008795495.1:735091-741978 GCF_000699145.1 Aptenodytes forsteri | reverse complement strand
CAGTTTTCAATAAAGTTACAGGAAAAACCCAAAAGTATATATCCTTACAGCATGTTAATTTTTCAATTTTTTATGATCTTGTAAACAAACATACTTTTACAATTTTCCTTACAAATACTATACTACACTTTATGGGACTTGAGCAGCAATGGCCTAGGTAATTAAATAAATAAATACATAAATACATAATGATCCTTAGAAATAAGGATAGCTTGGAAAACTTCATTTTTTTTATATCTGTTTGGGTTTTGGGTTTTTTTAGTCTCAACTTTGCTTGACTTGTGTCACTTCTTTGTGTAAGAATAAGTTAATTCTAGAGTGCAACTCTAGTTGAAACTCAGCATACCAAAATATCTTCTAATATTGGTCAGCAGAACGTAATAATAGGTGATTATCAGAAAAAATGTACCTTCCCAAAAAACTGATTTCCACCTTGCCAGTCATACATTGAAGAAAAAATGGAGAGAATGGCAGTTCCTCACTTTCATTTGCAGATATACACGAGCAGACTATTACAGCCACATTCAGCTTCCAGCAGAGACGTTGCTAGGTGACTGGGAGAGGCTACAGATGAACTACAGCAACTACATAAATAGTGCTTTTCAGAACAGAAACATTTTTTCATTACTTTTTTTTTCATTCACTTAATGCTGTTAGTAGAAATGCTGGTTTTGGAAATCTTAATGTGATTTGAGTCATCTGCCCATGAATTAATATTGTTATAGATGGTCACAACCATCTATAATACATCCATTTACAATGTATTCCATCTGAAAAATGCACTATACTCTTGATAGTCAAGTGTGAACAACATCTTCCCATCCCAGACTTCTCCATAAAGGACAGAGCTATGACTGAGTGTAACAAGATGGAAGTGAATAAACAGTGTAGTATGGAGCACATACTTTTAATTCCACAATTTCTTAGCTCATAACATTTTTAGAAAGGGTTTGATTTGTGGTTCTTCTAGACATATCGGTAAGAAAGCTACTGCATTATTAATAGGGTTTGAAGTTCTGTACATTGCATTTTCACTACATTACTATTTATATATTATTTATATATAGTTATGGTACAACATATTGAACATTATTTGTAAAAGTATTATTTTCTGATTTTTCTTGGCTTAGTGTACTAATATGTTTAAGTATTTTTCCACCATGAATAGTTTAGTAAGTGAATAATAGCTACTTTTATTTTGTAAAGCTGGATTACTGTCTCACCTGGTAAAAAAGGTTAATTTAAATGCCGATCCATCAGATATTTCATGTATTCATGTATTCACTATGAATAAGTGATCTGGTGGGATTTCAGACAGTATGTATCAGAGCCCTGAGGGCACTAACCAACTTTAGTGACACTGACCATCCTAACCTGGGACCCACAGCCACTCAAATGAGCCCAGGGGCTCATTTAAGCTCATCCTGGGCACCCAATCTTGCCCTGAGCTAGGTTGTAGGGGTGCCTGTGCACAGCCCTGCTTCTGGACCTGCCTCCTGGATGCATCTTGGTCCTATGTTTCAGGTAGCTTATCTCCTAGATGAGTCCCTTGGACCTATGTTGCACCTTGTCTCAGGTTTGGTCTCCTAGGTGGACTTTGCACCCATGTTGCAGCCTTGTCTCCGCTCCTGTCTCTTGCCCTGTTTCCTTTTGCTCCTGATCACCTGGAAGGATCCGGGCTTTGGCTCATTTCTTGCCGTGCTCAGGCTGTCAGTAGTCCCTGTTACCAGCCCTAGGCTCTGCCTACTGTGCTCAGACGCAGCAGGACTGTGCTCCTTCAGTGAGGACACTGCCCGTGCTGGGGTCACCCTTGGCTCTGGGCTGTTAAGGATCAGCCCTGCTCCTGCAGCTCCCTGATGGTATACTGCTGTAGCCTGGCAAACATGTTTTTTCATTATTTTTAAGATCCCACAGGCCTGGCAGTTCACGGCCTCTGGACTTGTCTGAAATTTTGGTAACGTATGTGGAATATGAAAACATCTCCTTCATTAAGTTCTCTGGTTAAGGTCTACTCAGCATAAATGAAATAACAAGTAAAAAGGAAAGTGATAAATTAAACACACAGATATACAAACCTAACAAGCAGGTGATGACGGAGACAATAATGAAGACCTGAACTCTTCAGCCATTGATGGATGGGCCATTAACAAAACTACTCAGGCATAACCTAGCCTTGAAGAAGGTCAGCTTGAACTTTGTAAATGATAAGAAGCATGAATCAAGATTAGCATGAGTATTATGAGGTCCTTGAGGAATGGCCTCTGGGCTGGTGAAAAACTTATTATAGGCTGTTTAGGGCAAAGGCCAAAAGGGGGTAAAGCGTGAGTCAGGGAGAAACAACTATAGGAAAATGGAAAGAAGGATGAATAAAAGGGACCTGTCTTGCACGAAGAATGCTGGTCAGTACATTTGCCTAACTGATCCCTATGACTGATCATTGCAATCTGTCCTATCTTCTTACTAAATGTTTTTTGGGTTTGGGTTGTTTTTTTTTTACTTTTTATGTGTATTTGGGTTTGGGTTTTTTTTTTTTTACTTTTTATGTGTGACCTCTCTCTCTTTCTGTGTGTGAATGCTTCAAGGTCTAAGTGCTGGCAACTGGAGAAAAAGCTGTGGTTCCCAGGGTCTATGGTTCTTGGTGCCAACAACTAGAGGGAGTGTGCACCATAGGGCCTGTAGGTCTGCGTGCCAGCAGCTAGCAAGATGAGCATGCAAGAGAGGTATGTGTGCAGGAGGGACAATGGGCTGTAGGGTTTTCAAGTTTAAGTGTCAACAACTGGAAAGGGATGGACATATGTCTAGGTTTTCAAGTTTAAGTGTCAACAACTGGAGAGGGATGGACATATGTGTATGTATTGAAAGGTTTAAGTACTGGCAACTGGAAAAGAGACTGTGGGTCACAGGGCTCTCGGGTCTAGGTGCCAGCAAGCAGAGTGATGGACATGCAATAGAGGTTTGGAGGGTGAGCAAATGGGGAAAAACTATAAGCCTTAGGGCTCGTAGGTCCAGGTGCCAGCAATTAGAGGAACTCAGGGTGTGTGCTGCCATGTCTAAGTGCCAACAACAGGAGAAAAAGCCATGGGTCACAGGGTTGTAGGTCTCTGTGTCAGCAACTGGAGGAACCCACATGGAAGAAAGGTGTGGATACCAGCAATTTGAGAAGGGGCTGCAGCTCACAGGGCCCTTAGGTCTGTGTCAGCAACAGGAAAGATCAGGGTGTGTATGTGAAATGATGGCAACTGGAAAGATCTAGGTGTGTTTTTCCCCAGTGAACTTTATCCTGTGCATGTGTATGTGCAATTCACTAGTGAATTTCAAACTGGACTAGCTGGCAAGGAGGAGGACAACTGCATACTGGGTAAGTGGGCCTAGGGTCTGGACACAGATATTAGATGTGTTGAGGGCCCATACTGATATTCAAGGGATCTGTATGAGTATGAGTGTGCTTGTGAATCTAGATAGTGTGGTGAAGTGTGTTTGCACTGGTGAATGTCAATCCTGACCAGCCAGAGATGAGGAACAGGACTTGGCCATTGGTACTTATGCTTTATGAGCTCTGGTAGTACTATATGTGGGTGCTGCTAAAAGCAGTGCCCTATCTGCAACAGTCTGTGCGGCTGTTGGTATTAGTGTCCTGTGTGCATATGCTTCTCTGGGGTACACACTCAGCCTTGATACTGGATGAACTTGCAAACGGGAAAGCAGCAGCTTCATCTAATAGCCTGGGATGGAGACCTCTGCATCTCAGGGTGCACCAGGCTGGGCTGCAACTGCCAGGAAGGAGGAGCCCCTGGGCCCCGGAGTCTGCTGGTTTCAGTGGCTTTCCTAACATCCTTAACATTTGTCCTAGGTGAAAATTATTTTAGCTTGTCTTTTTGCAGTCATAGAGACTGTCTAGTAGTCAGGTAACTACTCCCTAAATTTATTTTAGCTTTATTTTAACTTTATGTAATCATGCGCTGTAATTCCCACTGTTAGTAGATAGTAATTACAGGTAGCTATTCTGTGTGACATAACTGCCTGCTATTGCAGAATAAAATATCATAGCTTTGTTTGATTGTACCAAGCTTAGGTAGAAGGATTTTGTGTAGCAACATTAGAATAATAGAACCACCAGAATGAGAATAGAGACAAACTTTATGGTAAAAATATACCTTTCCACTAATATGGTTTAGTGGGCATGGTGGTGTTGGGTTGACGGTTGAACTCAATGATCTTAGAGGTCTCTTCCAACCTTAATGATTCTATGATTCTATGATTCTAAGACAACTCCTGTAACTTCCTGAGTTCCCTCCTAACCTAAATTATCCTATGAACCAATGGACTTATTCATAGCTAATTTAATACTACAAACTGATGGAAAAGCAGTTGGAATAATTTAGGATGTGTAACTTATTCTCTAAATTGTTTTGTTAGTTGGTTGAAGCAAAACAGTATCTCGAGGCCGTAAACCATCACAGTAAAATGAGTTAAAATCAGGTTCTCAAATATCTGAGTAACTGTGGTTTTGATCCACTAAGAGCATGCCTTCTTTCATTCTGGTCATGTTTATATCTATTGCAGAGATTTTTTAAGATTATTATTTTTTTTTTTTTACCTTCTGCATTTACAGACTCATGCATTGTCCTTTCTGTTTGTGGTGAAGATTTGGGCATACATCATTTGTCCATGGCTGAAGTGGGGTCACCTCAAGTGTATGCACATAAATCAGGAAATGTCTACAGGACAGCGTTATGGAAAAAGCTCTTATATCCTTTCCAGGAAATTAATATGACTGGGTGTTTCCCTGAAGTGCCTGTATGCTAATGGGGAACAAACAAGGGGAGCTAGAGATCTGCATGCAAACCAAGGGTTGCAGTCTCATTGAGTTCAGAGAGACATGGTGGGATAGCTCACATGGTTGGAGTACTACTGTGGATGGGGCTCTTCAGGAAGAACAGATCAAAGGAGGAGGGGAGTTGCCCTTTATGTGAACAGAGGAGACGGAGTACATGGAGCTTTGCCAAGTTCAGAAAAGGACCCTCATGTCTGCATGGTACTTCAACTGTTCTGCTGGAAGGGCACTACAGCAGGGCCCAAGCAATCCAGGGGTTTTCTAAAGTTCACTGACGAAAACTTCCTAACAGGTGATCAAGGAATTGATGTGGGGAGATACTCTGCTGGACCTTGTACTTAGAAACAAGATACTTGGATAGAGATACGGAGCTACTGGAGAGACTCCAGCAAAGGGCCACTAAGAAGATTAAGGGACTGAAGCATCTCGCATATGAAGAAACGCTAAAAGAGCTGGGACTGTTCAGCCTGGAGAAGAGAAGGCTAGGAGGGACGGTGTCAATGTCTATAGGCAGCGGAATGGAGAAGATAGAGCCAGATTCTTATCAATGAATGGACAAGAGGAGATGGGCACAAACCAAAATACTTAAAATTCCATTTAAACAGAAAACTTTTCTTTTTCTTTTTTTTTTTCCCCACCTCTCTGCCTTTCTGTCTGTCTCTCTCCTGTGAGGGTGATTAGTTTGCACAGAGAAGTTGTAGAATCTCTCTTTTTCGAGATATACAAACCTGACTGAACAATATTCTGGACAACCCGCTCTATCTGATCACACTTTGAGCAGGGGGGCTGGATTAGACAGTCTCTGTGGGTCTCCTTTCTCCTCATACATTCTGCGATCACTCCAGTAGAGTATCCCCAGCCTGAACCTGTTTGAAGACATAGATTTCTAGAGCCTCAGCACATCCTCTCAGAAGAAATAAAGACCCTTATGCCTTGAAGACACTCCTCAAAATTACAGTTCTTCTGATAGTCTCATGATTTTCTAGAGTGAGAAGGAAACTTTAAAGATAAATCCTTATTCATTCTTTTGTGAAGAAATTGACTACACAATTTCTCATTCATGTATGGCTCACAGCAAGTACGCTATGTAGAAACTATACAAGTTGTATCATTATGTCTTCAGTTAATGAAACATTTTATATAGTACATCTTAAATAATTCTTGCCTCTTTTTTGTTTTGTTTTGTTTTGTTTCCCCACATCATATTTAAGACTTGAAATTGATGTGTTATCTTGCAATAAATTCTATGGAGTAAGCCAGGAAAACACATTTAATTTGAAGTATCTAGAAATTTGTTCTCTCAACTTGTTTTACAGTGCTATGGGCTTTTTGTTTAAAGGAAGGCTTTTGCTACAGTGTTAGGACTGTTTACACACCCCCACATACACCCCCCCACACACCTCGACACCCTGGGAACATTAGTTTAAAGATAGAACCTATGGTTTCTTGCAAAGGTGATCAGCCCCGGTGCAGGTGTGTCCCACAGCAGAACGGCAGATCACAGTGTGCAGGGGGGTTTCCTGAGCCGGGGAAACCCCAGGGGAGCGTAGGGACCCACCAGAAGCTGGCAGCTCTCACCAGGGTGGATGACGAGGTGTGGGCGGGGCCAGGAGTAATGGCTGCCACCCCCCACTGCCACTGAAGGCAGCCCCAGGGAGCACTAGCCACCAGGACGGGTAAACAGTCAAATCTGGCGAATCAACAAATGGTTACAGGACTAGTGCCACAGCCAGGGGTTTGCCTACTTAGACCATGGGACTCATTTTGACAGACCTTGTCTACTGGGGGCTGATGGGATCCATCTGTCAGAGAAGGGGAAGAGCATCTTTGGTCATAGGCTTGCCACGCTGGTGAAGAGGGCTTTAAAGTTGCCGGGGGAGGGGAACCTCAATCCATCCCACTCCTACCAGTTTGATGCCAGGGCCAGCAATAGATGCCCAGAGCCTGGAGAAGGAAGACAGGTCAGCAGGAGAGCGCCTGAAGAGCAGCACAAAGGAACTCCAGCCAGTAAGACAGCTTCATCGGGGGCCCAACTTGAATGCCTCTATGCAAA
>NW_008795495.1:733807-734518 GCF_000699145.1 Aptenodytes forsteri | reverse complement strand
GTAGAGGAGCCAACGAGGAGAGGTGCTATGCTGGATCCTGTTCTCACCAACAGGGAGGGACTGGTGGGGAATGTGAAGCTCAAGGGCAGCTTTGGCTGCAGTGACCACGAAATGACATAGTTCAAGATCCTTAGGGCACTGAGGAGGACGCACAGCAAGCTCACTGCCCTGGACTTCAGGAGAGCAGACTTTAGCCTCTTCAAGGATCTTCTTGGTAGAGTGCCATGGGATAAAGCCCTGGAGGGAAGAGGGGCCCAACAAAGCTGGGTAATATTCAAGGATCACCTCCATGCTCAGGAGTGATGCAGGTAGCCAGGGGGGAATACAGAGAAACTGTCTGAGCAGCCAGGGATCAGGTTAGGAAAGCTAAAGCCCTCACAGAATTAAATCTGGCCAGGGACATCAAGGGCAACAAGAAAAGATTCTGTAGGTACATCAGAGATAAAAGGAAGACGAGGGAAAATGTGGGCCCTCTCCAGAACGAAATGGGAGACCTGGTTACCCAGGACATGGAGAAGGAGGAGGTACTCAATGACTTTTTTGCCTCAGTCTTCACTGGCAAGTGTTTAAGCCAGACCGTCCATGTCACAGAAGGCAAAGGCGGGGACTGGGAGAATGAAGAGACACCCACTGTAGGAGAACATCAGGTTTGAGACCATCTAAGGCACCTGAAGGTGCACAAGTCCATGGGACCCGATGAGATCCATCCAC
>NW_008795495.1:704400-732865 GCF_000699145.1 Aptenodytes forsteri | reverse complement strand
CTTGGGGGTACTGGTGGATGAAAAGCTGGACATGAGCCAGCGATGTGCACTCACAGCCCAGAAGGCCAATCGTATCCTGGGCTGCATCCAAAGAAGCATGGCCAGCAGGTCGAGGGAGGTGATTCTGCCCCTCTACTCTGCTCTGGTGAGATCCCACCTGGAGTTCTGCATCCGTCTCTGGGGTCCCCAACACAGGAAAGACATGTACCTGATGGAGCGGGTCCAGAGGAGGGCCAGTAAAATGATCAGGGGGATGGAACACCTCTCCTATGAAGAAAGGCTGAGAGAGATGGGGTTGTTCAGCCTGGAGAAGAGAAGGCTCCAAGGAGACCTTATTGAGGTCTCCTTGCGGGGGGTTGGACTAGATGACCTTTAAAGGTCCCTTCCAAACCAAAATATTCTATGATTCTATGATTCTATGATTGTTTCAAAGATGGTGTAACTGAAGACTCCTCAAACTTATTTAAAATTATTCATACACTGAAGTTACTTTAGGAAAGTAGTTATTCTTTTAGGTTCTAAAAATATCTTTGTTTTCTTGTCCAACCAATCAGCATAACAGATTCCAGAGAACACTGCAGAGCGCTGTATGTTCTGAGGGTGACTGAAGACAATGCATGGGTAGGAAGATAAGTAATTATAGACAAATTTAGTAACCATATTATTATTAGAAAGTTATTTCATAATAGTACTTAGATTTACACTTCACAAAGTACTTTGATTGAAAATCCTTGCAAAGCAACAAAACCAATATAGCCACAACAGTAGTGACTAATAAAAGAAAGGAGTTACATAAAAATGAGAAAGAAATGAAGGGTCACCAAAAGGGTAAAATCTGTCAGGTTCTGTAGAGACTGTTTTATAAAGTCACAGCAGAGACTCAAAGTAAATGTAGACCACCTTTTAAAAACATTTTTCAAGAGAAAAAGAAATGCTTAATTTCTAGGGTAAGGAGGTTATTGGAGGTTGACTGTTAACGTGTATTACCTTGTCCAAGTGTGGAAAAAAAGAAAATGATTATTTGAATACAAACAGCTTAGAATAGAATAGAATTTGAGGCAGGCTTGCAAAAGAGAAAAAAAAAACAACATCCTTCTCCAAATATATACGGAGGAGAAAGTTTGCTATAAAGGCTAATGGCTTAAGATATGGTCAAGGAATAAAATGAAGTTTCAGAGAAAATATATATTCCTCATAGGAGCTTCTCCATTCCAGATCAACAAGAGAGGTGCGAGAGCTTCTCTGGAGGATATGCTATATGTTATATGCCTTGTTGCACATATATGTTATATGCTTTGTTTTATTGTGATGCAGCAAGGTAAGTGTAAGAAATTTCTTGGAACCCAGTGCTATTTACCCAAGAATTCTAGATTCAGCTTTGAAATAGATGAAATATCAATGGAAGAGCCTAGTCTCTTCATTAAATCCATTTCATTCTAGGAGGAACAGAAAAAGACGTGGTTTGTTTTGTTTTGTTTTGTTTTGTTTTGTTTTGTTTTGTTTAAAAAAAGACATTATTGCAGATTCCAGGAAATCATTGATAAATAACGTTGACATCTATGTTAAGCAAATTGGACTAAACTATAATAAAACTAGAATTAGTGAATATAGACAGAAAGACAATCTTTCATCACAGACTTTTCAGGAAGCTAAGCAAACATAAGATAAAGTTTATTACATCTATACATAGCTAGTTAGTAGACATGAAACAACTGCTTTAAATGGTTTGGATAATCTACAAGAATCTGTGCTGGGATTTGTATAATACAGAAAAAGGCAGGAATTGTGATGTGATGTGGTTGCAGATGATACTAAGATATTCCGAGTACTAAATAGGAGGGCCTACTCTGAAGTGTTAGAAGGACCCCATGAAACTGAACAATTAGTCAATAAAATATCAGACTAATTTTGAAGTAGATAAACATGAATTGATGATCGATGCTCATTAGAAATAACAATCTTAACCTTACGTATAAAACAATGGGGTTAGAGCTCTGTTGAGTTTTAAAATAAGACATTTCAATTTATACTAGAAAGTTTTAATAAAACTCTTACTGATATTCAGTAGCATCCAAGAAATGAAAACAAAAAATTTTGTAATGTTTTAGGACTGGAGAAAAAGAATTATTCCCTTCAATAAATAGGATAGTCACAGGATCATTCAGATTGCAAGGGACCTCAGGAGCTCTTTAGTCAACCCCCCTGCTCAAAGTAGACAGCTGTGAGATTAGACCAGATTATTCAGTGGTTTAGGCAGACAACCTCTGAGAGGTTTGAAAACCTCTAAGAACAGAGACTGCACAGCTTCTCTGGGCAACCTGCTCCAGCGCTTGACTGTCTTCATAGTGAAAAAGTTTGTCCTTAAATTGAATCTGAATTTCTTTGGTTTCAAATCTATGTAATGCCTGCATTATTGTGAGCAATTCAAATCCTTCGACAAAAAGGTACGTGACAGAAGCAGAAAAGGTGAAGAGGATGATTAGAGCTACAGCATAATTTCCATATATGAGGAACAACTAGACTAAGATCAGAATTTCAGTGTTGAAAAGAGGCAGCTGAAGTCTATCAAAATGTGAGTGGTATGGAAAGGATGAACATGCAGTGACAGTTCTTTGCTTTTCCAAAGTAAGAGCTAGCTCAAACTGAACCTAGCAGGTGTGGGTTCAAAACGTCACTAAAATAACATTGTGCATTATGCAAAGTCTTTCAGCATGAAGAAGCTTGTCCACCTAAATGCCTCAGCTGAGGTCCATGGTACAATGAGCAGACGTTGCATCACAGCAAAAGGCATATGCCAAGTGTGATGGTTAATGGACAGAGAGGACTGTGGATGGAAGAAGTGAGATTGACTGAAAGAACACCTTCAAAATACCTTTAGGCATAAAGTTTATTACAACTTAGGGATCAGCCATCTGAGCTCCTAGCCACTAATAGCAACAGGACAGCAAGTTGAGGAAGGGGACAATTATATCTGAACAAAAAACATCATGTGCCTTTTGGCAGGAGAAACAGGCAATGCAAAGGAGGCATCAAAAGCTGTGCCTACAGCAGTAAACAGGCTTACGCACTGAGTGTTACGTGAAGAGCGTGATAGATTTTTACTGTGCGTAGACCCATACAGTCTGCATGCTGACTATGCATAACACATCACCTTCCAGTATGCTGTAGTCATGGACAGATACTAGACATCTCGTAATGATATACTTTTATATAGAATTTTAAGTAAGTATCCTTAGGTTTGTGTGCATAACAATTATTAAAAGGTATAAAAAGATTGCGTAATTAGTTGCATAGTTTAAATGTCATGCATTAGCAGTCAGACTTCTTTTGAAATTATTTTTTGCCTTAGGATTATAGATTTATCTTTCTCCTGTAATCATTTGGATGACATAGCAGCCTTTCAGTTCAACTTAATAGTAGGGTTTAAATGCGGAACAGTTTTCAGACATCTTGATTGGCTTTTCACCTGCAACAGATATATTTGTGATGGTGGGTAAGTCTTTTAACATCACTGTGTAATATATTAAAAAAAATAATAATCAAAATGTGAGGGACAGTTACATAAGCTGTGAAAATATACCATCAGGATATGTTGTCACCACTTTGAGAAGCAGTAATCAGTAGAGCAAGGTTTATGGGATAGCTTAAATAACTGATCTTTAAGGAATTTCCTTCAAGCACACAGGCTCCAGCTTCATAGGTGCTTAAATTTCCATCATTCTCTCTACTTTTTCCAGCTGCTCTTTCAGTGAATTACAGAAATTGTCTCAAGGGCAGAGGGATTCTCAAGGAAGATAACAATAAAGAAAGAACATTTTCTAGCATGATGGTAAAACTGTTTATTTCTTAAGAAAAATAAGTTGTAAAAATAATTTTGACCTTTCCAAATTTCAGGTTTTAGGGAAAAAAAATATTGCCTTTTAAAATTATATGTTTGTGCACTGAATTGCTCCATATTTCAGAGCCTCAAGTTCTCTTTCCTTTTCACAGGGATGTTTAGACTAATACTGTAGTCCTCAATGCCTCATTTTACTGTTGGGGCAGGGGGAGAAATAAAAGGGTTTCTGCAGCAGCACTTTCTAAACACTTCTGTGGCTTCTTTGAAACTCGCTTTAAAAAAATAAGTTACACAGATCCTTTTTCTATAACCTTAATTTAGAACTATTCACAGAAATGACTGACAGCTAATAGCTTTAATGTTTCCATAATTTTCTGGTACAGTAAATGTCAGTGTAATTCAACCAATCACAGCAGCTTTTTACTAACCTATTTTAGTCCTTTCCCTGATGTTTCCCCTGCCCCAAACACACACGCACGCACGCGCACACACACACACACATGCAGGCACCCACACAGCAGGCTGGGACATTAATAGGTAAACTCTTATGTTAGTTGTAGGATCTGACTGTAACTTTTTAATAAATTCACTTATATTGTTCATTTCCTACAGTTAAAAATTCTAATTGACTAATTTTAAATCTTTGCATGAAAACACATCCTCTGAGAGTTTCATTCAGGAAACTTAAATGATAGTATGCAATTTAACCAACTACAAGGGACACAAATCATAATTTTGTAGAAATACAGAATGTATTCACACTCAGTAGGTTTCACTAAGTAGCAGTTTAAGAGAGAAATTTTCATAACCAGCAACCATAAGAAAGCATGGCTTAGGTACCCTGCTGCTAGAAATGGTGCAAAATCAATTTATTATGAATTGTTTATTTAGTATTAATCAATTTTCCTTTCACGTTGTATTTTAGGATTGCTACAGTAGATTCATATCCAGATTACTGAAGAATATTTTCATCATCATTATTTATTTTTCATTAGTTTACTTATTTCCATTGCATGCCAAACCCTGGTTTTAATCCTTCACTTTCTTTACCCTGACAAATATTCTCTTTTCATTATAATTAACTCTGATTATCTGTTGTGCGTGATGGGTGACACTAAAACATCTTCTAAGCATGTATTGAAAGTTAGATTAAGACTGATTTCTGGAATCTGTTATCAACTTCTTCAGTTCATATAAACCATCTAGATACCTTCTTCAGATATATTGCTTATGTTTCCAATATTTTGGACAAATATATTGCATATGTTTCCAATAACTAGAAAAATATTATCATCATTATCGTCTGAGAAGGTGCTGTACTGTGACAGATGATACTTATTAAAATATCGGATAAATATATGGTCAAGATTCCTTGTAAGACTTACCATTAAAAAAAATACATCTTGCAGGACAATGTACTTAAAAATTTATCACCACACTGATATTTTTATGATGGTTTGCAATGTGGGCAAAAAGAAAGAAACAGTGTACCACTGGCATTTATCTTTAAGTCAACACAGGAAAAGAAGAGAGTGTAGGGAAAGAGAATCATAGGGAACAAAAGGCAAACAAGAATGTTCATGTTTATGGATTACTGTGATAGGTGCCTTAAAAATACATAAAATTGGTAGAAAGTTGTCTTAGATTATTTATTTCCAGAAGGAAAACACTTCCTATACCCTATTTATAGGAAAGGAATTTTGTTTTTCCTTTTAGTTTATGTTCACAACACTTGTTTTCCTTGCAATTCTGTAGTAAATGCTAGATTTCCTTGCTACAGTAGGTACTCTGACTAAACGCCTGTTCTTGCTGTATACAGTTACCTTATCTATCTACTTAACTAGTCCTATGGTAGCTAATAGTGCTAGAAAAAAGAAATTAATGTCTTCTATATCACTGATTTTCTTAGTTTTATAACTAATTTTTTTCTGAAATTAAGTTGTCCATCAGCAGAAGCTGAATTTCTCTTTGCTTTGGAGACAGAACTCTGTCCCTAAAGCAAAGAGAAGGTTCAGAGTTAGCAAGTCTTTTATGTGTTTTATATATAAAACTGACTCATGTCCAAATGTTAGCTGAAGTAACACATTTCCTAGCAGTTGAGTTTTAAGCTGATTGATGACTTCCAAGATTTTTAGTTAGAAAAGCCCCCTGTTCCCTAAGAATTGCTCTCCACAATGAGGATGATATCAAGCAGGTGTAGGCTCAAGAACTCTTCACTGTGCAATCCCCCAACACTGAAGAAGCATATTCATGCTAAACTATAAACAGCAGAGGTAATACCACGCTCCAGCCTCCATTAGTAAGGGCCTAGCAAACTGATTTAAATGAGTTAGGAGAAATATTACAGCTTCACCTACTTTTTTTCCTCTTGGCTAGCTGCAAAATGATAGTCACTAGCTTAGTATGCTTCTGAATAATCTGGGTCTAGGCTGGGTCCATGCATGTTTTCTAACTCTTAGATATTTAGTGTGTTTGTTAAAATGTATTTTTAGGACTGCTCAGTTAAAATTGTTTGGGGAAGAAAAACTATTATCTTCATCAGTAAAGACAGGGCATGATGTCTTTTCAGAAAAACAAGTTGTTTATTTCTGCCTTTTTTTTTTTTCCCCTCTCAATTTTGTGGAGCTTACAGGATTGAAACTTGATGAAAATTTTGCTGTGTTTTGTTCTTTTTGGTTAAAGGTGACCTTGACAAAAATGTGGGGTTTATCATATAATTTGATCTAAATTCACAGAATATTGCTGGTTAGGGAGAAAAAATAAAGGGCTATATTTTCACAAAAGTACTTATGGTAACATACATTCTTTTTCTTTAATTGCTCACTGCTTAAAGTGACAAACAAAGGTTTTTTTTACTTTTTAATTTAAAAAAAAAAAAAAAAAGAAAAAAGAAAAATTATCCTTTCTCCCCATTTGCCTTTTATTTTGCAAAATAATCTATACACACAGTTCTAGCTGGGACATTTTTGAGAGGCTCGCTTTGCAATAGCTAGTTGTCGTGGTTTATTTATCAGAGGATAAAACAATTTTTGCATACCCTTTTTTGACTTTTAGTCCAACCACATGTCCTTATTGTCCATTAATATTATGTTTTCCCATTACTTATATTTGCTGCTTCTTTCATTTTAGCTAATGTATCCACTTGATCGTTCACCAATATTGTAAAAATTACAGCAATGTTTTACAGTAGTTCTAGATTCTGACAGAGATAGTGTGTTGGAATAATATAAAAATGGTTGCCAGGTTTGCTTGTAAAAACCTTTTTTTTCTACTATCTTCCTCAAACACACTTTTGTCTCTTTACTTGAAGTGAAAGAAATAGATGTAAGAAAAAAAATGTGTAAGAAATGACAGGTTCCATCACAACATACAGGGTTTTTTTCATGTTTAACAATGGTATTTAAAAAAAATGTAATAGTGTTAGAGTTAAGGACTTATTTTGTTTATAATCTGTACTTTTCACAATTGCATTAATAATATAAATGCTTCAAAAGATTGTGATAAATCCTTTGGTACTGTTAAACCGTGGTGACAATAAGTTATGTCAGGTATAGTAGAAATCTTGAATCCCAGAATCATGTGAAAATAAAGGGTCATTTAGTCCAACTTTTCTCACACTACACCAAATTATGTAATCTGCTGTCTCAGGTTTCTCTTGAGGAAGAAAAAACTGCAGGATTCCAATGATAAGAACTTTTTTTTTTCTGTCCTGAAAAGCCTTTTTTCTTTGAGAACTTAGAATATGTCTTGTCATCAATGGAGCAAGACAAAGAATCCAAGTGTGCATTGACTCAGAATACAGAATCTGTGTAGATTTCAAAACAATTGTCTTGTTCTTGGCACATAACTTGTCTAAATCTCTTTTCTTCTATAGAATACTTTTGTAGGTCTTTCTGCCTATGATGACGAGGCATTAAATCCATGCAAAACTCTCTGTAGAGCTGATGTTATTTTTATTTATTGTATGTGTGCAAATATATATACATTCATATATATATACAATTGAGGAAATGATTTTATTATTTCAACTTACTATACACTTTCAACATATCACATGTATACTAATTAGAGAAGAGATGAAAGTTCAGAGGTCTCACATTAATCTATTAATGTCTTATGCAGTTTCTAATGAACATAAAACCTGTTAATATAATATTAATTTTGTAAGAAAAATATTTGCTAAGGACAAAAAAAGATTATTATGGTAAACAGGAGTAGTTAGTTAAAAGAGAAAAGAAATGAGTATAAGAAGTAGTAACTAAAACAGATGGATAAAGTCCATTTGTAAATAATTCTTTTAACTAAAAAAACAACAGAAATTTTATTTATTGCTCTTACTACTGTCTAGATGCAGGGCCTACGTGCTCTGGAGAAGCATGATAAGTGTATATAAATTTCTGAAAGATCTTCTTAAAAAAAACCCCCAAAACGTAAATAACCAAAAAAACCCCAACCTTCAAAAGTGGCATAAAACAAGACATAACTGAGAATTTTCCATAATATCATTCCAAATGTGTTTTGCTCCATGCTTCATTGAAGCATTCTGCAAGTTACTATTCCGATGTTGCAGGATCAAAATAAGGGTTTATCACTCCTTTTTAGATGTATAACATGCAAACCTTTGGATGGTCTATGGCAGGCTTAACCTTGAATGATCCATGACTCCATTTAATCTCAGACACTCTGATCCTTGACTAATTCTCAAACAGACAGATAGTTACATAGACAGACAGAGAGATCACCAGTTATAAAACTCACAATCTGTTCTTGAAAAAAACAAACAAAAAAAAGAAAATCTGGTCTTATTCCAGTACACTAAAGAAACATCTC
Organism: Aptenodytes forsteri; assembly: GCF_000699145.1. Classification (NCBI taxonomy): domain Eukaryota; kingdom Metazoa; phylum Chordata; class Aves; order Sphenisciformes; family Spheniscidae; genus Aptenodytes; species Aptenodytes forsteri. The sequence goes on along the minus strand of NW_008795495.1, from coordinate 724,197 downwards.
AGCTGGAACAACCAGAAAGACTCTCTAAATAATAAATACATAATCATTTTCTATCCAGTAGCTGGTAGTGGTACACAGAAAAAGAGTTACTATGAAAGAAATTTACATTTAAGCCAGATATCATTCTTAGCCCTGGCAGTAGATCAGCTAGGTCAGAAATTACTTGTTACTTGCTACATGTGTCAGTGTACAGGTATCATTACTGTCAGCTGAAGAAGAACAATTTATGAGATTTTGTATGCTTATATACATAACTATATGTGTTTACAAAACTCAGACACATATTTGCACACATAAACACAAAAACCAGATGTTAATGAGAAGTCAAGCCAATATTTGACTGACCACTTAGCCTTAGTCACCGAATGAGGAGAAAAAAGAATTCAGTCGAACTGGAGGGGAAAAACTGGTAAACTAAGTGAAAAACACAAGGTAAAATAATTTTTTAAAACTTATCACCAAGATATCAGCCAAACGAATTTTCACAAGCAATGTCAAGACATCTACCTTCTTTTGCCCAGACAGATTGTGGAGTCTCCCTCTTTGGACATTTTTCAAAAGCCATTTGGACATATTCCTGGGCAACTGGCTCCGAGTGGCCCTGCCTGAGTAGGGGATTTGGACAAGATGACCTCCAGACGTCCCTTCCCACCTCAACCATTCTGTGATTCTGTGATACCTCCAAATAGTATGAAGAAGAAGTGGGAGAATGTTGAGTCAGAGCTGATATCAACTTTTGTAGAGAATGCTTTGTAAAAATTACTCTCCGTTAAGAGATAATACAGTCCTATGTCTGTTGTTGTCCCATGGATCAACAATGGCAAGAAAGGAGTAAAATGGCAATACAGACATGCATTTCTCCCCTTTGCATCCTGTGAAGATAATCTATAGTATTCTTATTAATTCTAAACATGGCCTAGAAGATTATTTCTGGACTCCAATTTTTCTTTGTTGGAGTCTCTGGAGTTTGGTAATGAGAACTTGTAACTACATAGATGCACACCACCACACATGCAGACATTGAACCTGTCTGTAGGATGAATTATATTTCAGCAATTGCCTTCAAATGCACAGGTAAATAGTAAGTCATATCCAAACCTTTCTATCTTTTTAACCGTTGAGTTCTACAAAGCAAAAAGCATATTTAATTTTTCTTCCCTCTGCTATTGCAGGGAAAGAAAGTTTTCAATAACATATATCATAAGAATAAATATGAAGAAAATCATATTTTCATGTATTTATATAAAATATTTCAGATTACTATTTCTGAGAAGAATGCATAAAATATAGACAAGCTTGTATAATGAAGCTGAAATTTTGACAAGGAGACAACTTGACTCTTGTGTTCTCCTCTGGAATTACAATAAAATAATCAACAAAACGCTATTGAATTTCAAAATATATATTATAATCCATCATACTATTTGTAGTAAAAGATTGTGTTTCAGATAAAATGTGGTTTAAGAAAACTCATCCTTTTCATTACATTTCTCAGAAAGTGGACTTTCCCTTTAATATATATTTCAATCTGAAGAGCCACATACTGGCAAAATGAAAACAAATGGCACTGCTATCTCCAAAGAGACAATGTATTATTTCAAAATGTATGAAAAGGCCCTTGCTCTGCCCTTATGACAGTTAAATGCTCAAAGTGAGACAGGCAAAAAATGTAGTTAACTCATTCAAGGAGACATGAAAAGTGACCCTCCTTTTTTTCTTCAGTGTGGAGAGAAAGAGAGATAGAGGATGATGGGGAGTGAGGAATTAAGTTTGTGTGGGTGTGTGTGTGCACGTGCACATGTGTTTTATTGAAGCCTCTCTGTGCTGTATGCAAAATCAAACCAGCAGGTCTGAATCAGAAAAGACAGTTTTGATTTACATGATGTCCAAATGCCAATTAAAAGAGAAAAAGATTGACTTTTAACACCAAACACCTCATAAGAGGATGGGAATATAGCTAAAATTAAAATGAGAGTAAAAGATGAAATAATCAGTGTAGATGATGGTCACACTGATGACGAAGTCAGTGAATAGATGTCTTGTTGTCCAATATGTTTTCTTATTTCAGGACTGAAATCTTATTTGAAGGCATACATTTGCACTAGAATTAAACAGTAACTTTGTTTCATTTTCAGTTTAGGATCATGTAATCTTTTTCTTTGTCGTTATTTTTTTCAATATTTAAATCTCTCTCTTTTGAGATGTTCTGAATAATTATGCATTAACATTTGAATATGTTTTGAGATCTTTGATTGGAAAGTGCTATGAAAACACCAACACACACTCTTTTACAAAATGTGGAAAGTAGAACTGATTTAATAGCTTGAATACAAGATGCAGCTTGTCCTGCTTCTGACAGCGATCTGGAATCAGATGTTTCAGGGGAAGTAAAAATCCCACAGAAGACATTTGTGTTTTAGAATCATAGAATCACAGAATTATAGAATCACAAAGTCTTTTAGGTTGGAACAAACTCTTAGGATCATTGAGTCCAGCCGTAAACCTAACACTGCCAAGTCCACCACTAAACCATGTCCCTAATCGCCATATCTACACATCTTTTAAATACCGCCTCGAAGCTGGCGCAACTTGAGGCCATTTCCTCTTGTCCTATCGCTTGTTACTTGGGAGAAGAGACCGACACCCACCTCGCTACAACCTCCTTTCAGGGAGTTGTAGAGAGCGATGAGGTCTCCCCTCAGCCTCCTTTTCTCCAGGCTAAACAGTCCCAGTTCCCTCAGCCGCTCCTCATAAGACTTGTTCTCCAGACCCCTCACCAGCCTCGTTGCCCTTCTCTGGACACGCTCCAGCACCTCAACGTCCTTCTTGTAGTGAGGGGCCCAAAACTGAACACAGTAGTCGAGGTGTGGCCTCACCAGTGCCGAGTACAGGGGCACCATCACTTCCCTACTCCTGCTGGCCACACTATTTCTGATCCAGGCCAGGATGCTATTTGGTTGTATCCAAAGTCAAAAAGGTACAAGATTGCTTTAACAATTGAAGCATAAACACCATTACAGAAGTTTTGTTTAATTACATCATAAAAATACATTCTTGTTAATTATTTTAACATTCTTATTCGTTAATGTTAACATTTACAATACCTCCTTTAGATTCCACTTCTTCAGAAGTAAATGGCAAAGTTTTTCTTGATTTTATTAGTAGAAATAATATATTCAAGCATTTCCTTTGCACTACAAATAGAAATATAAGACATTCACTGAAACTATTTTTTTTAATAAGGTATTATAAATATATAGGTTACCTCAGGTCCTAGAGTTACGTTATGTATGTATGGAATAAAGCCCTTGTTTCAAAGTTATAGAATGATAACCTCATTGTTTTTGGATATGTTTGCTACAGGTCTGATAAAAATGAAGCACTAAGATGAAGTAAGTCATTCCCTATGCATATTCATCTTAAAATAGTAGTTCTGTGATTTTCTAATATACATAATTCTGGAATTACCATATATTCTGTAGAGAGGATTATATCTACTTCACACACCAAATATCCAACATCCTAAGTAGTCTATTAATCTGTTTAAGTAAATCCCTACAGTCTTATAAATGAAATGTACTGATAGTTGCTGGACAAAAGATGAAAACACATCTTAATACCACAAATTATAAATGATATCAAGTTTAATGATCAGTATAGTGAAGAGGAAAATAAGCATCCAAGAATGGGTAAAAAATGTTGAAAGCTAAGAAATGATGAAACTCTACTCTCCATCTGCTAATTCAATAACATGTATTAGGGTAACAATAATTACTCGAAATTGATAGCAGGATATTTTAACCATCTCCTGCCACTTTGCAGTCCTAACTGGCCTAGAGTTTTTCACAGTTTCTGATGAGCTTAGTTTAAGTTGAATGAAAGGAGACAGCTGGCACTGTGCAAAAACCTATTGTATATTTTTTGAAGGTTCATTAAATGCAACTTTGCATCTGCTGGGGTTAGACTAAACAACAGAACAAGTGATGGTATGCAAAAATGAGAAGTGGAAGCTAAGGCGTGGAGAAGTATTCACTTGTGTAACTCAAAAAACACGAAAATAACGGGAAGAAAAAGAGAAATGGGGAGAAAATAGAAGTGAGGAAGAGTAGTTTTGTAAACTTTCATGTTCAGTTATAAAATGAATGCCTTATAACAAATATTCTAGCTTCAGCCCAGCTCCATATTAGAGCAAGATCTATAAATGCACCATACTGCTCTGTGCCTTGGTTTCTAGGGAAGAAAGAAGGAAAGAGGAAATCTGCTTTCATAAACAAAATAAAGTAATGGAGTACAACCAATCCAGTCTAGATGATGAGGATATTGTATGTACAAATAAGTAAGTGTAGAAGAAATTACAATGTATCTCTTTTGGATAGATGGAACAATTTGTAGGCAGATAAATTGTTCTGCATGAAGAGTCAATGCTACAGAATTAGTCTGCATTCTTTGAATGATTGTAATAAAATCTTCATTATTTTCCCCAGTGTGAATGGAGTATTAGAAACACTATGCTTGAAACAGACTAAACTTTGATGTCCATTTTCCATAAAGAGTAGTGGTGGTTTTCTTTCTTTTTTAAAAAACAATCTCATGAGACACCTATATGTTGCAGCTATACAAGTCTGTACTTAAATAGTTGCTTTGTTAAATAAAACATCAATAAGTTAAATCTATTAACACATGAATAAATTCAACTGCTTAGACAAATTATACAGGGCCCCCATATTCAACAAAAAACATGGAATTCCTTTGACAGTGGTATTGTATTTTTAAAACTGCTTTCAATATTCCTTTGTGACCATAGCCTTAATAAAATAAAAGTACAACATTAAAAAAATTTCTTAGTTTATGATATTTTGTAAGAAATAGATCATAACAATTAATTTCAGTGTTACACAGAATGCATTTAAATTATTTTCAAGAGCTAAGCACTTCATAAGTTGTTTGGACATTATTTCAATTTAAATCACAACATGAAGCACTGCAAATAGTCATCTTTTTCTGTGCAGACTGAAAGTGTGAGGTGATTGTTTACAGTGTGCAGAATGTATGTGACATATAATATGTGGATGTGTATCTTTTCAAGAGCTGAGTGACAAGCATGAGAAATGGTTCTCAGTAGTGATGACTGCACTCCTAGCCCAGATGACAAGTCTGTGAGTATTTCCCTGGAGGGCAGTTTGAAACTGAGAATCACAGTAGTGACTAGAGCTAAGCTAAAGAAGAGCACTATTACCTATTTTATGAAAACCATACTTTCTGTGTAATCTGGAAATAGATACTTAAACTTCAGATTGATTAAACTTCAAAAAAGAAGTTATTTTGCAATGACAGTTATGTAAATTTTTTTCTTTGTTACTATACTTCTGTTTATGAAAAGATTTACATTGTGCTGTTAGTTTCCTGTGGCACAGATGCACTAAAATTGTAATAATTCATCAAAAAATCACTGATTATTTTAATGATAATGTCTTTATATCTACACATACATACTTTTTCTGCATTGAATTCTCATTTCATGATGAAACAGAGCCCTATATTTACCTATTCAATGTATTAATCAGTCTTGCAAACCATCATTTTAAGTTAGTGAAGACTTTACAAGTCATCAACACTGCCATGTAAAAATATTCAAATACTGCAATTCCGAATATTCCAAAGTATGCGTTTTGTTCTTAAAAACATATTATTTGCACATATTATGTGCAAACATAGATGCACAAAGGAGCTCCCATAGTTCCTCCATGGTAAGGATTACTGTGGAATTCCCATATATACTGACACGTTTGATGAGCAGCTGTCCCTTTTTCCTTTCCCTCCTCCTTGTCCATGTTCCCTTACATCCACCTGTACCATAAAGGTGTTATTGCTCTGTGTGTAATTCTCTTTCTTTCATCTTGCCATTTGCCTACCATTAACACAGGATCACAAAATCACAGAGTAACTTAAGTTGGAAGGGACCAGCTCCAAAATGGACCCACTGCGGAACACAGTGAGAGTGGAAGGAGTGAAAATGAGCTTGCGAAACTGAGGGTGAAGGTGCAGGGGAAGGTGTTTTAATTTTTTATCTTTTTTTCTCACTACCCAAATCTATCATAATTGGCAATAAATTAATTTTCCTGAGTTTGTTTTGCCCATGATGGTAATTGGCAAGTGATCTCCCCATCTTTATCTGCACCCATAAGTGTGTTTGTCATATTTTCTCCCCCGTCCTGTTGAGGAAGGAGAGTGAGAGAGAGGCCAGGTGGGCATCTTGCTGCTGGCCAATGTTAACCCACCACAAAACCACTGGTCAAAGCTGGGCCAGTTCTATCAAGTTGTTGAGGGCTTTGCCCAACTGAGGTTTGTGTATCACCAGGGATGGAAATTCCACACCCCTTTCATAAACCCTTTCCAATATTCGACCATCCTTGTGGTAACCCTTTTTTCCTGCATTAAGTGAGAATATTCTGTGTTGTAACTATTGTCTATTGCTTCTTACCCTGTCATTGCACACCTCTAAGATGATTCTGGGTCCACCTCTCTAAGCTCTGCTGTTAGTTTTTAGCATTAATATCTCTCTTTTCTCTCTTTAAGTTTGAACAAAACCCAATCCACTTAACCTTTCCTTGTACTTTATGTTTTCCAGTCCCCTGAACATTTGGTGGCTCCTTGCTGGATGCACTCCAGTGTGTCAATGTCTTTTTTGCTTGTGCAAGGAAGTTCAAAATTAGATGTGACACTCCAGATGTAGCCTCACAAGTGGTAAATAGAGGGAAAAAAATAATTTCTGTCAACTCACAAGCTGCCATCTCACTAATGCAGACCGAGATGTTGGTAAACATCTTTGCTACAAGGATGCATTGCTGGCTTATGTTTCAGCTCATCTACCAGGCCCCAATGAACCCTTCTGCAAAGCTGCTTCATAGACAGTCAGTCCCTAGCCTGTACTGGTGCATGGGATTATTCCTAGTCAGATGTGCGACTTTTCATTTACCATTGCTGAACTTCACGAGATTTCTGTCAGTCCTTTTTCCAGCCTGTTGTAGTCTATCTGAATAGCAGCCCTACCCTCCAGCATACTGACTGCTCCCCGTATTTGGTATTGTGTGCAAAGTTGCTCAGAGTGCACTCCATGCCATCATTAAAATTTTTAGTAAAGGCATTAGTCAGTGGTGACTCAAGTATCGATCCTTGAGGGGAAGCGCTAGTTACAAGCTAGACTTCTATTAGTTACACATTGTAGTAATAGTCACCATACTTTGAGCACGATGGTCTAGCCAGTTTTCTGCTCATCTTATTTTCCATTTATCCAGTCCACGCTTCATCATTTTTGCTATAAGGATAATATGGGATATTGTGTAAATTCCTTGCTGAAGTTATGTGACATCATATATGACATCATTTCTCTTCCACATTATATTTTGCATAATCCTGTTATGTAGTATCTTTCCTATTTCTTCTTGTCTTACAAGCATTTTGTTCCCTATGTATCCTTTAGTAGATCTGTTTCTCTAGTTTTCAGTCCTCTTTTGCAATGTTCGCCTTGTTTCTTCTGCAAGTTCAGTGCTTGGCAAGTCTGTATTTTCAGTCCTTTGATCTGCCTTTTGAGTAGTAAAAGGGCCAGAACAGGTTCAAACTCACTGCTAATTTGAAATAATATTACTTTTACTTATAGAAAATAGAGGAACACATGTTCACATTTCTCAAGGCACCCTGCACCTTTGAACCCAATGGTATGTGTAGAAGACAGCCATTTCTGATGTAAACTCGTAATCACTTCTAAAGATCAAACAGGCTTCCCAGTTGGTCTTTTGAGTGCAACCTGCCATTTCAAGTCTATTGACAATAGCAGGACACTACATTTTTGAGCCAAGGCAATCTGTAGCAATTAAAGTTGCAAAAAATATTGCAAAGCTTGAGATGCATAATCAAAGGGCAAGAACTGCAGCAAGTGGATTCATCAATCTCAAAGCCTTTAGGAGATTTGAATTGTTTTTGTTTATCTGTTTCTAGCTAGCCATGATAAATAAAATGAGAACTGGCTTCTGACATTAGTGTGGTTTATTGACTAAGTGGTAAAGGAACAATATAGTTATAAACAACTGAGAGTCCTTTATTATAAAATTATTTGCAATATATTTGCCTATAGTCCCTAAAAAATGGTTATGTGAGATACATGAAAGTCTGGGAAGGGCAAGCTGTGCCCTTGGTTTTGGAGGAGAGCTTTGAATTGATTTTGCTTCAAAATTTGTTTAATAGTAAACATAGGGTATGGTCTAAGAATTTTCCTGCATTTTTAGCTTGCATGTGTTTGATTTCTCAGCTATACTTTGTATAATTTCCTCTGCTTAGTTGAAAACAGTATACTCATTTAGTTTGCAAGTAGAAAAGATTTATTTTTACATGTGTATCTAATTCCTTACAATAAATTCATTACCTGTGGCTGAGAGGATAATTCTGTGTGTAAGGAGATTTTGAACTAAACTAAACTGTAACAACATCACTTAAAGGAATGAGTAAATATGTATGACCAGAAAAAAACCTGTATACTTGCAGAGTGCAATGCCATAGAATGAGGTTTAATGTAACTTTGCTCCAAATTTCCGGTGAAATAGGCTGTCACAATTCAAAGTCTCTTCAGCAGCAGTCAGTTCACTCTCAAAATGTGCTAGAGGCGGAAGAGCAAGATAATTGCAAGAGTAATGGCGAGCAAGATGAACAAGATAATTGTCACTGAGATTAAGGATTTATTGTTTTTTGTTTATTGTCAAAATTGTTGCTATAGTTACAGACAGACATTGATAAAAAGTTATACATTTATATTAGATTTTCCAAACAAAGAAAAAAATGAATTATATTACACTTGCTTTCTCTTTGCTGTATTTGTGACACTACCAAATCAAGGCAAAGAAACAAAAAACATATGGTTTCTTATATTTGCAGGATGTAGTGATTTTGTTCAGCAAAAGTAATGAATGAATTCTAAGGAAATACATATCAACCCAGAAATTATTTCTGATTTTATATTCTTGCTAAAATAAAAAATACTTTTCTTGAGAAAACAAATTTTAAAATCAGTTACTTTTCTAATTACAGAGCCAAAGCTAATAATTGCACAGACAACTATTGGTTATAAATGAGAATTTTATATCTGCACTACATAAATTTTTGGAATATCAGATTACAATTTTAATATCAGGATCTAAACTACATCCAATCCTATGTCTAAACTTTGGGATAAAAAATATATAATATACATATCTATATTTATATATAGTAATAGGTCAAATATGAAATAAAACCCTAAGTTTCTGGTTCCCTGGGGAACCTGGAAATGTGGAAAAGGGTAGATTTCCACAAATCAAAGATCTGTTTTCCACTATGAGACAGAGGCACAAATCTAATTAGCAGATTTTCTGTGATTTCATCAAGGAAACTTGAGTCACAGATTCAATCACAGAAACATTTAAAGTGACATATTTTCCTTCAAATATCTACGATTGAAAATGCACCTCAAATCCCATTTTAGAGATCTCCCATAAAAATCATCAGCCATGATAATGTTATGAAAATTTTCAAGACCTATAAATGAACTAATGAAAACTGTGAGAAAGTTAAGTATTTATCGATGCATTTGGAGCAATTAGGAAAAAAAAAATCTTCTGTAATACTTCATTCTCTTGTTTGTAGTGGAAAGGAAAAGTGGTTGACTAGTATAGCAGCTAGCTCTCCAGGAGACATGAGACTGTGTATTAGCCACAGGTTAAATCTACAAAAAACTTTTATTAGGGACTTAAGATTCTAAATACTTATGTATACCTTACCTTACCTTATACATATGAATCTGAAATTCATGACCACAAGCGTCTCTTCAGCTCATCTGTTCCTCTCTAACTAAAGAAGTTTTACACAACTGAGTTCCCCAGATATGCATGGCAGATGCAATAACACTTAGTCCTTGACTGTCTAAGGAAACTTGCCACATATCTAATGCTTAACCTTTTTCGGTTTCAGAGACTGAAAGTTCCTCTATCTGTCTGCTCAGCCCACTAGAGCAGACTGACATCCAAGCTATGAGACCATGGTTCAAATTTGTCTTCTGCCTGACACAGTTTGGATCCAGGTATGGGTGAGGAAGACATTTTCCTTGAAACTGTCACTTTAAAGAGAATTATTAAATATTTTTTTGGTCAGAATAAGGAAATAAGGACAAGAAATCCCCTGAGACATTTGAGACTTTGGCTCAAATCTACAACTTTTACTGTCCTATGGAAGGAAGGAGGGATTTCCACTCCTCTTTTTCACCTTTTAACCTAAGAGTCTGACCTATGAATCCTGAATCAACATAAGAAATCTACTGAAGCTCAGTTAGGCACGTAAACCCTGGAAGGAAAGGCTTTAAGACAAAAATTTTCTTCAGTGTTTCTTACTGATGTATTATTTTGTAAGCAGATTATTCTGAATTCCTTTCTGAAGTGCCCATCTCTCCTTTTGCAAAATGTAGGTATATTTATTTACAAAACTACCAAGATTACAGGCATTTACAAGACTACCGAGAAACAGATGAAAATGCTGGGGAAAAATTAAAAAAATTCTTAGCCAACATACCTTAAATTCAGATGCATAAGATCTCTCTTCCTCTTCATATCCAGCTCACAAGACAATAGGTTCATGGTCAGTGTCAGTCTTTTTGTGCCACATAAAACCTCATGAGGCCTAGGTTTGGGCAAGCAGTCTTTTTTTCATGGCTCAGCTCCACCTTGAGAGTTCTTCGGGGCTTAGAAAGCTGTCAACAAGATGATAACTGACTGTATATTAAAACATTCCTTTCTGCCTCAGTGGGCATTATTCACATTTCATTTTCATCTTTTTCAAACACTGAACTGTGCATTACATTCAAAACATAAACCGTGACATTCATATACATTTATATTAATGAGATTAATACAAGATGTTTGTTACTGGTTTTAATTTCAGCCATCGCATCTGAGCCAGCAGCCATCACGCTAACGAATTATTTTGTGATGAACTGAAATCCAACCCTGTCAATGGAAAAAAACATGAGAGAATACTTTAGGGAAAAAGGTCCCCTCATCAGTGAAAGTAAATACTTCTGTTCTTCGGCAAGTTTAGCCTAAATTTAAATACTTTAAAAAAAACAACAAACCAACAACTATTTAAAAAAGATAGGTAAAATGTTTAGATGTCTTCAAGCTAAACAGAATTCCCTGAACATTCTCAGTTATACATGGTGTATTTTATAGTTTAACTATGATTTACTTTAGATAAATTAGAATATTCTAAAAATGTCTTCTTGCCAGTTATTTCTACAGAAGTAATTCTCTATGGATTAAGACATATTTTTATCCTTAAATACATCTTATGCACCCAATGAATGCTAAAAATGGTTTTATTTGCATAATTCTAGAGTTGGGAATACAGTTTCTTTAATCACTCTCCAACAGCCTATTCAGCTTTTCCTTTGAACTGAAATGACTCTACATCCTGTTATAGCAGCTTTTGTTGAAAAATTTTAGTGTAAATACCACTTCTAAACTAAATTCCCCCAATTTGGAAGCATTTTGGGCCTGAAATTCCTAATTCTGTGCTCACTGGCAAGTTATGAGGGTTTAGAACAATATTCCAGTAGTGTTCAGTGTCATCACACTGCAAAGTAGCCAGATGGCCTGTCCTTTTTCCTGCCTTCTGTTGCTTGCATTCAACTACAGCAAGAGACCTGCTTATATAGAAGAGAGAGCCTACCAGACACTAATAATTGCTTGGAATGACTGCTATTCTCCATCTGACTGCCATGGAAAACTGAACACCATTTTCTTAAAAAGTGTACCAGAAGTGGTACAAACTAACCTTTGCCAAAGCTAACATTCAGTTCTGTATCAGCAACTTATTTATATGTTTTTTGTCCAGTTTTTAATTCCTATATAACTGAGATGTTTCTGACTTGTGTCTCAGCCAGTGCTTACAGAAAAGGTCACACTGCAGGTACCTTGATGTTTTTTGAAAGTCCTTTTTTTTGTTGATTCTGTGAATTGCAGTTCTGATAACAATTAGAACAATGTGAACAACATAGTAGGTATTTTAGAGAAGAGCTAAACTAAAACTTTATTTTTTCTTTCAAAACTAGGTATGTGATATCAATTGTTAATAAACCAAAAAGCTTTCTGAATAAAAGATCTATAGCTGTAGTGAAGAATAAGTGACATCAGTTTACATTTTGAATGATTTAACTTAACACACAGCATTGTTCTGCTGAAAGTTCTGCAGCTTCCATATGTGTGAAAAGCTGGACTGAAAACAGTAGGAATAAATCATAAGTGGGCTATGGGTTTGAGCAAGAAGTTAGGTACTAAAAGAGGAGTTGAATCTGAGCCTAAATGGCTAAAAGTGAATTATCTAATTCTGGAAACCAAACTTTGGCAGTGCCGACTTAGATTTCTACAAGTAATACAGACTATATTAGGAAGATGGAGTAACAAGTTTGATATTTATAACACACAGCTTACTGTTTGCTAAGATATCTACACTAGCCAAAATGCAAACAGAGATAAAAAAGACTTATATGCTTAAAAATCTAAGATCCAGAAAATAATCAATTTCATGTGATTTCTAAACCTGCCTACCACTGCAGATGCTACCTTGTTTAGCTTGAGAATGATAGGATTCCTACAGTTCTTAGAAATGTCTTTCAGTCAAGGTAAGTGTTAGTCTTCCATGTAAAACCAGGGTGCTAGCTGGTAAGGGTGATGTCTGCCTTTTTAATGACAGCTTAGAAGTAAGATCAGCCATGACAAAGTGGGTACACTTTTCTGGTATTTTTAGAAAACTACTAGGAAAAAATCCAGCAACATTTCAAAGAAAAAAAATGCTCTCTTGCCTGTTTCCAGCCCCTATTTGCCATGCTAGCTGAGCAAGCATTCAGAACTGGATTGCAGTTAGTTTACAACTTACTGCTGGATCTATTTCTGACAGTCCAGTGGTTTAGCTTCCAAAAGAATTGTGAGGACAAGTTTTATGCAGAGCAGTCTAAAGACTGAGACTTAGAGTATTTTTGCAAAATCAAAATCATCTTAGGGTGATAAAGACTTAAACCCCTCACTTCCTGAACAAGTGCTTTGATTACTATCTTGTTATGGTTACTATCTTGGCCAGTAGCCTGACTGAGTGAAGCATGTTCTAAGTTTGGCTAGATATTTGAACTTTTCCAGCAAGCTATGTGAAGGGAAGACTATTTTATACCTTTTCACAGGAGGCGGCTGCTGTTCTAATCTGTGCTATAGACAGATGGGTGTGGTGGGAATTTACTACAGCATGATTTTATATGCCAGAAAAGTTTTGAGACCTGATGCATGATGGGGGTCAGAGTCGCCTTAGTAGGCTAGAAGAGACGCCTACATGGTGTTCTTGAACTTCCACATCCACAAGGCATTTTAAAACTCTAAGTGCTTTGCTGGATTACACTCTCATTTTTGAAATGCCTGCGAATTTAGCCATACATTGTTCATTGTTTTGCACGGTGTGGTAACTGTAATTCTGTTTAAATTTTGTTTATCTCAGTATTATATAAAAAAAACAGGAACCAAAACCATAAGTTGCAGTTTTAAACCTGTTCTCTGTTCACGACTGATCTGAAGAAGAAGTTCCCCAGGGTGGCTTAGATAACCTAGTTCAGCACTGACACCTTTAACTTCCTTTTAAGTAGATACAGTCTGGTCTCTGCTCTCAGCTTGGTGAAAAAGAATTAAAAAGAGTGAAATCTGCAGTTTCACTGCACTTCTCTCTTCCTCCTCTATGTACTTAGCACTATCACAGAACCTGCTTATATCACACACAGTAGTCACAGCAGGAATAAATCCTTTTTCCCCATGTTTATTGTATAGAACTAAGCATTAATCAGTTCATGTCCCTGCATTGCCTAGAATTCTCCAAATTGTTGAAGATACTTGAGGCTTAGAATTTATCCCCTGGTTTGAATTTTCACAGCTATGAAATCAGAGCAGTTTTTCAACCCAGTGACATGCATTTTTAAAAAGTTCTAAATAAGTAAGGCACATTTTAAAAAGATGGTGTGGGGGTGCCAAAATAAAAAAGAAAACTCACACAGTCTGACGACCTCAGGAAATGCAAAGCAAATGACAAAACCCCACATCTGTTTCACACTGCAGTGCAGAGCTATTTCAGGGACAGCTTGCCAGTCTTCCAGGAAGTTGTATTTGTAAACAAAGTTCAGAGAAAGAATAGAAAATCTCCAAACTTCTGGTTATTTCTTCAGGTGATTTTTTATAATATTTGCATTATTTTGAATCTTTGAATATATAATGACTATGTATGATTTTTAGCTATTATGTGTTGTTCATTTGTGGCTTTCTGAGGTATTTTACTTTTTTACCTGGCTATATTATACAATATATTTTAGGGCAATAGCCTGGTTTTAAACTCTTGTTCTCCTGAATATCTAATTTCAAAGTGGAGAAATACCAACAGAGAAAGTATTAGAGTTCTCCTGCCTCTAGGATATTTTAATTTTTTGTGCAAGACACAATAACTTTATAAGCAGAATGCTCGTTACAGAAGAATTGTGCCATGGATGTAGACTGTGTTGAGAGAAAATTGAAAATCTGTGTCCTGAGTGAATAGGTTAGCCGTAACATGTTAGTTAAATAAGCTGGATTGTTCCTTTTTTTCCATGTGTTTTTGTATAGGGTCTGCTTTTCAAGATGTGGTTTAACTAATGATGACCAGTTGTGGTTTAACCCAGCAGGCAGCTAAACACCACACAGCCGTTCGCTCACTCACCCCCACCCAGTGGGATGGGGGAGAGAATCAGGGGGAAAAAAAAGTAAAATTAATGGGTTGAGATAAAGACAGTTTAATAGGACAGAAAAGAAAGTGAAAATAATAAAAATGATAAAAGAACATACAAAATAAGTGATGCACAATGCAATTGCTCACCACCTGCCAACCGATGCCCAGCCAGTTCCCGAGCAGCGGTCACCGCCCCCCAGCTAACTCCCCCAGCTTATATACTGAGCATGACGTCATATGGTATGGAATACCCCTTTGGCCAGTTGGGGTCAGCTGTCCTGGCTGTGCCCCCTCCCAGCTTCTCGCTGGCAGGGCATGAGAAGCTGAAAGGTCCTTGACTAGTGTAAGCACTACTTAACAACAACTAAAACATTAGTGTGTTATCAACATTATTCTCATCCTAAATCCAAAACACAGCACTGTACCAGCTACTAGGAAGAAAATTAACTCTGTCCCAGCCAAAACTGGGACGTGAGCAGATCAAGCTTCAGGGTCACACAGATGAAGAAATACATTGTCTGTTGATTTCACTGTAGTTGTAGGTATGAGCAGAAACTGAACCGTTGAATATTCATATTCAACTGAATATGAATAAAATACCTCTGAACATGCCTATAAATAAATATTTTGATCCCTAAAGAACTCCAGTGCTGAAAATATAAGATTTAATATATTTTAACTGCCTTCAAAACTAAACTGAAATTCCTAGAATAGCAATTTTAATTGTAGACACTGAAAGTGAGAGCTGGTCAGCTCTTGAATGCCCTATTACTTTTGTTGAACTAAGTTGTAGGGACTGATATTCTTTAACAGCTCAGGTCAGCTTCTTTTTCATTATCCTATTATAATTCAAACATAACTGTAATGCTATTTGCACTACTCTAAGCATGATACAACTTTATCCCCAGATATGCAATTGCTTATCTTATTTGCATAGTAGTTTAATAGAAACATTTTTCTAAATCAGGTAGCTGTCTATTTTCATAAATTAGAAATACTTGAGGCTCATAATTGTCTTAATTAAATCATTCTCACAAAATTTTTATATGATTTAGAAAATCAAGTTCTGCTTAGTTTTGTTTTTCTTAAGTCAGGAAAGTAATTGTTAAGTACAAGAGACATCTTAAAGAAAGGTTGCTAATATTTTATGCATTGTGTTTCCTGTATCTTGACAAACCTTCACTAAGGCAGGTAGCTCTGATGTGTTCAAACTTGTCAGATACAGTAATCTAAAAAAAAACCCCAAAACAAGGGAATTTTTTTTTTTTTTGGGGGGGGGAGGTAGCTGTTTCAATAAGGAATAGTTTTAAAACTGGACTTGTATTTATATTCTACGAGCTCTGTAGGAATGTGAAGAATTTGCCCTATCATGTGTCCTTGGGACAGTAATGCAGAAATCCATTTGCCCTATGCTTAAACTTTCACACAGCTGCTGATTTTAGTTATTGCATGTATGGGGCTTGGGAAACAAGTATATCCCCATGGGAATAATGGAAATTAAAGAAAAACAGGTACTGCAACAAGCTTACAAAAGCAATGTCACCTGCCATATTTTGTATAAAGTTCAAAGTTACATCTCTGTTAAAACTCCTAACTTTTCTAATATACTTCAGCTTTCACTAGCATGTTCAAATGGTATTATCTATTTGGCTTTTCAAAATAACAACTGCATTGGCTGGGTTCCTGTGATACCATGAGATATGTATACTTATGTATCAGTGTGGTGGTCCCGTAGCAACTTGCCATGTTTGGTTTAACTCTTGGATTTGGACCTGGACAAGGCTTCCAACAGACTCAGAGCTGCAGCAGCAGCACTAAGATAAGCCTCACCATGGGGGAAAGGATGCACACCCAACAGGCTGGCAAAGGAACCAGCCATGTATGGGATGCTGACAAGCAAGAGACTGCTGGGAAGTATTTGACAGCATGAGAGAGTAGCAAATGAATAAGTGCTAAGGCTCAAATGAATCTAAATAAATATTCAGCCTTTGATATCTATTCAGTGTTCATCATTTTCTGGGAGCAAAATGGTTTTGATACCTGGATCTAACACACATGCCTTTGACTACAGTTATTTACAAGTTTTTTAAAAACTCAATCTTATAATAATTTTATAATGCAAACCCATTTATGTTTACTAGCACTATTTGATGTTGCCAGCACAATATTGGGAGTAGTTAAGTAGGTTAATAATTGCTAAAGAGTATAAAGAAGGTGTGCAATATATTTATATGTACATATATATATGTATGTGTATATAAGTATGTATATATATTTGTGCAGGTTTTATCATATGTCTACCTATATGTAATGCAAGAGAAACAGAATGGGAGACTTCTGTTTCAAAGTGTACCTTTCAATATAAACAAAATACTTGAAAGGTGTTTTGATCATCCTTTGGAAAGGGGATTGTCCATAGAATCTCTTGGGAATCTTTCAAGATTCATTTATAGTTGTTCTATGATCTTTTAGACCAATAGTGGATGAAAGAAAACAAAACCTGAGGAAGACTAATTGGATGAAAAAAGGGGAGTAAAACCATACTTCAGTCTATCATCTTTTGACCTTCCAATAGCAACCTAACTTGAGTCTCCAAAACACTTCCTGTGTGGCTCATTTGCAGCTTTAATCATTTGCTGGTAACTCTTCCACATGCTACTATTGCTATCATGAGCCAACGTCACTGTGGGAAATATTGTGTCCAGATTATGGGAGTGAAATACCCTCAAATCTGTTTCTGTATAAGAATAGCATGTAGCCATATTACAGACTTTAATACGTTTCTGTCAGTTCATAGAGAGAAATTTTATTAGTGGTAAAGAGGCTTGATCCCCAAAAGTGAGCTTTATGCATTATGAGACTTCCAATGTTCTCACAGACACAGAAAAATAACATAATGTTCCTGAAAAGGAGATGGAAATGGAATCTGTTTATGTACTTTTTTTCAGTGGTTGAACAATTTTTCAAGCACAACAGATGGCAAAAATCTGGGGTCAGAGGAGGGGATTTATTTTACCTAACTTTGCATGCTGTACTATGTTATTACCTACATCTGAGCTGATTACTATAAACTCTTTTTTAATTAATTGCAGAAGAATTACACTTTTGGAGGAACATTTATCTGACCTATTTAAATTTCCACTTTAAGATGAGAAAGTGCATACTGAAATGTCATTTTTCTCTCTATTGATTCTAAAGGTGACCAATCCTGATGGGTAACTGCATCACAAATGTTTATTTTACCTAGTTGAGCCCTACTCTGAGTAACTAGGAATCATATTTTATTTGGAAGAGTATAAATCGGGCCCTGGGTAGTTTTCCAGTTGTGAAGTATCTTCCTTCACCTGGCGATAGAACATGAAAGAGAAGTATTTCCCATTTCAGCTCCTAAAAATCACAACATATATGGTTCTCAGTCTTCATAAAATGGAAAGAGTTTTTGCTGCCATGGAGGTGGACAAGCAAATGCTTAAGCTTCAATCCTTCCACAAAGTCCTATTAACAATGTCAGAAGGTTTTTTTCACCTCCCATCTTCTATGTTCAATAAAGTGAATGCAGAAAGGGCTGATATATTAGTAAGTTATTCTACTAATAATGCCACTATTTTCAGCTTTGAAACTATGGAAGTGAAAATATATCTATGGACCTCTCCTGTTAATAAATATTGCAACTGTACAGAAAACTTCCTACTAAGTTCTTAAATCTTTTAAATTAATACTGGATTTAAATTTTTCATTTCTCTATACATGTGATGATATTAAAATGTCCCTGATTTTGTTATAGAGAGCTTTCATGGGAGAAGCACCAAATGTAGGGAATGATTTTATGATACTTGTTTTGGATATCTTGTTAGCAATTTCAAATACAAGAAGTGAGCAGCTCTGAACGTATTCAATATCTACAGATTTTAGATTTTATAAGAATCAGTTCTCTGTAGTTCTTTAGACTGGTGAAGAATGAGCATTAAATGCTATCAATCTTAACTGGGTCCATTTTAAACCCTTATTTAACTTATATAGATGATTAGATAAAAGGTGTCATTCTTTTACACATTCAATGCTGGTCTAATTTTTGCTCCCATCAAAGTCAGCCATGAAACATTCCACGACATTGATTGGAGTAAAACCAGGCAAGTGCAGAGCCCAATGTGGTAGACAGAGAGTTATCACTGGAACTTCTGTTTGAAGTAAAGCAGGAACCCCACCTGGTTGCAAGGAACAAGGGCTACACATTGTCTTGACAGTAACTAGTAGGCAGTATGAATATTTTGCCTTGCCATTGGAAGTCACTGCCTTTAAAGTTCATCCAGGAAGATGATCGGAAGATTTTATTCTGTTAGCATTAAGTATAATTAATTCAAGGGGAGTTAAACTGCTGGGAAAGTACTTAATCACTTCTGAATCTTAAATTATTCAAAATAATCTCACTTTTAGATAGGGGTTGTATACTTAAAAGGTAATTTAAGCCATGCTTTTTTAGGTATTGTTGAATGCCTGGTGAGATGGGGTACTCGGAGTCCCCTGATTCTCTTTTCCTGAAATGTTGAAAGAGAACTCGTCTCCTTTTTCAAGTCTTCATACAAACATCTAAGCTAAAAGTAGCAAGATGTTTATTTTGCTACAGAGTTCACAGAAGAAACCTTCCCCTTACAGGAGGAACCGTCATCTGTATGGTTTTAGAAAGACTGAATTTGTCAATTAAGCACTAGCACATAGTGGAATGTGACACAGAAATAAATAGTTAAAAAAATAGAAACCTGAAATCAGCCCCCCAAAAATTAAAAAAAATCCCTGAGCTTAATTACAAATAATAATTATAAACCACTTTAAAGTTAAATACTCTACATTTATCTATGCTGTGTATAACTCCCTTTAAAATGCATAACTAAATCTATAGAAATACAAAATATTGACCCATTTTTTAACTGGAAAACAATAGTAGTTTCCAATTTAGCCTAGGGCCAGATAAGTCTGACTTTCAAATTCAAAAAA